>NC_056728.1:1960079621-1960304621 GCF_019279795.1 Protopterus annectens
CATAGCTTAAAAATTAGATCAACTTGTAAACATGTTTCAGTCCTAAAATGGCCTACTGTGGCCTAGACTCATGTGAAAGGGGTTAGGAATCATAAAAGAGGACTCACTATATACATGGCTGTCCACCTTGGGTTTATCCACAGAAACAGGAGAAATAACAATAGAAAAGGATTATCTGCTCATTGCTAAAATAACTAAAGAATGAGCTGAATGGATTATTGGAGATTAGACACAGTAGTTTATTCTGGTTTTAAATTAAACATTTACTTAAAATAAGTTTTCATTCATAAGAAAAGAAATATATATATGTTTGTGTCTTTCGGCTTTTCCCAGTTAGGGGTCGCCACAGCAGAACTCCGGTCCAATAATGATTGGCAGTAGAGTTTTACGTGCTGGCTTGCCGGGCCTAACACACAACCTTCAACGAAGGAACGCCCATTCTTGCATGTTCCCACACAGAAGACGCTCTAACTGAGAATCAAACGGGCAACGTCTAACTGTGAGGTGACAACGCTACCACAGAACCACCATTGCAGCGTATATATATATATATATATTTTTTTTTTTTGCTTTGATATGTAAATTATAAGGTTGCTGGATATTGCATCTGGAATTTTATACCTTTATTAAACAGATGCATGTTAAATGGAGCTAGTTTTTACTTTTCATGTTTTATTTATAGTAGGAGTTCTTGGCTAATTCTTATTTTATTGCCTTGCCAAAGAAGTTCCCCTCTTTCCTTAGCTGCAAATAACATTTTAGTTACATGCTGATAATTTAAACATTTTACATAGGTTTGCCTGGGTTGATCTGCTAGTGTTGAAGATCTCAGGGCTATCTGAGCTCTTTCAGTCATTATGCATTGTACTAATGGTTCATTGTCAAGATGGTTATTAAAGATTTTTTGGAGAGTTAATGTAAACATAGATTATTCATCACTTTCTGTTAAGCCTTTAATTATATGATTGTGGCATCTTTTCCTCACCTCTAAGTCCTAGAGTTTGTCATAAATAATTTTAATGTATTTTTTGTTGGACCGTTTGGCTGAGCAGGGTGATTTTGTCTTTGCATGCCGATATCTTTGATTTAGAGACCTTCATCTTTTTGGGTAGGCCATTTAATTTAGTGTTCCCATCTGAAATCTGATCTGAAAAATGTATATTTAGTTGGAGTGGTAATAGACCATATTTTAGTTCTTCAGGTGCAAAGGTTTGCTCTAATTTGTTTTTATTTGTTATATTCTTTTTCTCATATTTGTTAAATGGTCTGGGTCTTTTAGAGGAAGATTCTTTTTCATGTGTTTGGAGTGCAGAGAATTTAATTTTGTTTGTTTGCAAGTCCGTTAAGTAATTTTCTTTAGCCATAACTCCAAGATAGATATTCCAATGCTGATGAAGTAAGTCTTTTGTAGAAAAGATAAGACAACTTTGTATTTAATTTGCACAAGCTCTGCCAGCTGTTGTATAGCATTAGTGAGGCTTCATTCATTAGGTAAGCCAGCGATTCCTTAGCTGTTGATAAGTGAAAGTGTTTAATGAAAAATAAATTGTTCCCAGTACTGTAGAGTTATTTGAAGTACAGGCTTATAGGTTAGAAACTCTGTAAGCCAGCAATGTTAAGGTATATTAGTAAGGTTTTAAAGACCAGTGCTTAGAAGATATCTATACCACAGTGGCTATATTAGTTCCCCTCTCCACTTTTTACAATAAAGTAACCTAATTTGCTGCCTACCTTTAATATAGGACTCATAATTGCAGAACCCAGAAACAATGAAACTGGCTTGATCTACCCAACTATTTAACATATTTACAGCTTATTACTGTGTAAAATCTTATACATGCACCAGAAAATGTCTAGCACTAAAAGATACCAAGAACTTCTCTCCAGGTAGACACCTTCACTCAAGCAATGCGATCTTAGCAAAAATTATAACAAAGTCTAATAACTCAGCAGGTGCCTCACTGTAATCCAATTATATAACTAAACTCTGGACCACTGTCCCAACCTACCTAAAAGAGGCCATGAAAGATTCTACCTTCAAGTTCTTACTAAAACAAGTGTAATTGTTTTTTATTAAAGAAGTTTGGATATATTGGCATTGTTGTTTTTCAGATCTAGTTTTCTTCAGTTGTTGGTTATTGTTGTTCTTACTAAAACAACACCTAAACCAAACATGGTTGTACACATGCTTCTCACCCAGGTAACTCCATTTTACTTTGTCAGCTTATAACCCCTACAGCTTTATAATCCCAGTCCCATTCTACATAACAAACCCTTTTATGATTCCTCCTCAATTATCCTTAATTCTGCTTAATTAAGTAGTTTCACTGGACTCTCTTGTTTGTCTTTTGCCAATGACACCTTCAATGCCTAACACAATTCCACAAGTACCTACACACCCTACATCACACCTTTTGTACCCTCTACCACCATCAGGAAAATATCCAGATAATGCTCTGCCTTGTGGCCTGAAATTGTTTGCTAACAAATCCACTGTAAGGCCAGACTAAACTTTTCAATGGTTATGCATGCTTCTAAACAACATATGGTCATGGCCTTATAAAGTATAGATTACCTCTAAAGTGCACGCCAAACATTGGCCAATCTTCATTCCTAATTAGCAGCAGATGAAAGGCTAATTCAATAGTTTCACCAACCATCGTTGAAAGTGTGAATAACCTTCACTGGATCATTAAAGGATGCATACTGCATTGTAACTTCCCCTTTATCAGTAAGATCATTTATTGAGAGGCTTTCCAGAAATGAAAACTGGTGCATCAGATGATACTCACCAGGTCGGTTTGTGGAAACCAAAGCTAGTGGGAGAATCCTGTTTTCTTTTAACAGGAGAAACAAATGAACCTAGTATCCTACTGTCTGTATCACTTTATCTGATAATGCCTGCAAAATATCATCTATATCGTTCACTTACTTTCAATTTCCACTGATGTACTCACAACCTCATACAGATGACTTAATAGTAAACCATCTCATGAACCACTTGTCATCGCCCGGGCAACCTCTTTACTGGGATACTCCTGCAAACAAGCTTTGAACAAACAAATCCTAATAGGAAAGTGCAATGGTTGGTCACCTATCCCCTTCAGTAAAGGAGAGTGCACACCATCCATCACAACTTATGCCCCCCCTACCATTATGAGGAAAATAGACAGATAGTTCACTGCCTTTTGGAAAGAAATTGTTTACTCCCAAATCTACTGTAAACTTTTCTGTGGTTGGGGATGCTTATAAACAACCCATGAGAATAGCCTTATCAAAGTAAAAATGACCTCTAACATGCATCCCCAACATGGGCCAATCTTCCTCCTTGATTAACGACAGATGTAAGGCTGATTCAAAGTCTAGTTTCACCAAACAAGGATCCTTGAAAGTGGGAATAACCTTCACTGCATCACAGGGGGATTTACTGTATCAATAAAGTCATTTACAGAGGGGCTATCCAGAAATGAAAGTGATGCATCAGCAGATATTCAGCGGGTCTCTTTTTAGGAAGTAAACTTAATTGCAGAATCCTGCACGCTTTAACTCATTGCATCTGAATAATGCCTCCAGGTGCATCTGGAGTTAACTCCTACTGAGACCTCTAGCCATCAAATATTGCTTGTTCATATTTGCATCAATAATGTTCAAAACCATGTTGTGTACAAGGTTTTAAAAGATTTTATCTTAAAGCTTATACAATGACAAACTGAACTGCATTAATATTTGACCTCTGTCTTGTGGAAGTAAAGGGATATTAACTGTTGATTTTTATGATATTAATTTATATAAATATAGTTTTCACATTTTTCTAAATTTCTCAACAATCAAGTAACACAGACAGAATTCCTTAGCTTCTCAGCTAGATGAATAAAATGCTGCTGGCAGTAGGTGTGTAACTTGAGTGGTTGCTGAGATATTGCAAGTTATTTACAATTACAAACATAATAGTTACTGTGTTTATTGTGATTTAAAAACCCATTTTAAGACCTAGAACCTAAACAATATTGTCACTATAAAAACAGTTTGTGTTGAAAGGCTTGCCATTTATACTTCATTTATAACCCGTATGGTTCCTGAGATATAAACATTTGTTTGAAATGTGAGGACATAATTAGATTCTGTCAAAAGGCTTGAGCTCCACCCATTGGAAGTTACGGTGTAAACTTCCAGAGCTCTGCTGGAGTGAATGAGTTAAATGGGAGAAAATCAATAAACCTTGTACCCAACCTGCATTCACTTGTTTATCTGATAATACTTGAAAAATATCTTTTATAGCCTTTATTGACTTCAGATTTCCACACATTTACTCACAACCTGATACAGATGACTTAATAGAAACCTTCTCATGAATCTGCGTATCATCTCCAAGACAACCTCTTTATTGGCATCATCCTGCAAGCAAGCTATGAACAGCCCAGTCCAAAAGACAAGTGGCATGGCTTGTCATCCAGCCCCTGCAGAAAAGGAGAGTTGGCCCCTCTGTCTTCTAAAACTATCTCTATTTTTTTCATTTGACTTGTTATTTCCGGTTGTGGGTCTTTGTATGGCCCAGGGAGAATGTGGTCCCCTTGAATTTTCTCCTTCCTCCAATATGTCATCCCCATATACCTCCTGCTATAATATGAGCTAACCTGCATGAGCCTGTAATTGACCAGCTGCATATACTGGCATTAAATGCTGATACACTTTGGCCTTAATCAATCACTCATTCTGCACCGTTCTTGTAAATCATCCTACTTTATCTATAGTAGTGCCAAACCACATGTCAGAGTGTCAAGACTCCCAGCGAATAAGCGTATCAGTTACCTTCAGGATTCTAAAATGCAGGTCAAACCATAACCAAGCATTCTATCCCTTTAACCACTGCATCTACCTTATTGTCAGAAAGTAGGCTAATAGCAACACACCTTGACTGGGGTGAGGGGCCTAACTGCCATTAAAATACACAAAAGTCAGCACCCAGCTGTCCCATGATTTCATCCTGAATCTGCTGTGTCATCTTCAAACTAATGTGACCAAAGCCACAGCAAAGTCCCTAGACATTGGCAGCTCTGCCTCCATAATCCTTTGGGCTCCATCCCCAGCAATAAGATTAAACATTTCCACAAATCCTATTCTTCATTTTTTTTTTCTTTCTTCGCAGCAGGTAAACGCAGTTTGATGAACAGACCCTACATACCTGTTAAAACGAAGTAAAACCTTGTTGGCTCAGGGGCATTACACTTGTCAACATGTCTCAAACCTCTGATCCCAAGTCCTCAAATGACAATTTAGGACCCCCCCTCAACACACACACACAGTTATGGGTGATCCCCTTTATCTTCTTGTTCATATTAACAACTGTAGATCAGACCCTTCTCACTGCTTGGGTCTTGCACGAGGCTATCCTGCTTCAGTAACTCCTGCAGCCTCAACCTCATATTGCTGTCTAAACCTAGTACCAAATCTAACAATTCCTCATTTTCATGAGTAACACTAGCATTCCCAAGATTACAAAACACAAGTTCATTACTGGCTGTGCTCTGGGATTAAACCAGCTTAGGTGCTGCTTCTTGCTCCATCCTCTTGCCATTCTCCATCTCTTGCCATGGACTGCTGGAACGATGCTGCAGAAAGACACAGGCTGAAAATTCAACACATTTAATCCACAACTAAAAAAAAGTTATAGACATACATAAGCACTTTTGTTCAATAGTATAGAACTTCGTCAGGCCAGGGAAGGGGAATAACTGTAGCTGTTTTCCATTCTGCAGGACCAAAGCCTATGTTTAGGCTGTGACTGAAAAGAGTACTTAGTGGTGATGTTAGTTCAAATTTTAGCCTGTTTAGAAGATTGCCTGGGATGTCATCTAGTCCCATAGAGGCTGTATGTTTTGCCTTGAACAGGGCTTTAAGGACCTTCTCTTCAGATAAGTAGGGTGTAGGGGGGGGGTTGGGGGAGGTTTTGTTGTAAGTTAGGATGGGATAAGGGAGTTACATTTTCACCAAACCTATCCACTAGCAGGTTTGCTATTGTTGTGGTGTCAGTTTGTGTGATACCATTGGCCTATAGTTCTTCACATGTGTGTGTCCTACCCTTTACATTACATATGTAGCTGTAAAAGGCCTTATGGTTATCCTTGGCAGTGCTTGCTAGGTTTCTCTCAAAGGAGCTTTTGGAGGATTTGACAAGTTCTCTTATTTGCCTGTTGAGGCCGAGGAGGGTGCTTTTCCATTGTTGGGGCCTTGCTTTTGTTTTCTTGGACAGCAACTTTTTGCATTTATTTTAGAGTTTGTTAAAGCTAGATATCTACCATGGCTGCTTGTTTTTACCTGGGGCTCTGGCTTTGATTCTTTTTGCTACAGCCGAGTTTACACATATGCAAGTGATTATACAGGGCTTTAGTGTAAGCTTTGACGTAGCTACCACTTCCAGCTTGGGGTGGGACTTGGAATGCATTTATACCTTAACCTAAGAGGGTATAGTTTGCCTTGTTGAAGTCTATTAGTCTGATTTCACCTTTTGTGATTTTTGGTGTTCTTGTCAGTTTGAAAGTGACTGATTTGTTGTCAGTTTTAACTAATGAAGGTCCAACAGTTGCAGCAGTGCACCTGTTTGACCAGTTGGTGATGACGAGATCTAGAATGATTGTTCCTGCTGTCGATGTATGGATAATTTGTTCCAGGGCATTTGAATTCACAAAGTCAAGGAACTTTTGTGCTAGCATGTTTGGGCAAGTGTAGGTTTCCCAATTGATGGAGGGATAATTGAAATCCCCCATAACTAGTATGTTTGGTAAAATTTGGATTGTCTTTAGTTTGGTTAAGTTGGCTTCATGTGTGTTGTGACCCATGGAGGGGGCTCTATAACTGGCTAAGACTTGAATGGGGGGTCTTACCCACTGTAACCCAGACCTCCATGAAGTTGTCCAGTCTAACTAGATGGGAGGTGAATTTATCTATAATATAGATTGAAACACTGCCTCCTTTGGTTTTCACGCATTCATTCTGGAGTCTAAAGGTGTGGAAAACATTGTAGGCTTGCAGTCCTGGGGTACTCTCTGAGGCTTTAAACCAGGTTTCTGTCACTGCACAGACATCTACATCTTCTACTGATAGAAGTGCTCCCAGGGAGTGCAGTATTTGGTTTAAGCTCCTAACACTTAGCAGCATGACACTTATTTTGTTCTGATTGGTTAATTTCATGTCGATAATGATGTTTTCAAGACATTGTCTAAAAAAGGCACTATGGGGAGGCAAGAGCCTTTGCCAGCAGCCAAAAGCCTAGGGGTGCCAGGTGCAAACTGTCTCTGGCAAAGCAGCAACTTTTGTTGACCATGGCTTCCCAGGCTGACAGGAACCGGGTTCCCTTTGAATGATACCAAAAACTGAGCCAGTTATTGAAATCAATCATTTTTTTGTTTATACTTTGGCATCATTCTAGGTGAGGATATTATGCTGCTCAAGGCTAGGGACATACCAGCCTGGGACACATACTGAGAGAGCTCAACCATGTCTCTCTTCATATAGTCCAGTGAGGCACATCTCAGGTCATTCACACCAACATGAACTATGACAGAGTCATAATTTTACTTGTTGCTGAGAGACCTTAGTGCATGTGTGATTTGTCAAATCCTGGCACCCAACAAGCAGCTGACTGTGAATATCTCCTTGTCCAATCTGGTCAGTGGGACATCTGTGTGTCTTACTACTGAGTCTCCAATGACAAGAAAATGTGTTTTTTGAGTTTTATGCCTTACGTATTTGGTGGGTGAGACACTGGTGCTACTATGTGTCATGGGTGCTGTGGGGACTGTGTTAATGTAGCAGTCTTGTATTTTGGAGGCTTCTGGTATTTCGGTAAGTTTTTCAAGAGAACCTCCACATATGTGGAGCTACGTGTTTGAGTAGTGGTATGTGTATGTACAGTGGTACTATGTGAATATGGTGGTGGGTGAGTTGACAACCTTCTATGTGTTACTGTTTTGAGTGAGAGAGATCATGGATTCTAGATTCTTGGTATAAATACATCTGTTGCACTCTGCACTAGATTGTGTTATTAGTACAGGGTTGTCTGTGTATATAAGGCAATTACTACACTGCCTCAAGAGACCCAAGTGAGCAAGGTTGGCAGGAGAAATGAGGGTAGTACAACTGTCCATAATGCTAGGTGTTAGAAAAATATGTATTAGTAATATGCATGCTTAGTGCATTCAAGGTTTAAAAGGGTTAATACATTTATTTTGTTCACACTGCATGAATCTGCACAGCTACTAGAGACATTCCAATCCTGTTTATGTTTTGAAAATATGCGCAGCTATGATCTGCTTATGCCATGGAAATTAACAAGAAGCATTTGATTTCTGCTAATGTCATGAAAATAATAATACATGTTTCATTTCTACTAGTGTCATGAGACTTAACAAAGAGTTATTGATTTTCTGCTTATGCCATGAGAATGTACACAGCGCTGAAGCTATTGATAATGAAAACAAAGGCTGCTTGAAAGTATAAACCGTAGTCAGCATTACTTGTACCTAAGCTAGAAATGTACCTTGAATCTAGGCAAAATGTAACACATATATATTAGAACTGCACAATTGAAGAATTGAAAGATTGTGGTGGGCTAAAAATAAGCCCCAAGGCCAGGTTGTTTTTCTCAAATGTTTTTGTAAATCAACAATAATCCAGTCATGTCAGCAGGAAATCTAAGTAACATTTTCTATGTAACACATAGTGAGTTTTAAATCTGAACATGTCAGCAGGAAATCTAAGTAACATTTTCTGTAGAACAATACAGAAAGCTGTGTCTAACTACGTCAGCAATAGAAGTAACATTTCTGTGTAACATGGAAAGAACTGTATAAAAGCAGAATACTGCTCACTAGTAATTTAGACAAATCATTCTGCCTGCATGCTTTATCTCCTTGCTGCAAGTTAATAAAGGGTGCCATACTTGAAACTTATGTGAATTGGTCTTTGAAGTTTTTTCCTTTGACAGATTGGTCCTTCAAGCCGGAGCCCTCTCTTCACCTCGGATCAGACGGGCCAGGTGGTTGAAACCGTACGGGGAAGAAACCAAATCGGTTCTTCTTACATGGAAAGTTCTCCGACTGAATTGTTGTTCAAAAGAGGCCAGCCACTTTCTGATCTGCGACTGAAGGACGGGTCTCCACGAATCAGGTGATCAATCACGTAGGCTCAGGTAAGGCGAATCTACTTTTTTTCTGTTTTCTGTTTTAGATCAGGGACTAGATGTGTATTGTTTTTGTCAGACTGTATTTTTCTTGCAAGTCAGGGACAGAAAAGATTACTATAACAAAATCCGTGGTACCACGTTAAAAATAAGAGAAGTTATGTAACGATCAAAAGGGTAGAACAAAATGGGTAATAAATGCACAAAAAGACCCCAAAATCCGCCGTTAACAGAAGACACAAAATACATGCAGTCGCAGCGTGCTGACAATATTAAATATTATTCAAAATGGGTTAATAAATATGAATTTGATGGAAAATTAGAAAAAATCCTCGCTTATCAAACTTGTCAAACAGCTCAAAACCGATTCCAAAGGTCGGGTAAAAAAGCAACGCAAATTAGGAATTCCTCAGGCACACAGGTGGATTGAGGAAGTAAACCGTAGGGAACAAAAGAACAACAATTCAAAAACAATGTTTTAGATAAGGAGGACAATAACTTAGTAATAGCATCGGCACCTCCGCCTCCCTTACCAGAATATGAAGCAAGTGAACAAGTTAGACCACCCCCACTATATCCTACGGACAGAGATATTATGAAATTAAAACTGACTAAAATTAGAGATCCCATCGGGACCAGGTCCAGAACAAAGACAGGTGATCCAGAAGAAGGTATCGAATTATGGAAAATAGTAAAGAATTCACAATCTATAAGTGAAGAAGAAGAAATATGCCCACTTATAGAAGTACTCAATCCTCAGGCAGGTCAAGACAATCAGGACCCAACTATCTTAGTGTATAAACCTTGGACTCCAGAAAATATCCGGAAAGCCACTGAGGGAATCCCCCATCCAAAAGTTAATTTTAGAAAATTCTTAGAAGATTTACAAGGAATGAGGTTGATTTATAACTTAAACGGAGAAGAAATAGAAAAAGTAGTTAGACAAATTGTAGGGCCAGATTGGTACATGATTAGTGGGAACTGGAATCCCTGTGACGCTGCACAAAGACCCCTCCCACATAGCAGCTCAGAATTAGACAACAGAGTGAAAGGTCTTACAGACCGCATCTCTGAAAAATGGAAATCTAGGGCAGACTGGACTTGCATTAATCAATGCATCCAACAAGAAGGTGAAACTATTGACCGATATTACGCCAGATTATTAGAATGTTTTAATAACCACTGTGGAATGCAGGTTCCTGAAGACCAAACACAATATTCCTCATATGAGCAGCAGTTAATGAATGTATTTTTAAAGGGCAGTATTGCACCTATAAGCAGTTTTATTACAAAACACATGGTAGACCATCGTACAAGCAGGTTACAGTCATTACTTGAATATGCTAGGCATGCCAAAAGGCATTTTAATAGCAAAAAGAAAAAGAAAGCTCAAGTATTTTCTGTAGAAGATGGAGCAGAAGTTTATGTAGTACAGTCCGGGAAAAAGGGCAAGAAAAATGCACAGGGAAACAAACAATCTGATCAACGATCAGAGGACTTTAAAGGGCGAAAGAAAAGGGGTGAATGTTTTAAATGCGGTAAAAAGGGACACTTGGCAAAGGATTGCAGGAAAAACAAGAAGGCAACCACGGAAGACAAGGAGGGTAAGGACTGACTATATGGTAGTCAGGAATCACTAGAAGGGGATAGCGAAGAAAGGACAAATGAGAATGTGTTAGAGGGAGTAGAGGATGTGACAGAAGAAATAGAGGAAGTGCAAGAAGTTAGTGATAATGAAGAAAATGAAATATTAGACCTAGCTTTATTGAGCTTGGAGCTCTATTTAGCAGATACAAAACCAGAAGTTACACTCTTGGTAGAAGGGAGGGAAGTCAAATTCTTGTGTGACTCAGGGGCATCACGAACCCTGATACATCCCTCCAAACTGCCAGAAAACACAGAGTCACCTGATTACATACTGGTAAAAGCAGCTAATGGACAGCTGTATCAGGAGCCCCTCTCCCGTAATATTGCAATAACTGATCCAGTTTCAGGATTGACTCAGAAAAGCAAAATTGTTGTTTCTGCAAAATGCCCAGTAAACCTCTTGGGCAGAGACCTCATGCAGCTATTTGGAATAGCAGTAGTCCCAACCATGCAGGGTATGGAAGCACAGAGACAAATTGATACCTTTGCAGTGCAATCGGAGGGTGAAATGTTTTATTGGTACAGCCAGGACTTGGTTACAACTGGTCCAGGGACTGTGACCAAAGAATTAATGAATGTAGCCATCAGCAAGTTCCCCTCCCTTGACATTGATAAGCAACACCTGTTGCACTGTACCTTGTATTATTGTAACACACCAGGACCTGATAAGGAATATGAGCAAGAATTGTTTAAAAATCATGCAAACAGATTGATATTATGTAACCTGTACTGGGACATAGAAGGGAACAATGTAGCCAGCTGTTCATTGCCCCAGGAGTTCTTTACACTTTATAAATCTAATCGATTAGCACATGTTAGCTTAACCAAGAACAAAAATATAGAATGGGCAGACCTAGGAGAAAAAGTCACAAGATGGGAGAAACAGACAGAAGTAGAACTGTCAGAACAGGGAATACAAGTACAGAAGTTGAATTGGATAACTTAGACCCACCCAGCTGTACACTTGCAGTCTAGCAAGGACAGCTGATTAGCACTCCTATTAAAGGAGGAAAAGAATGCCTTACAAAATATACCAGAGACACTCTGGTCAACAGGAAAGTCAGATGTAGGACTTATTCGTACAGCAGAACCAGTAACTATCACACCAAAGTCAGCATTCAGACCACAAAAAAGACAGTATCCCATAAGAAAAGAGGCAGAGGCAGGAATAAAGCCTATTATAGCAGCCTTACTTAAAGGGGGAATACTGGTAGAATCTCCCGATTCACCATGTAATACACCCTTATTTCCAGTTAAAAAAGCAAATGGAGAATGGCGTATGGTCCAAGATTTACAAGCTGTAAATGATGCAATAATACCAAGGGCACTTACGGTGCCAGACCCACACACCCTGTTGAATGATTTAAAACCTCAACAGAAGTATTTTACTGTGGTAGACATCAGCAATGCGTTCTTTTCAATACCGATACACCATGACAGCCAGTATTGGTTTGTATTCACATTTCAGGGGAAAAGGTATACATATACACGACTACCACAGGGGTATTGTGAAAGTCCGACGATATTCTCACAAGAAATGGCAAGCAACTTGGCGGGATTCACCCCACCAAGAGGCAGTCAGATTTTACTTTATGTTGACGACATTTTGCTGGTGGCTCCCACCCAGCAAGATTGTAGAGAAGATACCATAGCGCTATTATGATTCTTAGCCACTGAAGGACATAAGGTAAATAAAAATAAACTGCAGCTTTGGAAAAAACAAGTCAAATACCTGAGATATGTAATATCCAAGGAAGGTAGAACTTTAGATGAGGACAGAAAAGTAGCAATATTTCAAGCACCAAAACCCACTGCCAAGAAGGAAATGATGTCCTTCCTGGATACAACTACTTTCTGCCAGAGCTGGATTCCAAACTATGCTTTGGAATCTGCACCTCTGACTGACCTGATATATAAGAAGTCTATGGCAGCACAGGATTTGTTACAATGGACACCAGAAGCAGAATCTGCTTTCTGCAAACTGAAGCAGTTAATAGCATCCCCATTAGTTCTAGGATTACCAAACTATCATAAACATTTTTTCCAAACTGTAGATTGGAAGCAAGGTTATATGACATCAGTGTTAACACAACAGCATGGGGACAAGCAACGCCCCATTGCTTACTATTCATCACAACTAGACCCAGTGGCACTGTCCTTACCCCACTGTGTACAAGCAGTAGTTGCAGCTGCAATGGCAGTACAGGCTTCAGCCTCAGTAGTTTTATTCCACCCTCTCACTTTGAGAGTGCCTCATGCAGTCGCGATTATTTTATTGCAAGAGAAGGTGGCATATCTTTCCCCTGCTAGGCATCTTTCCTGTATGACTATATTGTTGAGCCAACCTCACATGACAACTGAACGATGCATGACTTTGAACCCTTTTACCTTTCTCCCGACCCCTGCAGATGGCACACCACACCGCTGCCTGCAGGTAATTGAGCAAAAGACACTACCTAGAAAAGATCTCATGGATGTCCCCTTGGATGATGCCGAGGTGACATACTACGTGGATCGTTCGTGCAAAAGGGGTCCTGCAGGACAGAACCTAGTAGGATATGCAGTAGTTTCTGACACTGAGATTATAGAAGCAAAACCTTTATCACACAACTTATCTGCACAGGCAGCAAAATTAATTGCCTTGACACGGGCATGTACCTTAGCAAAGGGTAAATGTGTAAACATTTTTACTGACAGCCAATACGCTTTTTCTACTGTACATGTTTTTGTGCAACAGTGGAAAAACCGAGGAATGATAACGTCTACTGGCAAACCTATAAATCATGCACAGTTTATTCTAGATCTTTTAGAATCTATTCAGTTACCTCAGAAAGTATCCATTTGTAAATGCACAGCTCACATCAAGCAACAAGATAGGATTTCAAAAGGTAATGCAAGAGTTGATACAGCTGCAAAACAAGCAACTTCAGAAGTATTTCTTTTAAATGAGGAACTACAACCCTCTGAGATTTTAGACTTAAGACATGTTAAAAACAATGCAGACACTCACTACGCAAGCTGAAAAACAAAGATGGGCAAAACGAGGAGCAATTCTCAAAAAGGGGCTGTACATCTCTAAAGAAGGGAAACCAATACTACCATCTAATTTGTTTAGATATGCAGCTTTGTTGAGCCGTGGGCAGTGCCATATCTCAAGAGGGGGGATGGTACAGCTGGTGAACCAGGTGTTCACAACATACGGATTTACAAACTACTCTAAAAAATTTTGTTTGATGTGCCAAATTTGTAACAAACATCATGCACAAGGGGCGTTAAAGCCCAAGCAAGGGAGTTTCCCTACACCACCATATCCATTTCACACTATCTGTATGGATTTCATAGAATTGAACAAATGTGAAAATAAGAAGTATTGTCTTGTCATTGTAGATATATTTTCCAGATGGGTGGAAGCCTTTCCAACAAAAAATACAGATGCAGCCACGGTAGCAAAAGTACTTGTCAAAAAAATCATCCCTAGATTCGGCATTCCGGAAAGGATCTACAGTGACAATGGTACACACTTTGTAAACCAAACCATATAGCAGTTAAGTAAGCATTTTGGTATTTCTTTAAAAAATCATTGTGCATCCGCAATCTGCATTGCTAGTTGAGAGGCATAATGGTATATTAAAGAATAAATTAAGAAAGTTAATAGCTGAGACAGGGAAGAATTGGTTGTATTGTTTGCCCCTGGCACTGTTGAGCATGAGAACTGTTCCAACTGCAAAAGGATTGACTCCTTTTGAGAAACTATTTAGAAGGGCTTATTAGACACCCCAGTGGAAACTTCTCATGTCCGCAGACCAGGAAGCTGATTATACATTAGCTAAATATATGAGAAAAGTCATGAATTCTAAACATCGGTTGCAGTCAAATTCTGTTTCAGATAAAGAACAAACCGAAACATCGGAAGTGGCAGTGATCCCCGGTGAGTGGGTGTGGGTGAAGAATATAAAGAAAAAAAACTAGTCATCACCAAGGTGGGAAGGTCCATACCAAGTGCTCCTTTCAACACCCACTGCAGTCAAGATAGCAGAGCGAGCTTTGTGGATCCACCTGACGCACTGCAAACTAGTTAAGAACTTTGAACTGGACAAAAATCTTACCTCTCCATCGAGGCCCTCAGCACAAAGTCTGGCTACAAAGGGGGGTCAGATCAATTGGACTGATCCGTCTCAACCCCAGGGAAGAAACCATCAGTGCTAAAGGTCCTATTAGGGCAAAGAGTAAGAACGCATGTCTGAAATAAAGATGACAGGATCCAGTAAGATCCAGATGTACCTATTCAGAAGAGTCGGAGAAAACAGGAATGCAGAACAACCATTTCCTCAGAAGTATTGCATAATCATCCTGTTGACTGTACTAGTGACAATAATCTTTTTGTTGTGGCCATTCCTTTTCCCAGCCACACAAACTGAACTGAATAAACGTGGAGAGTTGCACATAGAGTGGCACCCAAACTTCAACACTTACCAGGCAATCAAATATGTGTATGCTGAGACCTTCAATGTTTCGAATTGCTGTATTTGCACAGCTTTGCCAACAGCATACAGGGGTTATTGTTACTTCATTCCCCCTAGGAGCCAACAAGACCTGGGAAAATTTAGTCTATGATACATCAGATGTTACATCACAAGATAAAGTAGCATTGCACTTGTCTGTTCGACAGAAGGGGACTGTGTGTTTTTACAAAAATGCTACAGTTCAGGTGGGTTGGAGCAATTGCAATGTGACTGTTCCCTATAGATGCTACAATAAAACTGACAACACAGGTTCCTATTGCAACACAAGCTATGATTCATTTTTTGAACTGATGCATAGGACAACTGATGAAGTAAAACATAATGCTGACCTCTATAAACAACTGATTATAGTTGACAAAAAAATGTTTCATCCAGAGCCACACAGAGTAAAGTTACTACCAAAGTAGAAGATTGCTACTTTGTATGTGGTAGGAAAGCATATAAGTGGTTACCTGAGAATTGGTCCGGCAGTTGTTATTTGGGGTACCTGGTTCCGGCCATACGACACACAGCAGTTTTACCTCAGGGGAAAATTTGGAATGTTCAATGAGAACTCAAGAAGCTTGTCAATCCAGTGGGGCAAATCAATGCTTTGTCTCCTTGCTGCAAGTTAATAAAGGGTGCCATACTTGAATCTTACGTGAATTGGTCTTTGAGGTTTTTTCCTTTGACACTAGGTTAAAGACTGTTGTCTCTAGGGGTGGCTTTTCAGAAATGATCACATAGGCGATCAGTGAATGGATATTTTTGCTTGGGCTTTAAGAAAATTTGTTGAATTTAACTGTCCAGCTTTGGCACACATTTGCACTGTACTGGGCAGTGCTGTGCAATGTTCAAACAAGCAGAAGCCTGCTCAAATCCAAGGCCTAAATGCCAGAAGCTAAAACTTGAAAAAAACTCTAAAAGATTCAAAAGGACCAATGAGGATGCTTATTCCAAACCCTAGGCTGGCTTCCCTTTACCAGACAGGTCCAAATCAACACAATTCTCTCACAAAAGTGCAGCTAGGACCCCTCAAATTCACGATGAACTGGAAAATATGCTCAGAACAAATAAAACACTATAAACAGTTCCAAAAGCAGATGGCCTGGATCTGGACTATGCTACACCTATTAGCTACACTAGTTTCAGGAGGAAACAGTAGATAATGTTTAACACAGTAGAAAAATGTCAGTGAGACATTGAAAAAGCATGTAAAACAGCAGAAAATCAGCCAGGAGGCTCTAAAGAACATCTAAACAGTTAACAGATCAGTTAATTAAACAATGCTTTGTGGGAAAACCAGAACAGCAGAACAGATAGCTTTAAAACAGTGAAAAATACCAGTAAATACTTAACAAATAATGAAAACAAAAAAAAAACTTGTAAATAGTGAGTGATAACAGCAATAAAATTAAATTTTACAGGCACAGTGAAGCAGACAATTGCACTACAACAGTGTAGTTTAGTGCACAGTAAATAAATACAATATAAAAGTAGGTGGCAGACAATAGAAAATGCAGTAAATAGTATACATAAACAAAAAAAGATAACTTATGTTTTTTTTTTGGAATCTCAGAAGCCTCTAGTTATTTGGTATCTCAGCTCAGAGTTGTGGCTGGTAGCCCACCTCAGTTCAGCTCGATATAAACAAGCAGAAACCTGCTCAAATGCAGACCCTAAATACCAGAAGCTAAAACTTGAAAAAAAAAAACTAAAAGATTCAAAAGGACCAATGAAGATGCTTATTCTAAGCCCTAGAGTGGCCTCCCTTTACTAGGCAGGTCCCAATCAGTGCACTTCTCTCACAAAAGTGCAAGACCCCTCCAATCCAAGATGGCCTGGAAAACATGCTCAGAACAAACAAACCACTATAAACATTTGCAGAAGCAGCAGGCCTGGATCTGGACTATGGTACAGCTACTTGCTACCCTAGTTTCAGCCTAGTTCAGTTCAGTAGTGATAAACATGAATATTATAATGATAGGAGACTTTTAACTGTGATTTAACAGGCAAGTGTAAAAAGAAAGGAAATGATATATAAGAAAAATGTTAGACAGTAGAAGATGTGGTAAGTTGAAACTTTGGGACAAAAATTCATGGACTTACAAAAGGGGCATTTATAGAACTGAAATAGATTATTTTATAGTATGAAAAGATCAAGTTATAGGAGAAGAGGAGGTAGTTGAAATAGGAGTTTCTGATAATCTTGCAATATGGCTAAAGATACAAGAAAACAAGGAATATATAAAAATAGGCAAAGGAATAAAAAGGGCAAATGAGAAAGTATGGAATGAAGAATGAAAGAGATTAATAATACAGTTATGGAAAAATCATGTTACTATGGGAACATTTTAAAAAACTGGTTTGAATGATGGATAATATTTAAGGAAAAATATAAAAAACATTTTTTACAATGGCAATATGATGTGAGAAAAGTAGAGAAAGAAAAATATAAAAGAACATATAAAAATGCATTAGAAGATTTAGAACATAATGATAGAAAGTACTTTGATAAGGAAAAAAATATATGAAACAAATCAAGAAAAAATACAAGAATTGTTATATAAGCAAAGATATTTTTACAAGGAAAAAGAGAAGAATTTTCAAGTTACTTAAGCAGATTAGGAAAGGAAGACAGTAGTGTAATGAGGGAAATAAAAATGTAAAAGGAGGAATAGACAGAACTCAGGAAAGATTATGTACAGTGTAGTACAATATGTGCAAAAAATGTTTAAACAAAAAGAATGTAGTGAAAAAACATGAAAAGTAAAAAAAGTTATCACACAAAAGAACAAAGAACTGGAAAGTGAGTTTTCTTTAAATGAGGTAGATAAAGTATTAGGAAAAGTAAATATAGATTTGTCTGTAGGCCCAGATGGAATAGTGTATGAAATATTTAAAAAAATAAGGGATTGTCAAAAAACATTTTTTAAAGATTTTGAATGAATGGTTAAATGAAAGTTTTATTTATAAAGAATTATGTAGTAGAATATTTAAACTTGTATGGAAGAAGTAAGATAGAAGAGAATTAAAAAAATGGAGAAAAATAGTATTGAATAATAATGATTATAAGATCTTTATGAAAATAATACAAAACAGATTTGAAACTAAAAATGGAAAATATTATGGAAGATAGCATATATTGTATAAAGGGGAAGAGTTGTCAAGAACTATTAATGATAGAGAAACTGTAGATGATATTATGGACACAAAAGAAATGAAAATCATGATAGGAGATCTTAATAAGGCATTTGACACAATTTAATGTTATCAGTAATAATGAAAGCATATAATATAAGCGAGAAAGTTAGGAAGTTACATATGTCAGAGTACAGTAATAATGAAGCAAAAATACTTGTAAATTTCTGGTTTAGCCAAGATGTACATATGAGGAGTGGTGTAAGACAGGGATGTCCAAGGATTTTCATACTCTTTGCATTTGTTATGAATATGATAGCATGTGAAGTAAATTATAAAATGAAGGAGGCAGGATATATATTACAGATGAAGGGTTAAGAGTTTCAATTCTGTTAACATGTGCAGATGACATAATTGCAAAATACAAAAGTTGGAATAAAGAAGTAATAATTTACACAAATGAGTGTCTAGAGATGGTAGGTATAGCTTTAAATAAAGAGAAAAGTAAAGCTTTAGGTGTTGTAGTAAAGATCAGGGGTATATATATTTTACAATGAATGGAATTTCCGTGTTAGGTATAAAATATGGAAATAAAGATATAAATATAATTCAATGGGGAAAAACAATAGAATAGAAGAAATAAAACAAAGGTATCTTTTCTGGAGAGCATAAATTATCATTCAGAGAAAAGGCTTATTTAATAAATTCAGTACTGATGGGAAGATTAGCATGCTTATCAAGTGTAATTATGTTGCCAGCAGCATTTGAAAAAGAAGTATTGCAGATAATGTTTTCATTTACATTAGGTTCTAGATTAAACCCAATAAAAAGAGGAGTTTTGTATGTAAATAAAGATGAAGGAGGTTTAGGGTTAATTAACTCAGTGATATATGCTGCTTCATTAAATTCAATAAAGTATTAAAGTGGATAAATGAAAAAGATGACAGATTAGTAGTAAAACTGTATAAATATAAGTATGATAAATTTTGTGTATGGTAAAAAAAGAATAAAAGAGAAAAACAATGTATAAATGAAAAAATAAAATGTTACCAAGAAAAATATTTTTGTGGAAAATAAAAGCTGATGATATAGAAAAGATAGAAAAGTATGGTATAAGAATGTAAAAATAAAACATTACTGTGTAAACAATGGGGAAATCTAACAGATGAAAACAAAGTTATAAAAATAAGAAGCAAATGGTATAATCAAAAAGTAAAATGTCGAGATTTTTTGTGGAGACTAGTAATAAATTGCCAGTAAAAGGAAATATGCCATATAAAAAAGTATAGAATATGCTTAAATTGTCAAGAAGAAGAAGCTATGGAACATGTGTTTTTGAAATGTAAAAGAGTAAAAAATATGGAGAAAACTATGTAAAGAAGATTTTTTAAAGATATAAACGAAGTGGATAAAATAAATATGGCTATGATTAAATATGGATATTATAAGAATAGAAGTAAAGATTATGTTAAAAGAGTGCATAAAATGTTATTTTATGTTATATGGGTTGTATGAAATGAAATTAAGTTTAATAGTAAATGGATTTTAGCAAACATTTTAAGTAAAATCGATGGTGGCTATGGAAAAAGCTGTGGGGTTTAATAGGGATGAAAATTTAGCATGATTTTAAAGAAAATTATGAATATGTATAACCAGATTTGTATCTTTATATTTTTGTATATATGTAAATATTTGTAAACATGCAAATATTTTGCAAATAAGAGTTATTTTTGTATACAAATAAATGACCCCTACATTTTTCAATATATGCCATGGGATATTTTATATCCAACTGAGCTACCCGCAACTTAAGTAGATGAGGCCTCAGTTTAACATCTCATCTGAAAGACAGCACAATCAGGAGTGGAGTACCCCCTTTATGCTTCACTGAAGTGTTAGCAATAGATCTTTCTGGTGTGGGAATAAAACACACAACCTCTGCACTAAAGACAGGCTACCTTACACTTGAAGCCACACATATTTTAAGATTAAAATAAGGGGTAGTTTTATTAAGCATGAGGAAACTGTCAGATTGGTCATGACTTACTTAAATGTTTTTAGCCATACAATTGAGGAAGAAATGAACATGTATACAGTTAGCAGCTTTTATTGAAATACAGAATTCCGTTTATTTGTTTTCCACATATTTTTCCAAACTGAGGCTTCCCTCTTGGCAGGCATAAATAAAATAAAATGTGTGATACACTATAAATCAGGAATAAAAACAGAAAGACAGATTCCTAAGCAGAAACATATAATCTTTACAATTCCCCTAAGCATATATTATAGCCCAATAGTTGGACACAGCACTATTATATGACAACTGATCTCTCATAGTTTCACATTTTGACACTTAAAAAATTTCAAACATCATAATGTAGTATATATCTTCTTGTTTACAGGAATGCATGAACACCTAGCAACACATGATTGGTAAGGGGATTACAGCAAATACAAGTGATGGCTGAAAACGAAAGCAGGCCTAAACTGTGAAACACGTTTATTAGCCTTTAACATCAGCCTCTGGGCTTTTTTGATGGCAACAAAAATAGACTAGAAGTGATACCAGTTAAACAGTTGCCTTGTAGCTTGAAATGGTATGATTTCTGAGATGATGTGTTATATGTCATTGTGTTTATGTAGCTTAAAATTCTTTATAACGGAACACAAACCAAACACAGTGGAGAAAACTCAAATAGCATTTTAGTCTCCCAATATACCAAGAAACATTGATTTAATAAAAAACACACTGACCTGCTCCAAAAAACAAGGGAAAATGAAAAATATAGTCTCAAACAGATTACCCTAAATTTTAAAACTTTCATTGAATTGTATTTCAATGGACTGCTGTGAATTGTTGCAGACTGCACATAAAAAGTCTGCTTTTCAAAGACAGGTTGATATTCCTCCAGTATACCATTATTTAAAAAAATGCTATTTCAGATGCCTAGTGCATTCCCCTAAAGAGCATGCTTTCCAGCTTAAAAACTTCAGTAACTGCTCTGCTACCCACCCCGATGTCACCTGACTTACATATACAATAGTTAGAAACAGCGCTGGCAATGACTTCCTGTGGGGAAACAGAGTTCAGACTAATGCAATTCATCTTTCTTCTTTGTGCCACTGATGCTTGATGAAGTTCAGTTCAAACATATGTAGAGGGACTTAACCAAAACAAATCCAAAATGCTTTATCCATAAGCTGACAAATGTGAGCATGCTATACCGAGAAAATTGTTAGTGGTATTTTGTTGAGACATTTGATATGAAATAAAACTGACTAGTAGGTATATGCATAATGTGAGCAAATGGAAACAGAAGCTAAAGTATATTGCACAATGGTACAATGGAATAAAATATTAATGAGTTTTGTACTGATACTGCTTTAGGCCTTGTCTTATTTTCTTTCAGAAAGTGATGTTGATGAGTGACTATAACATATAGTATGTCAGTTTTCTAGATGATATGCAGCTTTAGAATACAAGAGGTTAAAACAGCTACATGGTTCATGTTTTTTGCTCATATTCCTGTCCAGTGAAAATGCTGCAGAAACTCTCAGATTTCTGCAAACAAGCAGGCAAGCTTACTGTGCAGGAAGATAATAGCATTTATATTTACTACCATTTTGTTGGCAAAGAGAACAAATAAAATTAAAGTGGTCTGGGGTCTTTGGGGCTTCAAGAATGCAGCCATTATTCATACAGTTCACTAAAGTGAGAAGAAAATACCTCAGGCAATCTACAGACGCTTGGATGAGTATGTAGGGATTTGAATATATTGCATATAGTAGTTTAAACCATTGTGATGTCTCACCTCTCCTCAGCTAGCATTGCATGCAAACATATTTTTCTATGTACTTCATTCTTTGTAGTCTCTGTCGGTTTTGTTCTTACTTTCAGAAATGCTTAACAAGTACAGGATCTGTAATTGTTTTGCCAGCACTGAGCTTAGTCACGTAAATATTGCAGGTTACCTGCAGAAAAGAGCCAGGTTAGCCTTGCTTTCTGCTGTCAGCCATGACCTGTACAATGAACCATGAATATCATTTGAGAGACATTCTTTGACTATTCCCTACAAATCAGCTACATAATTTCCCTTTCTTAAACAGACGTTAGTATATTCATGCATTATTGTCTCTGTCTTACAAATGATTTGTCTGATCCCTGTGCGTCTGGTTTTGTCACTGTACAAATCCTCCCCAAATACTGAATTGTTGATTTGTTTAATAACAAGCAAATCCATTATAAATTATTAAATTGCATTTTTTACAGGAAATAGGAAATATACAGGCTAAATTAATTTATTCCTGCAACAGACACAATCTCAGTAATTAATAGGCTAGTTGCCCCTGAGGTCCATTTTAAGCCAAGCTAAATTGTCTTCCATTTCAAATATTATACTTTATTTATAAGTTTAGCAACCAAAGTAACTCATCTAGAAATGATTACAATCAGATTGAGAATGAACAGAATTATCTCTTGCTTCAATGTATGGACAAAATTTTAAGAACTGCTTGGCAAGCAAAAAAAAAACATTCTGGAAATGAACACACATACAACAACAAGAATGACTAGAAAGCTGATGGACACGCCTGTAAATAGTTATTTTTCTTTGTTTCTGTATTTATAAGATTTAAGTTGTTTTTTTTCCTTACTTTTAAATACGTACAGTATGTACATTTCTGATTACAAATTTTGTAGTGATTATGTTTTATGAAAATTTAATAAAAACATTTTCAAAAAAACGTATGCCTTATGTCTGCAAGGTAAACACTTTAACCATTATATCAACCTCAATCCCAATTGTCAAAGAGTAGAAGAGGCAATCAGATGACAAGGAAAAGCTTGTTTACATAAATGCTTCAAGGCCCATTTTACACAAGGACAACACATTCATTGTTTTTTCTTTAACTCTGTGGTATCACCCAGGTATTTATGTGCAACATTGCCAATGTGGTTTAATTGTATGACTGACAATTTTTATGTACTTAAAGTTTTATTTCTCATAAGTCGCACAGATATTATACACTCTGCATACAAGGAATTGCATAAAGACAAGCCTCTCTTATTGCTTGGCTCTTTGCCATGCCACATGATGTGCTGTCTTAAATTTTGTCCCAGTCACAACTAAGCTTTCATTTTAAAATTAACCTACACTCATCCTACAATCAAACTACCTCCCATTTCTTTGTCCCCAGATAATTTGTTGGCATTTTAGACTGCATTATTGTTTTACCTCTGCTTAGGAGGCAGAGCATGTATCAGCTGTAGTACAGTGACAACAGTAGAACAGTCTGCACACACACTGCCCTTCATCACGTTATAGTTGTGATGCTCTAATCCAGGTTAGTAGCTATTATTTGTACTCTGCAAAAGAGGATGAATCAAATTATCTTTAAAAACATTATAACTGACGGCATTTACATCCTGTGTAGGGAGCCGGCTGTTTGTTGCAATGAATGTCTGTCCTAGCTCTGTAGTATTTGTCCATCACTGAAGAAAGAAACATTAAACAAGGCTTCAGAAAAATGCATGCATGGGAGCACATGCAAATATGTACATGCATGCATATGAACAAATGCATACACATACCTACACAAGCAAGCAAAGTACCATAAATTCAGATTTTCACATAAATACATACACACACACACACACACACACACTCACACACACACACACACACACACACACACACACACACACACACACACACACACACACACACAAAACATAGCATCAGTTTTTTTGAGGTAAGAATACCAATTGATTGTTCACCCTAAATGCACAATTAAGTAACTAAAAGTTATGAAGATTATAGAAAAGCCAAAACATGTACTTGTTCATTGATTTATTGTAAGCTGTAAAACATATCCTTCAGTTAAGATGCCTATAATCATATGACAAGATACCGTCAATGGAGAATTTGCATGTATGCACTTTTTAACATACTCAACAATGAGAAGGACTTTCAACCATTTATTTAAAAAAAGCAATGCATCTAAAAATAGAGATACAAGAACCTCTTTGTTTGTTTTGGACTACATTTTTTATGTGGATCCATTTTATGGCACTAAAGTTGTGGCATGTTATTTAGATTAATCATTTTACATGTATATGTTTGTTTAATATTATTGCAAACTGCAGGGAGCTCACCACTAAATCACTAACGGTAACCTTCTTCTGCACAGGGAGCATTCCGTTCCGTGATGCCATTGGCCAAGGTTCAAATAGCAAAACTGGAGACAGAGGGCTGGCTGAGATGATGTAGGACCAAATGACGTTTCCCCGTGCTTTTTTGTGCTTGGGGGGGTACTGAAGTTAATGGTATGATATGTGATAGAAATCCTGGAAGAAATGCAAGGAGACTTTGTTTACTGAAGTGTGTTAACAAGGTTGGACATTTGAAATGTGTGTGTGTGTGTGTGTGTGTGTGTGTGTGTGTGTGTGTGTGTGTGTGTGTGCACGCGTGTGTGAGCACACTTGTGCATGCATATATTTATTAATGTCACCTCATGCAAAATATTAAAGTATG
This sequence comes from Protopterus annectens, assembly GCF_019279795.1. NCBI lineage: Eukaryota > Metazoa > Chordata > Ceratodontiformes > Protopteridae > Protopterus > Protopterus annectens. Next base: position 1,960,104,623 of record NC_056728.1, read on the forward strand.
TGGGGCAGGGGCGGCTCATGCTACTGGACTGCTGGGCTGCTGCCCCCCAACTTTCTCATAAAAAAAGTAAAAGAGAGATTAATTACTATTTTTTTATATACCAGTAGCAGTTTGAACTTTAAACTGTTGTGTAAAGGTGAAGATGTGATGTGACACAGAACTCAGAGCATTGCACATGCATGCTAGAGTTCAGATTAAAAAAAAACTATATTTCTGTTGCTGGAGTGTTTTTTGAACCAGCCGAGATTAGAAAGACTACAGGCATCAATGAAGATGCCCAGAAGTCATTAGCTGCCTGTCACGTAATATGAGTACATGATGCATTTACTGATTAGTCCTTTTTCTTTCACATTCTCTTACTGTGCTTTAACTGGATATAGTTAAGTTGTGAGGTAGAGAGCAAGAGATGGTGGACTCTTGAAAATAAAAAGTGAAATTTTTTAATTGTTGATCTGAGACTCAGAATCAATATGGTGAGAGAAGCCAAAAAGAAAGATGAATTAAGTTTTTAGTTTTTTTTTTTTTTCCTGGCAGTGCCAACCAGATACTTTCTGTATTTTTTTCTCCAGGCTCAACCATATACTAGTGATCTGTGTGTTTTGGGAGCTGTTGATGACTATTTTTAATGTAATATCCTGGCAGGGTTAACCAGATACCAGGGAGGCATGTGTTTTGGGGACTTGGGGACTGTTGATGATTTCATTTTTCTAATATAATACACTGTCAGGGTTAACCAGATACTAGTGGTCTGTGTGTTTTGAAGTCTGTTAATGATTGTATTTCTTTTTTAATATAATACACTAGCAGGGTTAACCAGATACTAGTGGTCTGTGTGTTTTGGAGTCTGTTGATGATTGTATTTCTTTTTTAATATAATACACTAGCAGGGTTAACCAGATACTAGTGGTCTGTGTGTTTTGGAGTCTGTTGATGATTGTATTTCTTTTTTAATATAATACACTGTCAGGGTTAACCAGATACTAGTGGTCTGTGTGTTTTGGAATCTGTTGATGATTGTATTTCTTTTTTAATATAATACACTAGCAGGGTTAACCAGATACTAGTGGTCTGTGTGTTTTGGAGTCTGTTGATGATTGTATTTCTTTTTTAATATAATACACTAGCAAGGTTAACCAGATACTAGTGGCCTGTGTGTTTTGAAGTCTGTTAATGATTGTATTTCTTTTCTAATATAATACACTAGCAAGGTTAACCAGATACTAGTGGTCTGTGTGTTTTGGAGTCTGTCGATGATTGTATTTCTTTTTTAATATAATACACTAGCAGGGTTAACCAGATACTAGTGGTCTGTGTGTTTTGGAATCTGTTGATGATTGTATTTCTTTTTTAATATAATACACTAGCAGGGTTAACCAGATACTAGTGGTCTGTGTGTTTTGGAGTCTGTTGATGATTGTATTTCTTTTTTAATAGAGTATCCTGGCAGGGTTAACCAGATACTAGTGGTCTGTGTGTTTTGGAGTCTGTTGATGATTGCATTTCTTTTTTAACAGAGTATCCTGGCAGGGTTAACCAGGTACTAAGGAGGCGGTATGCTTTTTATGTTGCTTGACTGTGGATGTCTTTTTTCTAATAAAATATATTGGCTGGGGCAAACAGATATGAGGTACACAATGTGTTTTGAGGGCTGCTTGTGGATGATTGTTTTTAAAATAATACCTTATTTCAGGGTCAGCCAAGGCATATTAGGATGGTCTGTGGATGTTTTATTGTTGAAACTTTAGCCTTTCATGACTAAAGTGTATACGAGTGAACTGAAGTAAGATCACCTGCAAGCTCTTGACTATGTGATGCTAAAGAAATACAGTAATGTAACCATTGTCTTCTCTCTTCATTATTTTAAACCTTGTAGGCTCAAAGCAGATATTGTGGGTAGGCAGTCGGGCTGGTGGCTGTGCCTGGTATGTGTGAATGAAATGAGTGGTCTTACTGTTGTACTTCCGACTTGCTTTGCACGAGTAACATGAACTTGAGTGAAGTAAGATCAGACACAAGCTCTGGACTCTGGCTACTGTTCATGGGGAAAAAAAAAATACATATATTAATAACAGTGTTGTCTTTTATCCTTTTTTGTCTTTTAACCTCACAAGATCAAATCAGATACTGTGGGAAGGGTGGGCAATAGGGATTGTGGCTATGTGTGAATGAAGCAACTGGCCTTGCTGTTTACTGTTGTTGTAATTCTGGCTTTGCAAGGCTGTAATAGTTGTACTTTCAGATGAATGTAATCTAATTATCAAATGCATGAGTCATTCTTAAAGTATCTTATTTCATATCTGTTTATGTGTACACTTAATGACTGCTTAAAAATGGTTATAATATGTTATAGCTTTTCTTCCTGGACATATGCTGAACATTTTTTTTTTGGCTAAAGACAGTTGGACAAACCTGGGTAAACAAAACCAAAATAAATAAAATGAAATGTGTATTTGTGTAAGGCAAGCTGGTGCACACAAATTGTGAATAATGTTTCTATCAACTAAAGGAAATCAATGCAAGTATGTTAATTTAATCTTGGCAGAGTCAAATAAGATACTTTTGTTTGCTAATGGGGGGGTGGGGTATTAGTAAATTAAATGAGGGGACTGGCCCTGCTTCTTGCTGTTGTAGTTCTGGCTTTACAAGATAAGTGTGTATTTTGGTATAGTCAACTGTCATACAAGGCTGTGTCAGTGTCTCTGAGAATAACTGGCAGAATAGGCACTGGAGTAACCTTGACTTGTTAATACTAAACTAAAATAGTATGGTGGGATGTCCAAATCTCCTTACTATTCACTTGGCATTGTACAAACGCAGATTACCTGATACAGTACAATGTGTGTTTAGTACATCATGAGTACTCATTATAGTTTCATACAGTCAAGACCAACCACTTTTTTACTGTTTAGAGATGTTTAGATTTTGTGCTGTTAAAGCATAACCTAAACACCTCATTAGCTCTGAAATGCAATTTAGTTTAGTATTTGGTAGACTATTCAGCATTTGTAATAGCGATTAAGCAAGTTATTTTATTGTAACATGGTAAGCATGCTTAGTGTTGATCCCATTGTATCATAGCTCCACCCTATGAAATAAACCCCACCCCATTCTAGTTGGCCTCACCCATTCAGGTGTCTCCTGCAGTCGCCCTTTGATTTGAAGTTACCAGCCACCACTGATGTGGGGAATTACAAGGAAGGTCTTTTAAGCCACAATACCTTTTCTGTCAGTGTGTGTAATGGTTGTAGGTCTTCATATACTATGTGTTGGCAGGTGAAAATTATTTTAAAAAGCTCTATGAAGCTCTACATATCTCATACAACTATAGAATTTTACAAACTTACTTTCTAATTATCAGGTTAAAATATGGTAAGGTTAACTGCTGCCTGACTGACTAGGTCATTACTATTCAAACCGGTGTAACGTTCCTAGGAAGGGATGGCAAGTATATTCAGTGGTCATGTTCCACCCTACATTTTTAGGAAACTATGTGATGGTAGCTGCTTATGATGACCACCTCTACCTGGGAATTTTATCTCTGCACTTCAGTTATTGCTGCTCTTTTCACCAACTTTTGCATGTATTTGATAAGTACACTAGTCAAGCTCTAAACCTCTAAGGATCAAAGGCAGGCACAAATAGGGGACATGAAATCAAAACTGTTCATGGAGAAATAATGCGTGCATTCATTGCAAGTTATGAGGCCTACTTTAGACTTTTTATGTCCAGCTAATCCTACTTGAGGATTTTACTACCTCAATGAAATGCTGCTTGTTAATAGGAGAACAGGTCTATGTATTTCAGCGAAACATCGCAAGTGAATCCTTGCAATAACATTCTAAAGATATCCTTCAGTTTATTAAGTTCTGTCCTTTCTTCACAAACTATTCATCGGTTGACATAATATGCTCAAGCAATGCTCCCTTATCTTCTTGGCTGTGATGATCTTCGGACTCATGTGCCGGATAGTCCACCAGAACATATGTACTACTACATTCAGAGCATCTTGAAATGTACTGCATGTTTTTTATTTCATTTTTTTCTCATTTCTGCCTTATTTTCTTAGTCTGTGTGCTTGTTTATGTTTGCATATGAAATAGACTAAAGACTAAATTAATCTCTTATAAACTATATATGTTTGATCTTCAAAAATGACAGAAATATTCCTTAAAATGAGAACTGGATTCAGTGGGATTTAGTCAGTCAACAAAACAATGGCAGATGAACAAGCTTTCAAAAGTACTGCATACAATCTTTTATTGATCTGAACTGATAATTGAGTTTACATAATGTTGACACAGTTTTTGTAGCACTTCAAAGCACTTCTGTGTGATCTGCAATGCTAATGATATAATCCTAATCTTTGTAATATTATTTTTCTTTTGTGTGATCTACAATGCTCGTGATGCAATCCTTATCATCATAATATTCCACTTCTGTGTGATCTATATTGCTCCTGATGTAATCCTAATCTTCATAATATTCCACTTCTGTGTGATCTACAATGCTTGTGATGTAATCTTAATCTTCATAATATTCCACAATGCTCGTGATGCAATCCTAATCTTCATAATATTCCACAATGCTCGTGATGCAATCCTAATCTTCATAATATTCCACTTCTGTGTGATCTACAATGCTTGTGATGTAATCCTAATCTTCATAATATTCCACTTCTGTGTGATCTACATTGCTCATGATGTAATCCTAATCTTTATAATATTCCACTTCTGTGTGATCTGCCATGCTTGTGATGTAATCCTAATCTTCATAATCTTCATAAAAAGAAGTCAGATGGCGTGAGAGTATCAGCTGCTACCCAGAAGGTGACACTTTATACCACAGATCCTGAGATGCAGACATAATATGGTAATTTTAAAATGAAGAACAAAAAAAGGCAAGAAACGCAGATGCACAGTAAAAAACACTGAAAATTTAATTCTTAGCGAATTAAAATGTCAGTGTGTTTTGTTGTGCATCTGTGTTTCTTGCCATTTTTTTTGTTTTTTAAGTAGTTTTGTGTTTCCATTCTTTCTTTCAAATTTGAAAATGAAGGCCAAAACACTGAAGATGCATTTTTGATTTTATTTAATGAACTCATAGTTTTTAACTTGTACAGATTTTTTGTATTGAAATGAAGCTTAAATATACTGTTTTTTTTATTATTTATATTACTCAGTAGTAACTCTCATGCTGTTCTGTTTACTCAATTTCAATATGTGTTTATGCATTAGTTTTTATATTATATTTTTTTCACTTTAATGATTTTCATGAGCTGTTGTTCTAAAACTAGCACCCTAATATAAACCAGCTAATGCCATTTTGATGTATGTAGTTGACAACTCATCTACCTTTCAATCAGAAGGCTTTAAGTTCTAATCCTTGAATGGGACTGAACCACACATATAAGATTTGCATCCTTATTCAACATGAGTACAGCTTCTGCATTGTTTTATTGCAGAGCATCTTGTAATGAGACATTAAGCCAAAGTCTGTTTTACTCATTGTCCTATCATCCTGTTGTGAATCCAAGTCTAAGTAAAGGGAAACCCATTATTTAAAAAGAAAAGCTGAATTTATCCATTTATTGGTGACATCCCTCTTCATATAACAGTGTTATATGCAATTTAATGCTACATAGGTTCATAGGTTGGTACTGGGCTATCTGCCCGAAGGCATATATTAGCCCAGCCATGTTGTGTGGTATTCACCGCCCCTTTAGTAGTTCCCTAGACCCTTGTACTAGCAGCTAGTACCCTTGACCCATATCTAGTAGTGCTGTTGGTGTGATCCCCAGTGTGAACTTTCTGTTACCCATCCACTCATCAAGGTTCCTCTTGAAGAGTGATAATGAGGGGCTCTGTCTTATGTAGATCATGACCCTGTTCCATAGTAAGGGAAGTCTCTGCGAAGGGAATCTATCCCTCCAGCATGTTCTATTCATTGTTGTGTTGAGGTTTATATCCCTAGAGCATGTAGCAAGAGTAGATTTGGTTTTGCTAAGATGGAGCATGTTCAACAATTCTGGGTTGGACATGGCTCTGTACGTTAGACAGAGATCGCCTCTGAGAAAGTGGTATGCAACAGAGAACAGTCTTAGCTTTTTCAATCGTGCTGCATAGGGCAACTGTTTGAGGCCAATAATCCTCTTGGTTAGGTACCTCTGTGGTCTCTCCAGTTGCTGGAGATGCCTAGCCAGGTACTTTCCAATTGGTGCATTGTACTCAATAATGGGTCTGATGAGGGAAGAGTAGAGGGGCACCATTACATCCTTAGATCTTGATGCGAACCCTTTCGTGATCAGATGGGTCACATAGAAGGATTTTCTAACCACTTTGGCAACATGGTTATCAAAGGAAAGCTGACTATCTACTTGGGTCCCTAGATCCCTTATTTCTTCTTCAGATTTCATGGTATTACCTCCTATGTTGTAGTTTGCGGGTACTCTGTTTTTTCCAAAGGGGATTACTATGCATTTTTTTGCATTTAGCTTGAGACCATGGCTTTGACATCATGCATCAGTCTCATTTAGGCCCTTCTGGAGGATCTCCATGTCGGCCAGAGACTCTATTATAGCACCCAGTTTGCAGTCGTCCACAAACTTAGTCAGCCACAGCCCTTCCGTGCTTGTCTCTACTTCTGAGAAGTATATGCCAAACATGTGCATGAAGGTATGGATTATTTCCCTGGTATATATTCACTCACATTTTGTATCCACCATTTGCATTATATGAGTATAAAATATGTATGGAAAATGACTATATAATGTATAATCTTCTTCTCTTTAACATTTATCTATTTTTATTTTCTTTCTTATGGATGTTAGTCTACATGTCCAAACTGTTTTTTTCCCCCACCCATAACAAAGAAGTCATATACAAAGTAATCTTCTTAACAGAACGGGAATATTTTAAGTGTTCTAATTAGCCAACCAAAAGGTATCATTCTAAAAAGTGTACCCTTGGAGTTATGTCATTCCATGGGATCTGCAGTGCCCAGGTGCCCTAACAAGCCTTACATCACAGCTCACAGTATACTGAGCTATAATATAAAAGCTCAGTCATTGTAAGTCAGCTATAGTCAGACCATTTAGACTTTGTCTTATTTTACATTTAAGGAAGCGGTAATTTCCCTCATGCTGTCACCTCCCAGCTCTACAAGAGCTGAACACATAAGAAAACTTAAAATTAAAGATATTAGGTATGTCCAGTCCCCTGTGTCAACTCTCCCAATTTAGGATACTGGCCAAAGTTGAAACCACTTGTGCCCTTGAATAAAAGGCACAAAAGAAAAGAAAAAATGAAAATATCAATTTGATTTTTGAAATTTTCTGTTATCCCTTCCCATCTTTAGATTTAAGGCACAAATCTCTGAAGAGTAAAAACACACTGAGAAATAACATTGGAGATACTCAATTCCTCTGTTTCAGAAGTTGTGGTTATTGATAGTGGCGAGGTTCCAATTTGTCAGCGCTATTTTCTCTTTATGTTAAATCATCTGTTGTCATCTCTGCCTCCTCTAGCGAAGACACGAAAGGTGTTTGCCCCATTACCATGTTAACTGTTGTCATGAACTCGGGTTCTGGCAACAGAGGTATCACCCTGAATGCTACTGCCATCAAGCTGGATGACCAGCCCCCTGCATGCACAGACTAAAGAGGAGACAATAGATATACATTCACTACTGCCACCTCTGGGTATGACACTGCACATCAAATACATTACTATGGCTCTTGGCCTGGGTTGCTCTTCCACTCACATCAGAATGCTTGACATTCTACTTTGCTCTGCAGCATCAAGAAAGACTGGCTCTGCAGAAATCAGTTAGAGGCTACCCATGTACTGCACCACCTACCCCAACCACTTACCTCAATCATCTGCACCACTAATCAATCATGTACACCATCTGCACTTAATCATATAAAGTCATCCTGTGAGAGAAACAGCTGCTCAGGCACTTATTTTCCTACACAGTTAAGATGACTCATCTGACACCTCATCACTCAGCATTATTAGGCTTCTTGGGTAAAACACGGTCACCACCCTGGTATAAGCTTCCATTGTGAAAGGAATGGGGATGTTAACTCATCATGAGGTGAGAAATTAGGAGAAATAAAGACGAATGAACCCTTGCAACAACAGCAGGAATCAGCTTGCCTGAAACAACAGCCAGTAGAATTCAATCCATTTATTTTAACAAAGGAATACTTCATTTAGTTACTCCCGAAAGTACAATGAATGTCTGTTTGATTTGTTTGTTTGTCTGTTTGGTGGTTAGCTTACTGCAGTAGTGGACTGATGAAGTAACAGGCAAGGTTCAATAGATTTTGGAACCTGTAAATGTTTTTACTATAGAAGTTGGGCAAAATTTTATTTTCACTTTATTTGAATTTGCTAAACTGGAATAGAATACTAATTAGAAATTAACAAATTCAGTTTTGGTCAGGTAAAGGAATGTAATGAAGAATAAAACAGTTTTACAAAGATAAACACTGCTCTTTTTCAATCACCAAACAGTGGAATACCTTCCCATTTCCAAAAAGGAAGACCAGGAATATTTCTTCCATCAAAATGTCCCTACGGCAACACCTCTCCACTCTGTGGCACTGCACATGCAAATTCCGCACCTTACAAAACCCAGTTCTCCAGTTTACCTCTGCTATCACCTATATCTACTCTCTGTCAAGTCAAACTCTTCTATCTGCTAGTATGACTACTTATAAAAATATGAAAATATCATCTAGGCCTACTATGTTGTAATACCTACTGGATAACTATATTGATTTCATATAATCAACATGCACTCCTATGTTGTATTTCTGATTTGATATGATTTACATGCACTCCTATGCTGTATTTTGAGACAGATGCCTTCTGATGTTCTTGCAAAATGTTTTCTCACATGTTGTTACTATGCTTACTACGATCCTGAAATTAAGTTATTGACATATTTACCTTAGTATATTCAACTGTGACTTCTGACCTGTATATTCAACTGCATCTCTTATATTTTACCTTAATGAATGCAGTTGTCTAATTTCAACCCTTTTCATTATGTATACAATTGTTACTCTCAACCATGTGTTCAGCTGTGACTCTTCTATTGTATGTGCTTGTCAACATGGAGCTTTTCTCCCCGACTCTCCACTGATAATGGGCTCACTTCAGTCCAGTGGACCATCCCAGTAAACAAACACAAACAAACAAACAAACAAACAAACAAACAAATAAATAAATAAATAATCAGAGTGTGACAAGTATAAAGACAAAGTTTCATATATTGCACCACTGTATATGCAATTATATACGATAATTGTTCTAGTTTTATAAATTTTCTAGTCTAGCCGTGGTTGAAAAACCCACTCCTTAATGGTAAAGTGACCCTCATGGACAAGGTTGTATGAGTTCTATATGTGAAAGGAGCTTAGCTGATTTTAATAATATTACCACATAAAGTCATGGACAGGGCTGGATCTAGATGAAGTCTTAAATCTCTGAAGGTAGGAACAAGCTGCACTGGTGAGAGTTTGGTAGGTGAGGAAGTCTTTTCAATGAGGGATTGATGTAAGTCTGGCAGAAGTTCTATAAACAAAACTTTGGCTTATTCCATATCAGGATGAGATGTTTGTCTTCCAGCAAGGACATCATAATGGACTTTAGATTTAATGAAATCAATTGAGGATGCCATGTGAGTAAGGATAAAGCCTGACAGTAAGGGACTAAACAAAAGGAAAACAAGAAGAGGAACATGGACAGGAAAAGTTCAACTTCCTGTTTATTCCAGTGCTTATTTCACAAGTACTTTTAACAAAACTTTGAACACATATAGAAAAAAATGTATGAAAGAAATGTAAACACTTAAAATGAGATATTGTTTAGGTCATTCGGTTCTCTAAGTGTAACTGAGATCTCTCATAATAAACATTATAAAACTTACAATTAATAGGTAACAGTTCCATACAACACAATAGCCAAATTTGCTGGTAACAAAAGGAATTAATACAAATTTGTTATATTGAAGTGTGCTTTTTAGTACCAATCCAGAAAATCATGAACATGTATACAAATTCTGGCATGAAATATACAGTGCAGAGTCTGATTCTAAAGATAAACATGCTGAAGCTATACATTACAAGTGTTTTTTTAAAAGACTCTAAGCTAACAACGAATCTATTGAAATACCACAGCATCAACAAGTAGTCAAACATATAAGCTAAACTAAAATCTCCCAAGCAGTTCCTTACTCAAATTCCAACTTCACAGAAAAAAAACAAAGGCAAATGATAGGTCCTTCAAAAACTTCTTCATCGGTTGCACAGTATAGTAGGAAAATAATAACTGAAAGTCTCACAGAAAAATGTTTCAGAGTACCAGATATGACATCCTGGCTCACTTAGTAGCCTTACAATCCCAATAAAACTAATTCACTCCAGTCATGGTGACAGCTCATACAGTGTAGTTCCAAGGTTCCAAATACAAAAAGCAGAAAAACAAATACTCAAATCCATAATGCACTGATGCAATTCCTTAAGATGAAGCAGCACAAATAAAAGTCCTGGGACAAATTAGGAATGCCAGATTCAACAACTGAGAAACAAGGTAGCAAATGTGAAAATGTCCCACATGAATAACTCTGAAATAAATTAACTCCTCAGACACTGAACAATGACCAGTTAGACAGCAGCAAATGGACTAATTTAAACCAGCCATGGTTATGTATGCCAAACTTGGAGAACTAATGGTAATCAGATAGAATGTTGAGTCTTTCGGCTTTTCCCGGTTAGGGGTCGCCACAGCAGAACTCCAGTCCACTAATGATTGGCAGAAGATTTTTACATGCCGAGTTGCCAGCCCTGACGCACAACCTTCAATGGGGTTTCAGAGAAAGTGAGGAGTATGGGAGTTGAGGGGAGAAAGAATAAGTTGTTTTGAAATTGTCTGAGTTGAAGGGGCTGAGTGATTGTTTTGTTTTATATTGCCTAAAATGGACTTAACGTCATACCAGAAATGTGTTTATGGTTGTGCAGGAGATTGTATTGCTTAGTTCGTAATATAAGACTTTTTACCTGTGGACTTCCTTTCCCAAAGTATTATAAAGTGAGACAAACTATCATTTAATCAGACAGTGATTCTGAAATGATTCTGAAAAAGAAATATATTTATTAGTGCTCTACCCGGAGTAAACAAGCAGATAACAGGATATTAGATAGATACCTCTCAAATGTCCAGATTCTGGAGAATGTCCAGATTTTTGCCTCTTATTTTTGGTCCATTTTTCATAAAATTGTGGTTTTCTGGAAATTAGTGGCAAATGAGAAAGACTGACGTTAGAAAATAGTGACAGACATCTGAGTTTCAGACTTCATATCCTTCAGAAAAATTCATGTTAATGAAAAGGCTGTTATTCTATCAATGTTCTAAGTTTATAAGAGCAATATTTAAAAAAATGTCCCTATTTATGAGCCTTTGTCCCACTTTTATCTAGGGCTTTGTCTGGATTTCTTGCTCTAAGAGGTTGATAGGTATAGGTAGACAGATACAGAGGTCACAAAGCACAATAAATCATTACTCGTGAAAAACGATTGCTTTACTCCACAAAAAAGTTGAAGTAAGAGGTGAGGCAGTCTGTGGGTACATTTTGTGAGAAGTATCTCTGATCACACAAAGGATCAGAATGAAACGTTACTTGTTAGTATAACTTAATGTGAACATCAGTGACAAACTGCAAGCTGTAACTATTAAGATATACCAGATAAGGTACAATCATTATAGAATGCACGTCTTCTCTCGTCCAGTTTAATTACGTGTTTATATTATTTTCTTGCTTTGTTTAAAGAAACAATATATAAACACACTGAGTTAGACTTGGATATTTTATGACTGCATCTTTAAGTCACAAAATCAAAATGTAGACCTAATTTAGCAGTACAGACCAATTCCCCTGTTTAAAATCTTGTTCAACCACGCTCAGATATTTTGTTTAGCCTCCCTGTCTAATTTTGTTATTCGCCACTCATACATTTTTTTCTACGAGCTAAGGAATTTAGTTCCAAGAATCAGCAGAGTCTGAGAAACAATTTGTTGTTTACCTGGCTTTAGCTTAAAGGAAATTCAGGAAGCATTAACCAAAGTAAATGGCAACAAAAATACCTCACAATGATGCCATAATAAGAGTGGACTTGGATAACAATGGCAGAGCTCCTCTTGCTGATACACCAAAGACAGCAAAAGAAATGACTGTTTATGCATATAAATGATGTTGGAAGCTCTCCCTCTTGGATGCAATCCCTTTACAGGGAGTCCTTTAAAACATTTAAAGAAAGCTAATAATTTTAATAACAAGGTTAGACGGATGAGCATCTCTTTTAAGTTACAGCATGTTTATTTGTAGGAAACTATTTTCCCCAAACCAAGCTTTTTTTTTTTTTGAAGAAGGCAAATGCCATCTAAGGATACTTGGTCATAGCTTCCTAGTATTGGGATTACTTAGCTAGTAAAACACTGTTTTATAAATAACTATGGAAAATATTATAAGCACAAAAGTACCTTGAAAGGTGTTGCAGTTCTATCAGTAAATGTTAGAAATTTATCAAGGAAGGTAATTGAACATCGTTGTGCAGCATTTTCAGAAAAGTTTAACATAATAATCGTTAGATGCTATGGAGCAGACTGGATTGCATGGTTTTAATAGGTAGGAAGTCTCAAATCAAGGGGAATATCTAGTTATGTCACTGATAAGTTATACTTGATATTATTGTTTGATTTTTTGCATTTATTTTACATTTACGAAATGACAAAGACTGAGTGAGCCAAAGCCCATTTTTAATAGTGGCCAAGGGAAAAAGCTCCATGATTAGATTAAAATATAAATTGCAGAGAAATATCAATAGTTTGGTATATAATAATACAATTTAAAAAAATAACTTAAAAAAATTGACAAAATACAGGTAGGTATATTGCACAATAGAGTTGAAATAAAGTGGGAGTAGGAAGAATGCTAGACAAAAGCTTTAAAGAGACATGCAGATAATAATAAGATGTTAGAACATCAGATATAAGAAAAAGACTAAACTTATTAAGATACATTTTGAGTTTATCTAAGAATATGAGTTGGTTTGTCTATCTATTTTACCAAGTTGGTGAGTCTTTAAAGTTGCAGGGCTCTGATAAAGCCCTGGTCTTAGATTGGACAGATCACCTGAGTTTATTAATGCCCTTATGGAAGTTATGCATAGGAATATTTCCATTATTTCAGGAGGCTTAAACTCACCACAGATAGACTGGGTAATTTTTCTTTTGAATATGTCTAATGATGCCTAATTCTTGAACACACTCATTAACCTGACTGACAACCAAAACTTTACCCTTGTCATGACAAGGCAAAACTTACCTGATGTATTTATAACCAATTCTAATATGTAAGTAACAAGCTATCAAGCCATTCCATTTGTTTATAACTCTGAGCATTTATGCATTCAAAGTATCAGAACTGTTAACAAATGGCATTTTATTTAGATAAAAAATACAGAAAAAAATTCAAGGTTGCCTATAATGAATTTCTACAGCTATGCATGATTTCTCATGTTCATTATGGGTGGTCTTGTGATAAGAGGTGGTTTACCATAGCATTCAAAGAGTTATAAATGATAATATTCCTAAACTTAACAATTGAAATTCTTTAAGGAATAAACCTTAGTGGTAGAATTTCACAAGAGAAAAAAAATACTCAAAATGTGTTTAATACAAAAAATGCTTAAGAACTTTTCATCCCTGGATATAAAATTAAAATTAAATTGGGCTATCAGGTCAGTTCCTAAAAGAAAATCAACAAATGAGAGAACACTTAAGCAATAACTAATGACTGGGTATGAGTATCACAGGATGCACTCACAGTTAGTGCAGTTTGATCATGAGGGTAAAGCCTGAATGATTAAACAAAGCCAAGCTTGAGTAAATCCTGTTATACCCACACACAGGAGTGGGTTACTGCTATTATACAATGATATCATTTAAGAAAAAACATTGCTTACCTTTCTTAAACAATGCCTTTGCATAATGAGAGATTGGTGATCTTCCATTTTTTGCGTTTCATTCTGATGTATTGTGCATGCACATAGCACTTATATCTGCATACTTACATAGCACATCATTAAAGTGTAAAGGTAACAGCAGACAAGACAGTATCTTCATAATGGATTTCTCTCTGCATCTCTCCATATCTTTTTTATAATGAAAAGTGTGAAACTTTAAATTATGACATTAACACAAAAATAAGGAAGTTAAAAACGTACTGTTCTCCTTGCTAGTGAATGTCTGCATAGTTGAAAGCTATAGTTACCAGCTCTATGACTGATCATGGTACTGGTAACTATACATTTAAAATATGCAGATTTTTGCCAAATATACCTGATTTTTCTCATTTTTTGAGCAACAACATAAAATATATTAAAATTTGCTATTGAGCATATCTCAAGTGAAGACATGGCTGCTGAAGAATGCTTCAGTGGCTGAACTTCTAACTATTGGGGCATGCTCATTTTTCAGTGAGCATGCTGATTGGGTGTCCAATCAGCATGCATGTTTTTGAACACTAATGGGCCCTTATTTTATATTTCCTATTAGTGCAACAAAATAAAAGACTTTTATGTATTTTCTAAAAAGATTGAGACAGTTAATGCCATATCAGTGTAGCTGAAACATAAAGAGAAGTTATACATGAAACCCAAAGATATAACTACTGTTTTCAGAGAAGTTTTTGGCAAGTGTTGCTCACTTAATGTATGCCAAAATATTCCTTCTATTTGCATTAACAGTGAATGTTCAGTAATAACTGCAGTCATTGAAAAGGAAGATTTGCAAAAAATGAGACCTAATAATGCAGTGGTTCCAGATGAAGTTCTGGAATCTTCAGTAAAGGACTAAATTACAATGTTTAACCTGACTATTTCAAAGGCACATATGCATGGGTGTTTTCCTGAAAGTTGGAAGACAGCTATCGTTAACTGTTTTGAAAGGACGGTATTGTGATGACTTGGTTTGGTATAGGCCCATTCATTTACCCTGTATATCAGTTAGAGTTTTTTACGAAGATCATTTCAAAATTTGTACTTGTGAATCTCAATCCTGCTTTATAAATTGTTCAGTTTTACACTGCAGATATAATGCTATTGATCTTGGCCTACAAGTAGATGTCATCAAATTATATTTATCAAAATCATTTAGTAGTATCCCTCAAACATCATGAAAATCAAATGAGATTGTATAATACAAGCTGTGTAATACAAATCCATACATCTTTAACTGGATATCAGATTGTTGTATAATTGTTATTCAGTTAGAATAGTTAATTTCTGATCCATCTTCAAGAATGATCATGTGTAGAGATCCACAGGGCTCAGTGTTAGGGCTTTTGTTTACTTAAATGCTTTATGTTATCCATGCCAGTGAGGAGTCCTTTAATCTGCTGTAAATTTGTTGATGATACCAAAGTGACTCTGGCTGTCTGCATCATTAAGGGTTTTTATATTCTCCAAAAAGGTTTAAAAAACATTGGCCATATGGTGAGATAGTAATAATTATATAATTAATAATTGTTCAACATTAGGTTGCTCATTGTCCACCTTTGATTATTGTTTTTCAAGGCAACCTTCTCTGTGTTGTAAGCTCTGTATTTGATTATGGGTTCCCTCTATCTCAAGTCAGTACATAACATATAAGTCCTTATATGAATGGTGGAATGCCACAACCCTATTACTGAAGCTTCCCCTTCCATTGCCTGGCAACCATTCTCATGTCTCATCAAAGATCCAATGAGAAACCTAGCTGAATTTGTTCATTTCCCCATGGTTGTAACCATACTGTTATGAGACAGGCTGAATAACTGAAGATTGTCTTTTATTGATCCTATTAAGACTGTGTGTCACTCCATATGTTAACAGTTCTAGTTTCATTTATGCATAGCATGTAACTATCTATGAGCCTTACACTTCTCAAGAATTAGTTCCATCATAATTTTAAAAGATTCTGCTAGAGAACTTCTTACCTCAGCGGTTGTCCCTGAAAATACCTATTTTCAGAAACTTACTCTTCAAATAATAAATCCACACTTGGTGGGACTTGGTGTTTTAAAATTCTTCCTATAAATCACATGACCCACATATCCCAATGGAATGCCTAATCAACAAACACGGAAAGCCTGGTCATTCTCCTTGAGCAACTCTTCTATAGAATAACTATATTCCCCATCCTGCCTTCATCTGTATCACAAGAAAAGAGGTAGGTTTTTAGTATACAGTTACCTGAAAAGACCTCACTATTCACAACAACAAACAAAGTTTTCTTGGGGATGCTAAACTTTAAAAAAATGCAGAAGCATCCATTATTTACCTTCCTATTTGATGCAGTGGAAGAGACTCTCCTCACTCCTCAAATATTATCTTGTACTTTCACCTTTTATTCCCATGACCTACCAGACATTTTCAGTGTGCACATCACACTGAGAATGGTTTCTGATTGTAAAGGTCAATATTTAACATCCACTGTCAGACAGGTGGGCATTTGGCTTCATTAGCAAACTAGATAAAATCAATGAGCTACAAAATGCAACATATTTACATAACATTCAGAAATAAGGTAATAAATAGCATGGCAAATAAACAAAGGACATATATAATGGTAAAACAGAGAATACCAGTTCATTGAAAGTAATTTCACTGTCCTGCTTCAACAATTTCTCTCTCTCTCTCTCTCTCTCTTGTTCTTGCAAACACACACACACACACACACACACACACACACACACACACCCACACACACATGCACATACAAACATACGCATACCTAATCAGACATAAATGTTTGCAGTTCAAAGGTGTGGACTTACCCTCTCTTCCATGAACTTACAACAGGAACTCCATATAAAGGAAGAATAAGAAGGACAAATAACAATGATTTTTGGGATAATTTTTAACACAAAGAATGACATTAAACATTTCAGCAGGATTAATGTTTTGTTCCAGTGCTCCTGAACCCAAGTAAGGTCCATTGATCATCATATGAGACCAAATGTCATCTCAAGCCTGTTCACTTCTCTATGACTAGAAAGATGCAAAGTTGGATTTACATAAGGAGAAATCTGTAAAGGAGAAATCAAAGTCATTTAAGTTTAGCACATAATGAGATAGAGATACAAATATACAGTTTTGTGTGTTTGCTTTCATGAAAGTTTATAATATTAATTTGTAATCACATTTTAACAAGTGGCTGAATTTGTATTTTGCTAATGATAATTTTTCAGACCAAAGTGTTGTGCAGACTTCAATTTTTAATTAATCTTCAATAGTTTCCTTTTTAAAAGCCACTCTAGCTCTGCCAAAAGAACCAACGTTGTAAAAAGAGAAACGGCTATGCTGTAGTTGCCGGAAAAACTTTAGCTGTGCTGTTCTGACTAAAATACATCTTACAGAAAATATGTCCTTTATGTTTACAGGATTAGTAATCCAGTCATGGCATCCTTAAAATTAAGTCATGTCTATTAATTTATTTTCTTTTTACCTGCAAATGGAGCCTTTTGAATATTTCAACTTTTTACATATTGAACATCTGACTGCTATCAGAAAGATCAGAAGTATGTGAGCAGCAGAAAATTAGATGGGGATTAAGTGTACTTTGTTAGACAGATGTGTGATACCATGGCATGTACCAGCCAGAGGTAAGTGTACCAATAAGTACATGTATTGAAAAGGTACTGCAGAAGTGGGCTTAAGAGGAAACATCTCAACAATTATTCACTGCAGGTTTCTGAAGTCAAACTAAAATTGGTCTATGTGGTGTATCCATTAGAATCCGTAATATCAGATTTGATTGGTTCATCACTCTTCATTCTGATTTGTGATCTGTGAATGTACATGCCATAAAAGTAGTAACTGGACTGATGCATAGGTGCCATGTAATGAATTATCTCGTCACAACACAAACCCAGGTTTTTTAATAATATGTTTTAAATAACTACTATATAAAAAAATCATGTGTTTCCGATCGCACTTGTGCCTAAGTCATTCCTTGCTTCAGTGAGTTAGGCCTTCTGCCCTTGCACTACTGTTTTCCAAATACCTGATGAGAGACTACAAAAGATTATTTTCAACTGACAGACTGCACTTTCTGATTAAATAAAACAATGCTTCCTGCATATCTGTTTGTAAATTGTACAACTGTATTTTACTGCATTTTTTTAGTGTCTGCTAACTGAACTCTTCTTGCAACTGTAATTACTGTTCATCTGCTTGTTTTGTTCATTTTACTTATTTTCTGCACTTGAAAAACAATAGCAAAGACTAGGTTCAGGATTTTGTTGAATCTAGAATTGTTTGTGACCTTTGGAGCTTGTAAAACAGTTAATCTTTTGTCTGGAGAGCCCCCCCACCATGCCCTCGTGGGAGGAAGGTACAGCTTGGACTGATCTAGCAAGAGTTACTGTTACAGGGCTCTGTTTAGGGCATTTTGATTTGATAATTTGAACTTTGTCTGTTTCCTGTTTTTCTGCTTAAATATGCCTTTGTTTGAAACATTTTTTCTTGTTTGTGTCTGTTTGCACATTGCGCACTACTGTGCGGAGAGACTGTTGGTTACACATGCCTGCTCTCTAGCCTCACAAATATCACCTAAACCAGATCTCTTTGCACCTAAACCTATCCTTGTTGTATTCCCTCTTCAACTGTTATACCCAGACCAAGATTATCTCTAGGATCATGAACTGTCAGTTTCCCTCGTGTTCTCCTGCCAACCTGGTTGACATGGGTCTATTGAGGCAGTGTATCAACTGCCTCATGTACACTGACAACCACCTACTTGTAAATCTTTCCTGTCAATTTGTAAGAGATGTACCTACAATATGAATCAGGAATCACAGCTCTCTTGCACAATAGATAGCAATACATAACGGGCTGTCAGCCCAACTACCACAACAGAGGGACTCGTAAATAATCTACATAAACACCAGAGACCTTCAAAACACATACATATTAAACCAACCATAACACCCAAAACACACAATACACATAATGTCATAAGCACAAGTGTCTCACCATCAATGCTCATAAGGCAACACACATCCACTCTAAATATTTTAGTCATAAGAGACTCTATAGAGAGACACACAGATGTCCCCTCACCAGGCTGAATAAGGAGAAAGTCACAGTCAAGTGTCTTTCTGGTGCCAGGATTCATTAGATCACACAGGCACTCAAGTCTCTCAACAACAAGTACTGTTATAATTCAGTCATAGTAAATGTTGGTGTGAATGACTTGAGAAGTACCTCCTTGGACTAAATGAGGAGATACATGATTGAGCTGTCTGATTATGTGTCACAGACAGGTGTGTCCCTAGCCTTGAACAACATATTACCCTCATCTAGGATGATACCACAATGTAAACAGAAAAAACATTGACTTCAATAATTGGCTTAGCCTCTGGTGTCATTCTAAGAGATCCAGTTTCTGTCAGCCTGGGGTAACATGATTGATAGACCTCAATGCTTTGCCAGAGATGGTCTTCATCTTTCACCTCTGGGATTTTGGCTACTGGCAAAGGCTCTTGCCACCCACATAGTGCCTTTTTAGGCAATGTCACAAGGACAAAATCCCTGATGTAAACATTTCTTCAAAAAACAACCTCAGGGTTATGCTGCTAAACACAAGGACTTTTAACATGAAACTCCACTCACTGGAAGCAGTCCTCACATTGGAAGATATTGACATCTGTCCAGTCATGGAGATCTGGTTGAAGGCAGTGGAGAGCATCCCAGCCATACTGGGTTACACCTCCTACCACATGTTCAGATCATGAATGGAAGGCATGTGGTGTATCAATATTCATTAAAGGCAAATACACCTCCAGATTGGTTAAATAGTATGATTCCCTGGAGGCACTTCAGGTGCAGCTAACTGCTGGTAGGACACCTATTCAAGTCGTTACCAGCTACAGGGCCCCCTCTCCATGAATCAAGATACCCATTCTGCCTACATAGAGCTACTGGAATCCATCAAGATGCATCCAAACACCATGGTTCTGGGTGATTTTAATTACCCATCCATTAACTGGGTAAATTAGTCATGCTCAAACTCACTTGCCCAAAGGTACCTCAAATTCGGTGGACACCCCAACTAGGGGCACCAACATCTTGAATCTGGTGCTTAACAATATGGGGGACTGCTGTAGTACCCCAATATGAAGTCTTCCCTTGTCAGGTCTGACCACAAATCAGTCTCATTCAAAGTAACTATCACACATCCCCCCCCCCCCCCAGCAGCAACTAAACTAAAAAACGTTTCCAAAACAGATTATATCCTTCTAAGGGATGGTATAAATAGCTTAACTGCATCTCCCCCTCAGATGTAACTGGAAACTATGCCGAGTCCTACACCAATGCTTTTTACAAACCTCTGTATAACTGTATTGACGTGGCTCTACCTGATAGGACCAAAACAACCTCCTCAAGGAAGAGCAAACCAGTCTGGTGGACAACTGACATTAACAGGCTTTACAATAAGAGGAAGAAATTGTTGTCCAAAAGTAAGAGAGAGCAAGCCCTAAACTGGAAACACATCCTCCTCAGTTTAAACTTCTTGTGAAGTCCTCCAAAGGAAACTACAAATCCAAATTAGTGTCCTCAACTAAGGACAGCCATATGGCATTCTTTAATTACATCCATAGCCTAAAAGTTAGGACCCAGATTTACCCTGAATTTATAGTTAAAGATCCCATATACACTGAGCCTGTGATCATAGCAAACCTGTTAACTGACAGGTTCTGTGAAAACTTCATTCCTCTTTCCCCACCAGACATACCCCATAACATTCCTTCCACCTGTCCCCCACCTTTTATCTCTATAGATCAGGTCATAAATGCCCTTTCTAAGGCCAAAGACACAACAGCTATGGGACCTGATAACATCCCAGGCTGCATTCTACATGGGCTCCAACAAGAATTGGCAACACTACGGGGTACTCTTTTCAATCATAGTTTAAACACCAGCTTCATCCCAGCTGAATGGAAAATGGCCACAGTCATCCCCTTGCACAAGGGTGGTGCTTCCACTGACCCTGGAACTATAGACCTATTAGTCTGACTAGCCTTATCTGCAAGGACATGGAGCAAATCATCATGGACTTTATCAACAAAGATACAGGTAATCTCCAAACACTTGACCCTACTCAGTTTGTATTTGTCAAAGGGAGATCATGCCTGTTAAACCTAGTGGACTTCTTTGAGACAGTCACCAGAGCCATGGACAAGGGGACAACTGTGCATACAACCTACTTGGACTTGGCCAAGGCTTTTGACACTATTCCCCACTCAGGCATTATTGACAAACTCACCCAGCTAGGTATCAACCCTTATATAGTTAGGTGGGTCGCCAACTGGCTCACCCATAGAACCCATACACCAAACCCATAACCAGTGGTGTTTCACAGGGATCAGTCTTGGGACCTCTACTGTTCAGAATCTATTTCTCTGAAGTACAAGCTAAAGCTCTTCACTCCTTCCTCAAAACTGTAAATAAAGCTAGAGACTCTAACTATATTGTCTCCACTCTCCTCTTAGACCTTTCTAAGGCCTTCGACACCATCTCCCATTCCCTGCTACTCACCAAACTCTCTACCCTACATCTTTCCCCCTCTTGCATCAACTGGTTTTCTAGTTACCTTTCCAATAGGCAGCAATCTGTCAAATGGAAGAAATCCACCTCCTCTTACCTTAACACTGTCACTGGTGTACCCCAAGGTTTCATATTAGGTCCCTTATTGTTCAACATCTTTATTAATGACTTCCACCACAACATCCCAAATGCTAAAATAGTCCAGTATGCAGATGATTCAACTATTATTTGCGCTGCAAACTCCATTCCCTCCCTTATAAAACTAACTCAAGATGCCTTCTCAACCACCGAAAAATGGATGCATGATAATCATCTTGCTCTCAATCCATCAAAAACCAAACTCATGTTATTCACCCCATCAAAAAGCATGACTATCGACATAAACTCTTTCCTCATAACTAGTCAAACTAACACATCCCTAGAAATCGTTTCCAATGCCAAACTGCTAGGACCTCTCCATTGATAACCAGCTCACATTTGATTCCCATATACAAACTAACATTAAAAAAACACATCAGAAACTTGGTTTGTTCTACCGGCATATCCGCTTCCTCTCCCCATCCACCAGATTCCTCCTATCTACCACATACCTCATCCCCTCTCTCCTTTATGGTGCCCCACTCTTAACTAACATAAAATCCTCTACTAAAACAAAACTCTCTTCCTGCTACAACAAAATCGCTAAATTCACCTCTGGCCTTAGATCCTCCTCCCATCACTGTACTGCCCTCCACAAACTAAATTGGCTAGAGCTCCCTAACTACCTTACCTACACTCAACTTACTCATACTCACAAACTCATTTTCAAGCCCTCACTCTGCCCCTCACTCTCCTCAGCCTTCACCATCCACCACCCAAACAGACCCCTCAGAACCAACATGCAGAACCTAGTTGAACTCCACAAACCAGCACGTCCAGCAGGCAAACTCTTACTTTCCTTTTCCCTGGCCCACCTCTGGAACTCACTCCCATCTCATATCCGCAATACCAGCAGCCTTTCAATCTTTAAATCTCTCCTCCATTCACACCTATCTTCTCTCTGGGAATGCTCCTGCACCCATCCTGCATAATACCTCCAGCTACTACTCACCCCCTACTCCACAACTCTTCCCTCCTATGGGAACATTCGTATTGTAGCTACCATTTATGTAAATATTCTCTGTACATATCTACTAGCTAAACTTTTACTTAACACTTTTTCCATTTGCTCGTGTACATAGACAACTAAAATTTGTCAACTTATATGTATTGTTGCTTAAGCTCTTCTGTCTTGTTTTTCATGTTGCTTTAACATTATCTTTTGCTTATATGTACTACTTCTGACACTCTAACAAAATGCTATGTAACATTTATACTACTGTATTCTGTTTTATTCTTAATTGCATATTTGACATTGTATCTGTGGAGCTTTTCTCCCCAGGACTCCATTGAAAATGGGCTCATTCGGCCCAATGGATTATCCTGGCAAACAAACTTCAAATAATAAATAAATAAATAAATAAATAAAACTTAAGGTCTGTGGCTGACAAAGTTTGCTGATGACTGCAAACTGGGAGTGGTCATAGAATCCACAAACAATGTCAACATCCTACAAGAGGGTCTTACGCAAGCAAATGATTGGTGCCAAAGTCACAGCCTTAAACACAATGCAAAAAAATAAATTATCATCCCTTTCGGTAAGAGTGATGTTCCTGCTAATGACCACATCAATAGCAACACCCTAAGCATGCACTCAGTGGTGAGAGACCTGGGCACACAGGTTGACAGCAACCTTTCCTTTGATCATCATATCTCCACAGTGGTAAGAAGGGCATTCTATATCGCTCATTTCATAAGTAAGGGCATTGCCTCCAGAAAAAAAAGAAGTTATAACCTCCTGTACTCTTCCCTCATTAGGCCAATAATTGAGTACAATGCCCTTTTTGGTATGTAACTTTCCAGCAATTGGAGAGACCACAGAATTTTCTCACAAGGAGAATTTAAGGTATTCAGCATCTGACCTATGTGGATTGGCTGAAATTACTGTTACTTTATTCCATTTCTTACAGACTACTCAGAGACAATCTCTGCCTTGTGTGTAAGGTGATCTCTGACTCTGCTTTATTGGAAATGCTGCATATCTGTAAGTCCAATTGTTTATAGGTTACTTGCTCTAAAGGTCTTAATCTGCTATGTGACATTAATAGAACTTCTGGAGTAACAGGTTTGTCTCTCAGAGGTTACCACAGCTATGGAACAGACTCCCAATTCATGTCAAGCAGACCACTTCTTTGGCCCTCTTCAAGTGCAATCTGGACAGTTGGATGAGTGACCATAAATTCACCCCAGGGGTTCCATCTGTATCTCTCTTGGACAGAGGTAATAGGTGCTGATTGTGGAAACAAGGGCAGAACTTGACTAGGTTTGTAAGGGCCCTAAGGCCATTAGATTAGTAACTTCCTATGATCCTATGATCCTAGTAGATTCCAGTGTTTCCTGCTAAACACACATTATGTGTGTCTTTGGTGATGCTTATATCTCACTTTACATTTTCTAGTTTAGTCTTCACCAGAGAGAATACTGGTTAAACTTCACAGGGCCCCTTACATCATCCCAATATTACCTCTTAAATGGTCAAAGTAGTGGCAAACATCCTCATCAGATGTCACATGTTAATAGTGCACTGCATACTTTTGAAATCCTACATACTTGAGGAAGAATTTTTATATTGTATACTGGACTCTGCCTAATTGGAATTCATGGGATCAGCTGCTGCAATTGTAATTAATTTCTTAGATGAAGCTCACATTGTAAGACTGATGATGTCACAGACAGGCTAAAGTAGTGGCAAACTGAACAGGTATTAAAATGTCCGCATTCTGGTCCTTGCTGATTATGCACTTCATCATGCAGTACTCTTTTCTTGGGTAATGTTATCTGTCCACTGTATTCTTTCATTAACAAAAACATTGTCAGATGAAGCCACTACAAAAAGCGAAGGTGCAACCCATTAATTGCAATCTTGATGATCCAAGCATATCTTAACATCATCCTCTGAACCTGAAAATAAAAACTGAAAAGTATTGTTTTGTTCTGTGATCCCTCCATCCATGTGAGGAGTGAATCACTGCCACCTTTTACTTAAAGGTACTAATTCTTTGCTTGAACAAATGTGGGGAAAAAAAAACAGACAAAGGAGAAAATAGTACCTGTACAAACTGTGGTATCACAATAGGATAAAATAATAGAAAATATAGGTAAGGACTCATTGCTTTGGGAAATGCAATCAGGAAAAAAAACATTTGATGAGTTACTTTCCATCAGAAGGTACAGTTCCCATTGCTGGAAGATCAAACATTCTGCATTTTCCATCCACTCTTACAATATTACTCATAACAAAAGAAAAGCAAGCGACCCTCCTTACAAAGAGTAACACATTCTTGCCTGTTCCTGCTATCAGGCATGTCATGTTAAGGTAAATGTAATGAGGAACACGATAAACAGGAGGATCTGGAAGATTGTGAAGTAGTTTATCACTTATACAGGCACAACCATGTACCCTGTTGTCATTCTCCACCTCTACAAATGCTTTATAATATGGACCTTTTAGTCCGTCAGTCCTTTAGACTTTCATACATAAATATATATCTATCTCTCTCTCTTTCTCTCTCTATATATATATGTATATATATATATATATATACATATATATATATATATATATATATATATATATATATATATATATATATATATATATATATATATATCAGGGGCGGCCCGTGCTATTGGACTGCCGGACTGCAGCCCCCTCAACTTCAAACTAACAAAATAAAAAAAATAAAAATAAAAAAAATAAGAAAAAAATATTTTAAATTTTCAAGGACTTCACAAGATGCGCACTAGTCCAGACTGCTGCTGAGACAGTCTGGAGCATGGAGCATGCGCAGATTGTCTCAGCAGCAGTCCTGATAGAGACACGTGAACAGGAGCGCTCCCACAAGTCTCTGCGGTTTTAAACTGCATAGACTGCCTGGAAACTCGCTGGGGAAACGCGTCGGGGTCGGACTGCAAGGTCGGCAGTCAGGAGAAGGATCTCAGGTCTGGATTGGAGCTTGCTGCAGGGGAAGATCTCGCGATGGGCAAGGTCGGATTTGCACGGGATTTCAGCTGCACTCGTCGGGGGTTTTGTGGACAGGGACCTGGAGTTCTGGATTTAATGGTGGTTTTGCGGACAGGGAGTTACTACAGGACCGAGTAAGTGTACAGGGAGTGTGTGTGTGTGTGTGTGTGTGTGTGTGTGTGTGTGTGTGTGTGTGTGTGTGTGTGTGTGTGTGTGTGTGTGTCTGTGTGTCTGTGTGTGTGTGTGAAAATGCCCCTGGTGCAATATACTGGTGGTTAGGCTCATGGTGGTGTGGTAGGGAATACCTCAGGCTTGAACCCTGTACCTTGTATGCAAGTGTTAAAGACCTGAATTCCCTGCCCACCACCATTTGTAAAACAAATTGCAGATTTTTGCCTCATATTTGATCTGATCTGTTCCTCATAATATCTGTGGTTTATACATGTTGCAATGCTTGATATTTGATGATGCAGTGGTAGCATTGTTGCCTCACAGCTGCAGGTTTTCAGGTTTGCTTCTTGGCTGGGGTGCCTTCTTTGTGGGGAAGGGGGTCTGTATCTTCTCCCTGTGTTTGTGTGGGTTTGCTTTTGTGTCCTCCCATGTTACAAAGACATGTCTGCATTATTTCTTCCTGGGCCTCTGCTGAGAATTGTTTTTTTTTTGTTCCAAGTCAGACTGTCCTGATTAACAAATGTTAAATAAAATTGACAGGCATTTGAATTTCAGACTTCAGGTTTCTGAATGTTTAGTTCCTTACATATTTGATGGTGCAGTGGCAGTATTGTTGCCTCACAGCTATAGGTTTTCTGATTTGATTCTTGGCTGGGGTGCCTTCTGTGTGCAGTCTGCACCTTATCCCTGTGTTTGTGTGGATTTGCTCTGGTGTCCTGCCATTTTACAAAGACATGTGTCTACAGTATTTCTCCCTGGGCCTCAGCTGAAAATTGTTTTTGTTCCGTCAGAAGTAAAATTGACAGGCATTTGAATTTCAGACTTCATATTCTTCAGAAAATACATAGTAAAACAACGTTTTATTCTAGCAATAAATATATAGTAACACAACCTTTTATTATAGCAATCTTTTAAGTTTATAAGATGGCTATTTGAAAATTGTCCTTATTTTTGGGACTGTAATACCCTGTTAGTGGTTTTGTCCAGGTTTTTTGTGCTAAGGTTGACAGCTATGGCAAGAACTGAATTCACTGAATATGTTTGAGGGCTGTATTCCCTCATTACTGGGTTTGTCCAGGTGTTTTGTGCTAAGAGGTTGACAGCTATGGTGAGAACTGAATTCATTAAATAATAGCCATTTAAGTTTCAAGTCTTCCTCTCTTTCACAAAGCAGCTGATTTGGCATAGTGGTATGTTGCTCTTGACTGTTTTGCACAGGGACCTTGGCAGTAAAATGTACGGTGGTAACACAGCATTTTTCTTTCACAAAGCAGGTGATTTGGCATAGTGGTATGTTGTTCTGACTCTTTTGCACAGGGACCTTGGCAGTAAAATGTATGGTGGTAACACAGCATTTTATTATAGCAGCTTTCCAAGATTATACAAGCAATGTTTAATGTGTCCCTGGTTTTTGCCCTTTTGACCCACCCCAATAAATTTGGCTTTTTCCAGACTTCTTGTGCTGCGAAGTTGAGATGCAGTTGAGTATTGAGTAGATTTTACAAGGAGCTGAGAGCTGCAGAGGAAGAGAAGTTTAGTGCTGATTATGCTAAATCAGCTCACATTGCTAATAGCACAAAAGGTTATGTACTTGCTTTTGATGCAGAAGGTTGTTGGTTCTACTCCCATAAGGGGTGAATGCTGCCGTACTGAAAATTAAGATACTAACTATGAGCCTGTTATCAGTTTGCCATCCATTTCCTATTGCAATATTACTAGCTTATTTTTAATGTAATTTAGGCAATTTATTCCTCAGGGGCATCAGACACTTTATTTTTCGATGAAACCATGAAATA
Source organism: Protopterus annectens (assembly GCF_019279795.1). Taxonomy (NCBI): domain Eukaryota; kingdom Metazoa; phylum Chordata; order Ceratodontiformes; family Protopteridae; genus Protopterus; species Protopterus annectens. The sequence continues at coordinate 1,960,132,347 of NC_056728.1, forward strand.
TAAAAGTGATTGCTAGCACCAACCTCTTCATTACAGATTTATTTAACGTGGAATTATTTAGATGACTTTTTTACTACTTCAGAGATTGTGCATATTTACTGATAATGGTGGACTGTAGAATTGTGCATATTTACTGATAATAGTGGACTGTAGAAGTTTGAGTAGACTTTTATGATGGAAATGTTCTGAATTGGACAGTTTTGTTTCATTGTTTACTGGAAAAATGTTCAAAGCAATAGGAAGGTGTATCAAAGAGCACATGTATGTTTCATATGCAATGGGCCTATGATTTGAAAACAGCCCAGAATTAATTTTTATCTGCCACAGGTAAAATGTATTTTCTTTGAATGTGGGTTTTAATGTTGTTTCAATGAATGTGAGTTTCAAGGGCAGAGAAGGTTTAATGCCAAGTTTGTTTAGCAGATGTCTTAGTGTTTGTGCTGTAAAATGCAAAATAAAACTTTCAAATGAAGTTCAAATCATCATAGAAGTAAATCAGTATGCACATTAGTGTTTATGGTAAATGGAGTGAAATAGCAAAGTAATGGATCATTGGAATGGCTGCAGGGAGGCTCCATTCGACCATGGTTTTGTGAGGGGGAAGGGCGGCAAACTTATACAGCCCCAGCTGAACTATACCTCCCAACTGTCCAGATTTTCAAAGAATGAATAGATTTTTTGCTTCTTATTTTTGGTTTGTTCCTCATAAAATGTGTGGTTTTCTGGCAAATCATTAAGGAATTAAGTCACTAAATAATGACACACTAGTTTCAGACTTCATAACTTTCAGAAAAATGCATGCTAAAGTAAGACCTGTTCTATCAACTGTCCCAGTTTATAGAAGAGCAATTTTTAGTACTGTTTATATGTTCCCCCAATATATTTGGCCTTGTCCAGATGTCCCAGTTTATACAAGAGCAATTTTTAGTACTGTTTATATGTTCCCCCAATATATTTGGCCTTGTCCAGATTTATTGCATTAACAGGTTGAGAGGTACATGCAAATAAATTGCTTTATAGAATTATGCATAGCCAAACCTCTGAACTGTCCCTGATTTTGACTCAAAATATTACTCTTCCCCTAATGATCCCTCCGCAAAATAGCAATTTTGGAAGAAAACATGGAGGGTTTATAATTAAGAAATAACTGTAATAATCGGATTACTTTTATTTCAGAAATGCATGTAGATTATTTTATTATGTCAGCTGCTCAAGTTAGCAGTACTAATGTTAAAGTGTCCCTTCTTTGACAGGTTCTCAGCTGTATTGTGTTGCTATTTTATATTTTTACATCACATTTTTGGTCCATTTTTCATAAAATTGTGTTTTTTTGGCAAATTAGTGACAAATAATTAAAGACTGAAGTTAGAAAATAATGACAGACATTTGAGTTTCAGATTTCATACCATTCAGAATATTCATACTAATGCAAGACCTCTATTAGCTTTCTAAGTTTATAAGAGCAATATTTTAAAAATTGTCCTTATTTTTGGGCCTTTGTCCCATTTCTTTGTATGGCTTTGTCCAGATTTCTTGCTCTGAGGTTGAGAGGTATGACAAATGTGTCAGGGCCATCACAAGTCAGCCAGAGACGTTTCAAACTGTGACATACTTGTTACACTCCACTCCCCCATGTAGTGACTCTGGATGCTTCGAAGCAAGGCAAGGAGTAGTTATGTAGTGTAACTGTGTAGAGAATCCCACCCATCCAAGGTAGACACAAGTACTAGAGTGGCTTTTCATCTGTCCTTGATTTTTACAGAATGGTCTGGTTTCTGTCATATTTTTTGTACTGCTGATTTATGCTTATTACTCAAAGTGCCTGTTGCTCTGTGTTTAAGTAGCAATACTTTAATGACCATCAGGTAAGCTTGGCTGAGATTGCAAGATGCAAGTAAGCTTTAATAAGCATACTGTTAAAGAATTGCCAACATTGAAAGCCTTTCTGTTTCCATGTAGAGAATACTTAACTAGATAATGTATAAGCCTTGGGTATTGAAATGCATATGCCAGTATTTGTAATATAGGACAGAATTACATTATTTTAAGAGTCTCATTACACTTGGAGACTTCCAGTCATCTCTGCAGGCTTTACCCGTAAACCGCATGCCAATCGCGTGGTCCATAACCTGTACAGTAATCCTTTTTAAGCAATGTATCTTGAGCTTATTTCTTGTTTGCTTTTCATTTTTTACTTTGATCATGTTTTCCCCATGAAATAAGTAGATGTCAGGCAGCAGGTCTTTTTTTGGACAAGGAACATTTTTACAAGTGGGGGCATCAGAGATTTCTACTTTCAGCATGTTACTTTAATAAAGCTGAATATAAATTATAATTAGAACTGCAGTGCAAGAAGTGGTTTGAGTTGAGTGCTGCTTGTTTTTCTTTTACTTGATTTTGACTGGCATTCCATTAATGTATTTAAAAAAAAGTAATTTATTTTTTCATGCCTCACAACCTTTTTTGTTTCCATCTAGATATTAAGCTGTCATGCAGCCAATGCATTGAAATATTTTTATTCTTCTACACTTCATTTTGTCTTGATTGGACTCTCATGATGACTGTTTGGCACCCAGTGCAGTATATTTAGTTTTTGTGGTTTGCTACTACAAGAGTGTGTGTGTGTGTGTGTGGTAGGGAATACCTCAGGCTTGAACCCTGTACCTTGTATGCAGGTGTTAAAGACCTGAATTCCCTACCCACCACCATTTGTAAAACAAATTGCAGATTTTTGCCTCATATTTGATCTGATCTGTTCCTCATAATATCTGTGGTTTGTAAATGCTGCAATGCTTGATATTTGATGGTGCAGTGGTAGCATTGTTGCCTCACAGCTGCAGGTTTTCAGGTTTGCTTCTTGGCTGGGGTGCCTTCTTTGTGGGGTCTTTATCTTCTCCCTGTGTTTGTGTGGGTTTGCTTTTGTGTCCTCCCATGTTACAAAGACATGTCTGCATTATTTCTTCCTGGGCCTCTGCTGATTTTTTTTTTGTTCCAAGTCAGACTGTCCTGATTAACAAATGTTAAATAAAATTGACAGGCATTTGAATTTCAGACTTCAGGTTTCTGAATGTTTAAGTCCTTGCATATTTGATGGTGCAGTGGTAGTATTGTTGCCTCACAGCTATAGGTTTTCTGGTTTGATTCTTGGCTGGGGTGCCTTCTGTGTGGAGTCTGCATCTCCTCCCTGTGTTTGTGTGGATTTGCTCTGGTGCCCCGTCATTTTACAAACACGTGTCTGCAGTATTTCTCCCTGGGTCTCTGCTGAAAATTGTTTTTATTCTGCCAGCAGTAAAACTGACAGACATTTGAATTTCAGACTTCATGTTCTTCAGAAAATACATAGTAACACAACCTTTTATTCTAGCAATTTTCTAAGTTTATAAGATGAATATTTGAAATTTGTCCCAATTTTTGGGACTGTATTCTCCAATTATTGGCTTCGTCCAGGTTTTTTGTGCTAAGGTTGACAGCTATGGCAAGAACTGAATTCACTGAATGTTTGAGGGCTGTATTCCCTCATTACTGGGTTTGTCCAGGTGTTTTGTACTAAGAGGTTGACAGCTATGGTGAGAACTGAATTCACTAAATGATAGCCATTTAAGTTTCAGTCTTCCTCTTTTACAAAGCAGCTGATTTGGCGTAGTGGTATGTTGCTCTGACTGTTTTGCACAGTGAGCTTGGCAGTAAAATGTATGGTTCTAGCAACTTTCCAAGATTATACAAGCAATGTTTGTGTCCCTGGTTTTTGGACTTTTGACCCCCCCCCCCAATACATTTTGGCTTTTTCCAGTTTTCTTCTGCTGTGAAGTTGAGTATTGAGTAGATTTTACAAGGAGCTGAGAGCTGCAGGGGAACAGACGTTTAGTGTTGCTTAAGTGAAGCTGGTTTGCCTTGTTAATAGCACAACAGGTTGTGTACTTGCCTTTGATGCAGAAGGCTGTGGGTTCTACTCCCACAATGGGTGGATGCTGCCGTACTGAAAATGTTCTCCTTGGTGAAGATGCTAACTATGAGTCCGTTATCAGTTTGTCATCTGTTTCCTCTTGCCATGTTACTAGCTTATCATTTGTTTAATGTAATATAGGCAATTTATTCCTGAGGGGCAACAGACACTTTATTTTTCGATGAAACCATGAAATATAAAGGTGTTTGCTAGCAGCAACCTCTTCATTAGTTACAGATTTCTTTAATGTGGAATTATTTAGATGACTTTTACTTCTTCAGAGATGGTGCATATTTACTGATAATGGACTGTAGAATTGTGCATATTTACTGATAATGGTGGACTGCAGAATTGTGCATATTTACTGATAATGGTGGACTGTAGAATTGTGCATATTTACTGATAATGGTGGACTGTAGAATTGTGCATATTTACTGATAATGGTGGACTGTGGAAGTCTGAGTAGACTTTTATGATAAATGTTCTGAACTGGGCAGTTTTGTCATTATGGGTGCATGCATTTTGTTTCATTGCTTACTGGAAAAATGTTCAAAACAAATTTAAAACGCCCTCTAACAACTGTAATATATTGTACAAGGAATATAATTTAGTACAATGATGAAGGTGTATCAAAGAGCACATGTATGTTTCATATGCAAGGGGCCTATGATTTGAAAACAGCCCAAAATTAATCTTTATCTGCCACTGGCAAAATGTATTTTCTTTGAATGTGGGTTTCAATGCTGTTTCAATGAATGTGAGTTTCAAGGGCAGAGAAGTTTTAATGCTAAGTTTTCATTGTGAGACTGCAATGCTTTGTTTAGTAGATGACTTAGTGTTTGTGCTGTAAAATACAAAATAAAACTTTCAAATGAAGTCCAACTCATCATAGAAGTAAAACAGTATGCACATTAATGTTTATGGTAATGGAGTGAAATAGCCAAGTAATGGTTCATTGGAATGGCTGCAGAGGCTCCATTCAACCATGATTTTGTCAGGGGGGAAGGGCAGCAAACTCAGACAGGTCCAGCTAAACTATACCTCCCAACTGTCCAGATTTTCAAAGAATGAATAGATTTTTGCTTCTTATTTTTGGTTTGTTCTTCATAAAATTTGTAGTTTTCTGGCAAATCATTTAGAAATTAAGTCACTAAATAATGATACACTGAGTTTCAGACTTCATAACCTTCAGAAAAATGCATGCTAAAGTAAGAACTGTTGTTCTATCAACTGTCTCAATTTATACAAGAGCAATTTTTAGTACTGTTTATATGTTCCCCCAATATATTTGGCCTTGTTCAGATTTACTGCATTAACAGGTTGAGAGGTACATGCAAATAAATTGCTTTATAGAATTAGGCATAGCCAACCTCTCAACTGTCCCCGATTTTGGCTCAAAATGTTGCTCTTCCCCCTAATAATCCCTCCGCAAAATAGCAATTTTGGTAGAAAACATGGAGGGTTTACAATTAAGAAATAACTGTAATAATCAAAGTTATAGATTACTTGAAATGCATGTAGATTATTTTATTTTGTCAGCTGCTCAAGTTAGCAGTACTAATATTAAAGTGTCCCTTCTTTGACAGGTTCCCAGCTGTATTGTGTGGCTATTTTATATTTTTGCATCACATTTGGTCCATTTGTCATAAAATTGTGTTTTTTGGCAAATTAGTGACAAATCACTAAAGACTGAAGTTAGAAAATAATGACAGACATTTGAGTTTCAGATTTTATACCCTTCAGAAAAGTCATACTAATGCAATACCTATTCTGTTATCTTTCTAAGTTTATTAGAGCAATATTTAAAAATTGTCCTTATTTTTGGGCATTTGTCCCACTTCTGTGTATGGCTTTGTCCAATTTCTTGCTCTGAGGTTGAGAGGTATGACAAATGTGTCAGGGCCATCACAGTCAGCCAGAGACATTTCAAATTGTGACATACTTGTTGCACCCCACTCCACCATGTAGTGACTCTGGATGTGTCCAAGCAAGGCAAGGAGTAGTTATGCAGTGTAAATGTGCAGTGTGCCCCCCCCCATCCAAGGTAGACACAAGTACTACAGTGGCTTTTCATCTGTCCTTGATTTTGCAGAAAGGTCTGGTTTCTGTCATATTTTTGTATTGTTGATTTATGCTTATTACTCAAAGTGCCTGTTGCTCTGTGTTTAAGTAGCAATGCTTTAATGACCATAAGGTAAGCTTGTCTGAGATCGTAAGATGCAAGTAAGCTTTAATAAGCATACTGTTAAAGAATTGCCAACATTGAAAGCCTTTCTGTTGTTGCCATGCAGAGAATACTTGACTAGATAATGTATAAGCCTTGGGTATTAAAGGACAGGATTCCATTATTTTAAAAAGCTCATTACACTTGTTGGAGACTTCCAGTCATCTCTACAGACTTTACCCATAAACTAAACAGAATGCCAATCATGTGTGGTCCATAACCTGTACAGTAATCCTTTAAGCAATATATCTTGAACTTGTTTCTTGTTTGCTTTTCATTTTTTACTTACATGTTTTACCCATGAAACAAGTAGATAGTTGTCAGGCAGCAGGTCTTTTTTGGATAAGAAACATTTTTACAAGTGGGGGCATCACAGAGATTTCTACTTTCAGCATGTTACTTGGTACTTTAATAAAGCTGAATATAAATTATAATTAGGACTGCAGTGCAAGGAGAAGTGGTTTGAGTTGAGTGCTTCTGGTTTTTCTTGTACTTGATTTTGACTGGCATTCCAGTAATGTATTTAAAAAGTAATTTATTTTTTCATGCCTCACAACCTTTTGTTTCCATCTAGATATTAAGTAAGCTGTCATGCAGCCAATGCATTGAAATATTTTTATTTTTCTACACTTATTTTTGTCTTGATTGGACTCTCATAATGATGGTTTGCCACCCAGGGCAGCGTATTTAAAGTTATTTTTTGTGGTTTTTAGCATAGCTCCTCCCCTTTCTAGTTGGGGACACCCTTCCCCTTGACCCCACCCATTCAGCTGCTCCTGCAGCCCCCCTTTGATTTGAAGTCACCAGCCGCCACTGATATATATATATATATATATATATATATATATATATATTATATATATATATATATATATATATATATATATATATATATATATATAGAAAGAGAGAGAGAAAGTGCGAGCGATTATATATTTGTATATGTATATACAGATAGATAGATAGACATAGTTTGATAGATATAGACATACAAATATTTCATACACAGACATTGATATCCTTCTAGCCTGCCAATATCCGAAAACAGTTGTTCCCATAATAAGTGCACAAACTGATCTTCAAAATATCTAAACTAGTGTTTGCTTTAACATAATTTGGTTGTCTCTTCCATGCATCAGCTGGTATCTTAGAGAACCAATTAAAATACTTCTCATTCCTATAGAATCTTCTACATATGTTGTCTGATGATTCTTTACCATTTTTTATAACATTCCCAGAGGTAGTTTCCTCTAAATGGCCTATATACCCAAATAGGATCTCCTCTTAAATATTTATATGAGACACTGTACAAATTCAGATATTTTAGTCTTTCATAATAACTTTTCACATCTATGGATGCCATTGGTTTCCCCTGTACTCTTTGTAGTTTACTCTTGCTTGTTTTCTTACAAGGTTTCCGTATTGTTATGCCATACTCAAGTTTGGATCTAATGTAACTAACAAACAATGACTTCAGGATTTATGATTTCCTAGACTTCATAAATAGTTTTTATATGCCATATAGTATAACTATCAATAACCGGTAGGTTGATAAGATTCAAAAACACAAAGCTGGATCTATCCATAAACCCAGGTCCTTAAATTAATCTAAAGTTTCAATCACCGTTTGCCGTATTAAATACTCAACTTTTAATTTATGTCTCCCAAATCTCATATGCTTATTTTTTCATGTATTTATCAGTATATTATTATCCTGTGCCCAGTCAATTTAGTCAAGTTCTTTTGGAGGCATGCCCTGTCTGTAGGACATGTATGTAATCAGTTTACACAATTTCAAGTAATCTGCATAGATGCTGTAGAATACCTCAGATGAAAAATATAGATCTGAAAGATGTAATCTAAACAAATATAGGCCCAGGACAGAACCGTGTTGGATACCTTGACGGCAACCAAGAATTTCACCAGTTGTTATAATTTATTGATCAATGATTTGTGTATAACCCTGCCAAATGCTGAAGTTAAAGCTATATAAATTACATCACAGTGAAATTTTTCATTCATAGTTGTTTATTATATTGTTATAGAATAGAATGTTACAGGTGGTAATGCATCTATTTTCAACGTATGCATGCTGGTATATGGAAGTCCCAGCCTTTCCAATTCTGACAACAGCTTATCCAATATTACCTTCTCCATTATTTTCCACAAAATGAAAGTAGACATAAGCACCAGTACAAGTTTGGGTTTATCCTAGTCCCATAATTGCATGTCTCCAATCAGGAGGAATCTCCTCATGTTTGTATGATCTAGTATTTAATAGATATAATGGTACTGCAAGTTCTTGGTAAAGTATTCTCAGGTCATTATTATTAATTCCATCTCCTCCCTGTGCTTTGTTTTGATTCAGTTTGCATGGTTCTTTTTCAGTATAATCAAATTTGATTTCAGTATCTGAGGTTACCTGGATCTCACTAGGACAACTTATTCCCCTCTCTGTGGAGCCACACTGTTTTGCATAAGATTTTGTAAATATATCTATAATCTGTTATGTCTGAGAATAAATTTTAGAATCGGCACACAGTTTATCAATGTGCATGTATTTACTCTTTTCACATCTCATGGGTCTATAAAATGGTTTCATATTATGCTCAATACCTTTATATAATTTTTTTAAAATTTTTTCTTGAATTTGTTTCACACTATGCTTAATTTTGTCCAGCTTGTTTGTCTCAGTTTTCAAAGTTGTAGTTAACATCTTTTCTATTTCTTATATTTTCTGTCTCTCATCTTAGTCAAGTGTCTTGTTCTTATGGAAATCTATCCTCTTGATGTTGTGTGTCTAGATCCTGGTTTTAAACATTTTTTTGCATTCAAACAATTTCTGTTTCTAAATTTTTCACATTCATTCTGAAGTTTGTTTTTCACTGAACGCATCACTCCAGTTAGTTTTACATAGTGACTGTTTTGCGCCCATATAATCTGTAATTAACCTTCTGTGCATTGGTTTAGATTTCAGTTTAGCAGAATTATCTAGCAACAAATTAACCTTTATAACCCTATGTTCACTGCACATAAATGGTGGTAAAACTGGACATGATGTAACAGTAATTAATTAGAAATGCAAACAATGTCTAGTATGTTCTGTTCCCTGGTAGCTTTTTTTTTTTTTTTTTTTTACAATCTGAAGCAACCATTGTTCCCGAACATATGCTGTGAATAATTTGCTTATTAATGTTATTGAATCAATATTATTCCAGTCTATTTCTGGTAAATTTAAAACCCCAGCAACTATTAATCTTCTCTCTTGAGTTTCATGCAAGAAATGTATGAATTCTTCTAGGTTATCAGTACACTGGGCTTTGGTGGTCTATACACTCCAGCAATTGTTATATGTTGTAAGGTTATCTTTATTGTTGCAGTTACACATTTTATAGTACTGGTGTTATCACTGAGCATGTAATAATCACAGGTCTCATAACTATCTTTAATCCCTATCGTAACACCTCCACCTGATTTTTTTGTTAGAAAGTCTGTTACAGTAAAAACATTAATACTATGATAGAACTGGTTTCTAGTCATTGTTCTTCAACCATGTTTCACAAAAAATAAAATCAATCTTGTGGGAATATAGCTAATTTTCCAATAAAAACATCTTTGTATTAATGCTCCTAACATTAACAGTCATCAGAAAATCATCAAATGTTGCTATCCATGTCCTGTTAAATTTTTGATCTGGCAAAAATCCTGCCTTCTCTTTGTCCAATATTGCAAAATATCTGCTGCAAAAGTTCTCTTCCTTGATCTTGATAAGTACATGCCAACCCGTCTGAACTCATATGCCCAAAATTTGGCATGGATGCTCTACACATTTTATATTTTTTTTAAAATGGGACTTTCTTCATGTAGGTATTTATCCAAAAAATATTTTTATTAATGGTGAGATGTATCTCCTTTCTATATGTGATTTGAGAAAAATATGTCTTAACATCTGTACAAGCCATGCACTCAAATTGCGAAGAGAGCTGTAAGTTCCCTATTTACAGTCAAAGGGTCCTTGTGGATGAGATCATTTGTACCTACACGAATAAAAACAAATCCATACTTCCTTATATTAAGACATTGTTAGGCCTTCCTCACATCCTCTATTTGTCCTCCTGACAAGCATAGCAATATTTGCTGTTCATTATCTTCTCTCCAAATATAAGCATCAGTTCCTCTAATAATGAAATCTCCCATAACAAGAATATTTTTTCTGACCAGATTTGAAGACTCTTCATTTTGTAATTTAGTAAAATCTTCTGTATCAGTTGGTATAAAGGATTGATCTACATCACCATTAGTCTTATTAATCCCACTGTTTTCATTCCTTATTACATCTGCAAGCACACAATTCTCATCCCGCTGGCTTTGTCCATCGACAGCATCTGCAGCTTGAGCCATGTTGTCAGTGCTTGTCTTTCTCTTTTTTTCATGCAGTAATCTTCAGTCTTTTCACATTCAGTTGTGACTTCTTCCTTTCACATACAACTTGTCTCTTTTTCCTACCTTCTCTTTTGAAAAAATAATGCCATTTTCTGTAGACTGAAGGTTTTCTAGTAAAAAAAAAAAAAAAAACTTATCATTCCCTGTAATAGGTGTGTCACATAACAAAGCAGTGCCCTTTTAGTACATATTCTATTTGCCTTACAGGCATTTATCCATTTCTTTTTCTTCCTTGTTATTTGTTGTGAAAATGTTCCTTTCTTTCTTTTATTTATTAATCTATTGCCTACTTGTAAAGTTTGTTTTGAAAATATGTTAAAAGAATATCCTCGTACTCTGATCTATTATGTCACTGTTTCACAGTCTCACTAATTGGTTTATAACTGATGTATAAATACCTGTTGTCTCTGTAATTAATTAAGTGGAGCTTTTCTCCCCGGGCCTCCACTGAAAATGGACCTCGTCCAGTTGGACCATCCCAGTTAACAAATGTAAAATAAATAAAATAAACAAAAACATTTTCCTTCTATATGCTCTGAATCCTCAGATTGCTGAATATTTGCATCCAGAATCCTAAAGTTGTCAGTGGCATTATCTTGCTTCATAGGGGTTGAGTGATCTTTACAGACAATAGACACAGCTTTTCTTAAATGTGTTCTACTTGCTCTTTCCTTTTATTATTTATCTCATCAGTCCAGACATTAATATAAATAACAGTTCCTCAATCTGTGCCACTTGCACAAGGGCAATCATCATCAGTAAGTTTAGATTTACTACTAATATTGGTAAGCAAATCATCCAACTTTTGACATGATGAGCACAGATCACCAGTGTTATCAAGTGTTACCTTTCAATATACAAACCATTTATTACACTGTACAAGACATTTGTGCTTTAGCAAATCATTAATAGCATACTCATTTAAGGAATCCACACTCAGCTGCAAATAAATAAAACATTCTAAAGGAAAATAAAAGAAAATAATATTCAAAATCAGTTACCACAAAATTCAAAAAGAACTTAAATTAGCTTATGTGAGAAAAATCACACAAGTAATATACAACTAAATATTAAATTAAGAAGAGTAAAGTTGTTGCTCTGACCGTACACATTTTGAATGTCACATAAAAGCTGAAATTCCTTTATATCGTGTGTGAATGTATGCAGTAGATTCTGTTCACTGTCACTCACAGTTGCACCTCTTTTTAACAGCAAAGATCAATAAATCACAAACCTTGACAGGATTGTTTGGATAAGCTCGGAACTGTTTTCTCTGTGTAAACTTTTAGCTGACTTGGCCTCTTGGGATATTTACAGTTTACCTGTCTAAAACCTATCCCATTCTAACAACTAACACTGAAAATTAAAGATAAAACAATAATATATAAATCAAAGTATTTTTGATTTATTTATTTATTTTATTTTACATTTGTTGACCGGGATAGTCCAACTGGAGTCATGTCCATTTTCAGTGGAGGCCCAGGGAGATAAGCTCCGAGTTATTAGATACAAAAATACAAGTAAAACAAGAGTACATAAATAGTATTACCAAAGAATACATAGGCAGACATGAGATACACCTGGTTATAATCAGGAGAACATTAACAATGAATAGTTAGTTGGGTTATTCACGTTCATGTTGAGAGTTAGCCAGGCTTGCTGCAGTGGCAAAGCCAGTTACATGCCATATGTTGTTTGAGTTTAATTTTAAATTGTCCTGGGGAGGACAGCAAAATAATATCACCTGGAAGTAAGTTCCAGACTCTGCCTGCAGCGTTAGCAAAGAGGGCCTCTCCAGCTGCATTGTTGATTTTGATTGAATTAGAAGTTTGCTCAAGGATCGAAGCAGTTTTGGAATGTTGTGGGGGGTGATAATATTTTGAAGGGCTGGTGTGTTATCTGGGTTATAGAGAATTTTGTTAGCCATGATCAGCAGGTTATATTGGACGGGACTGGGAAGTTCTAGCCACCCAAGCTGTTTTAGGTTGATGCAGTGGTGTGTTTTAAAAGGCAGTCCAGTGGCAAACCTGGCAATATGATTGTAACAGGTTGACAGTCTATTTAGTACAGATTTGTTTAGATTGGAGAGAAGGGGGAGGCATATAAAGGTGTTGAGAGTAGGTGAGAGAGAGCTATAGCCATCTTAGCTGGAGGGGTTAGGAAAGCTTTTATTCTATACAGTGACCCACGTTTTTTATTGATGTTCCTGATTGCTTGATTTACATGTAAGTCAAACTTTAGGTTATTGTCAATAATGACACCTAGTAATTTTGTAGAGGGGTCAGGGGAAATTATTGTTCCATCTTCTGCATTATGGTGAAAGTGAAGGCGGCAGACCTATGAGTTGGAGAGAACAACAGCATTTTAGTTTTTTGGGATTTAGTAACAATCTACGTTCAGAGAGCCAGTTTTCTATGGTATTAAAGGTGGACTGATTAGCAACCCTCAGGTCTATGGGAGAAGTAGCTAAGCAAATCAAGGTGGAGTCATCGGTGTATTGGATACAGTTGATGTTTGGTATGACTGTATACAAGTCATTAATAACGATGGAAAACAGTAGGGGTCCCAATATGGAGCCTTGTGGTACTCCAAGGGTGTTTGGTAATAGATTAGAGAGCTTGTTCTGCCATAGGACAACCTGTTGCCTCCCATTAAGGTAGGATATAAACCAAAGAAGGGCTTTAGTATCTAGGTGGAAAGTTTGCAAGGTGTGAACCAGAAGTTGTTGGTCAACCATTTCAAATGCTGTGGAAAGATCCAAGAATAGGGCAGAGGATATGTGATTATTGTTATGGTTATTGTTTATGGTATTGGTAAAAGCCATTAACGCTGAGGTTGTGCTATGGTGTGGACAAAAACCATGCTGGGTATCCACTATGAGGTGATTTTGGATTAGGTGGTGCATAAATTGTTTTTGTATACATTTTTCCATAATCTTTGCAAAGTAAATCTTCTTGTCTACAAGCTATTCCTTCCTTCCTACAAACATTGAAAAACAGTAATAAAAAATAAAATATGAATTCAAATAAAAACTTCTCTTACCAAGATACTGCACAATCAATCACAAACCAATATGGGATTGTTTAGATAAGCTCCAGATATGTCCACAGATGTAACAATTTAGAAGGCTAGGAATGCATATCTGTTATGAATGTTTGACTAGAAACTTAAGATTTAGGAACAATTATCAGTGATCTAATACTTTAAACATAAGCTAACTGCAAATCATTACAAAGATTACTAGAACTGCCATTGTAAACACCTGGTTTACCGCATATTCAACAAATAATTTAGCATACACACCAGAGATATTTGAAACACTCTGCTAGGGAGATTTTTTTTTCATCTTTTTTACTTGAGTGTTTATTGCACTTACAAAACTGTCAGCATTTTGTGGTTGTGTTAATGCATGTCTTGGAGATTACTGTGCTAGTAATGCAATCCCTTATAAGAAGAAAATGGAGCAAATGAAGAGTGAATGCCTTAGTGTAATGAAATCGCACAACACTTATTCACTACAGTCCTGAACAGTCACAAGGCCAGCTTGACCAGTGTTTATTTTTTTTTAATTTCTGTCTTGTCTTCCTCCATGTGACATGGAATAGACTGCAAGCTTCACATTCATGGCCATTTGGTAAATAAGAAATGTTTGTGCTTTGTCAGGCACAAACACACACACACACACACACACACACACACACACACACACACACACACACACACACACACACACACACACATGTACACACACACACACGCACACACACACACACACACACACACACACACACACACACATGTACACACACACACACACACACACACACACACACACACACACACACACACACACACACACACACACACACACACACACACACACACACAGACACACATATGATACTTCCCTTGTACATTATCCCTGACATTTTTAATACCCACTCTACTAAACATAATCAGATTTTTTCAGTTTTGTATTGCAATGCTGTTTGAAGCTTGCCCTATGTAAAGTGATCTTATGTTGTGTGTTTAAAAGACATTTCCTTTGTAATGCTTCTTAGTAATAGTATATGATTGACATCACTTTCCTTCCTTTATCAAAACAACTTCTGTTGAAAAAATGTCTTGACATTTCCAGTCTACTGGAATTCAGTCTTTGTTCTCTGTTAAGAGGTATAGCAAGTCTTAAACTGCATCTAAAAGGCTTCCCATTGCCCTACTATAGTTACTGAATTGTGTACCCTGATCTCTTTGTTGCTTCAAATTGGTCACCAATATGCCTTTGTGGAAAGCTCTGTATCTTAATGGAATAAGGCAAGACAAAAGAGCAGTGTTGACAAAAATCAGCCTGGAATATCCCCCTTTGAATGTTTATCCCTGGGATAATTTGCCCTTTGTCATGGCTCAGCTGCAAATTAGTTTGCTCTTCTTTCATGGTTGTTGTAATGTGTATCCTATACATCTGTGAGAACTCCTTCATCCTTTGCAGCACAGTGTGCCTCTTCTCACACACTTTCCCGTCTGAGTTGCCACCCAAGAAAGCTAATCTGGTGATCCCTGGCATTATGGAGTCCCACATGTTGGCTAGGAATTGCCAGGATGTGCACCCTTTATCTGTATATTGCTATCAGTCTGTGTGTATGCAGGTTGACTTTTTCACATATCTCACACAGCAGAGATGTGCCTTATGTGTCCTCACCAGGCATGTGCCTCCTTACCACAGCTATTGTTGTCACTTCTATAGGCCATTACACACAGAAATATATGTGTAAAGCATTGCTATGTATGCTCTAACTTCTGTAGGCCATTATACACAAATATATGTATAAAGTATTGCTATGTATGCTCAAACTTCTGTAGGCCATTATACACAGAAATATATGTATAAAGTATTGCTATGTATGGTCTAACTTCTGTAGGCCATTATACACAGAAATATATGTGTAAAGCATTACTATATTTGCTGTAAGACTTTCTATAATGCAGTTACTGCCTCAATAGTGACCAAAGCTTTTATCATACTAACATTGATGTCACAGTGACACTGTTATGCTAATGAAGTGATTTTGCACAACTGTTGCTGAATCACATTTATAATGCAATGGGATGTCAACTCTGTGACTTCCCATGCACATGCCCAGTTCCCATCTGCACGCCCAGTTTTCCATCATATGGACTGCACATGCACAAGCACATCCATAGCCTCTTTCATCTTTGTAGTTCTATGGCATCAGGCAACTGGCTCAGAGTGGCACAAAACCACATACAGGATTCTTGAAGCAGCATGCTGCCATGGTGCTTAACTGTGTATTCAGTGCAGAGCTGCCCTTTCATGTGTGATTACCACACAAGCACCACCCCTTCAGCTTGCACATGTCAGTTGTGATTGCATTACGCTACGTTTTCATCATGCTGCCTCACACTGCCATGTTGCCCATTGATATGTATCATGTGGCTCTGCTGACATACATCATCACAGTTCACCTATCATTTTCACTCCTGGAATCAACCTGACAAGTGGCTATGGCTTTCACAAGAGCTGACTATGACAGGGCAAGATTGTTTTTTCACCTGTTGCAAATGCACTACCAGGACTACCTGCTGGAGACATATACAAGGGGCCCCCAGTACAAAGCTGATGTTTGACACCTGCTTGCCAGAGATGTGAGTGATGCCACAAGCATCACTCAGTGGAGTGAGCAGATGGTATCAGTACAATGATCTTAGGAGATGTCACATGACCTGCTTAGCCAATGAAAAGATGAGAAGAATTTAGGAAGAAGCGATCTGACTACTATAGTACTATTTAAATGCTTTGTCATATTACGATAGGCCTTACCATACAGCTTCAGAGTGATTCGTAAGTCCATGGATATGCTATGCTCATTGCATTTTTCTTGTGCGCGCGCGCGTGTGTGTGTGTGCGTGTGCGTGTGCGTGTGCGTGTGCGTGTGTGTGTGTGTGTGTGTGTGTGTGTGTGTGTGTGTGTGTGTGTGTGTGTGTGTGTGTGTGTGTATGTTTTGCAGCACAGGAGGAAACAGAAGGGAACAGGATTACCTAATATAGCAGGTAGTCCAAACTGTCCTGACAACAGGGTATATGTCTTGCACTGATGCCAGGCATGGATATCTCTGCTTTAACTGTTCATCACATCAGTACCCAGTTTTGCATTTCTGTTAAATAAATGTAGCTGATACATATTTATTCACTGTTTATATAACTGATATGATGTTTCAGATTTGTTTGTAACTATGTGACTGACATTACATCGACCAGTAAATCCTGACATTGACATCTTAATGCCAGACTTACTGACATTGCATGTACCAATGCATTTAGGCTGTTTTCCTCCTCTGTGTTTTGTCAGCATTTAATTTTTATGTTTATTTATTTTTATTTACCTTTTGTTGACCAGATTAGTCCCGTTAGGCCAGTGTCTTCTTTTCAGGAGAGACCTGAGGTGATATTTATTATGCTATGAGGGGGAAACTCTTTGGGGCTGCTAGATGGTGATGAAGGGCTCCTACAGCAGCAAGGAGGCGGCCTAAGAGAAGCAGTAGCATGAAGGAGGAAGAGAGAAGCATTATGGGGAGTTTGGAGGTGGAAAGTGAGAATTTGGAGAAAATTTTGTTTGACATGCAGCATTGTAATGTAAACAAATTTTCCTGTGTTGTGGATGATCAGCTGTCTATATGGAGAAGGAAGTAAGCAAGTCTGTTGTAGTGGTGCTGATAATAGAACTGGTGTCAGGAGGGCTCACAGATGTTCTGTTAAAATAATGGAGCAGGATGATCCAGGTGGCAGTTCTGCTGTTTCGTGGGATGATGTTGCTGATAACTTTTTTAGAAGTGCTGAGGATGGTAATGTGGAGAAGGAACCAGGTGATGTGGTAGCAGGGAATGCCCCATTTAAAACCTGTGCAGCCGTGACATAAAGTAAAAGAGGAAAGTAGCAACAAACTGAGAGGGTGTCTAGTTTTATAGAAGAAGATAATGCAATAACTAAAACTCATGCAGTAGTGGCAGCAATCAAAAAAGGAGAGCAGTAACAAACTGTACTGTAATAAACAAATGTAATATATGGGCAATTTGACAAATGTTCAGGGTTTTAAACTTCAAGAAATTCAGTCTTTTATACATATTGAGTCAGAAACATTTTGTAATGTAAGATTTGAAAATGAGGGACTGGTGATGAAATTTCTAGAACTGTGTAACAAAAAGGACAATTGTCAATGGAACAATAATTTGTGTTCTAGTAGTAACATAAACATGAAAAAAATATGACTTTGCAGTTACAACTGATGAACTGGAAGAAGAGGATATTAAAAAGGGCATGCAGGGTTTGTGTGACACCGATGATAACAATATAAAAGTTAGAGATGAGAGAAACGTATGGAATGGAGGTTGAAGGATGGAAGCTGTTTTGAAATGTGAAAAAACATGGTAAGACATGTTATTTTTGTGGCTGTTCATAGAGGGTCATTAAGATATTCTGGCCAGACTAAATCATATTTGTTTTGTGGGAACGTTTTTCATTTAGTTAATGATTGTGATATGGTACATTGTAGTCAGTGTGAGGAGAAAAAACATACAGCCATATGATATGGGACTGAATGCAGGTTGTATAAATAAAGGGGACACTTTTATATGGATTGTCAAGAGCAAACAGTAAATAATGAAAAAGACAGCGAAGGGAAGAAAACATACATGAGGAAGGGCAACAAGAGGCTGAGGGAGAGGATGATTTAAGTGAAGAAGAAACAATAGAAGAAGAAGAAATATGAAGGGGTAAATAAGTAGAGATAGAGAGCATGCCAGAAGAGAGGTCAGGAGAACGGAATGACACTAATAATTTTTTAAACGTTCAAGCCTGTGAAAAATCTGATTCTAAGGATCAAGGATTATTTATGCATAAACTCAGGAAAATATTCAATTGGAAAAAGAGAACAGCAAGAAAGCAAAAACTTAAAAATATTTCCCCTGAGCTTAAAAAGTAGGAAAAGCAATGATTTTATAGTGGATTCAGTGAATGTAAACAGCATTATTAACACTTAAGGAAAGATAGGGACACTGGAATGGTGTGCCACATGTAATGCTGATGTTATTCTCTTAGAATATGTAAGATTCCTGACAAGTGAAGAAAGATTGCAAACAGAAACATTTGGGGGTGGAAATATAATATTGAACTGAAGAAGTGAAAGTTGCTCTGAAGTGACTGTGTTGTATAAAAACAGTGAAAATACTACCTGCAATATTGTGGATGTGAGGTGGAAATAACCACCAAAAGGAGAGGTAAAAAGAGCACACAAAAATTATGAGTATTGCAGTACAGCATGCGGAAAGTATGTATAAGAGCAAAAACATGGAAAATAAGAGATGATGGAAAGTAAAAACTAAATCCAAAAAGAGGTAAGAAGAATATATAAAAGAAAACATTATTAGTGAACTGAGTGAAGTACTTAGGAAAGAAAATGTTGATTCTGTAACATGCCCAGATGGTAAAGGGTATGGAATGTGTAATACATTAGTGGATTGGCAGACAAAATATTTTGCAAATGTACTGAATAAATGGTTGAAAGAAGAGTTTGTTTATGAAGAGTTATGCAGTGTGATATTAAAATTTATATGGAAGAAAGATGACAAGAATGAAATAGAAAATGGAGATCCATCACACTAAATAACGCTGGTTATAAAATTGTATGAGAATAATACAGATGAGAATGAAGGAAGGAGGAGAGATATTATGGAAGAATGTGTATATGGTATAAAAGGGAAAGAATATCAAGAATTGTTACTGGTTTAAAAGAAATTGTGGATGATATTATAAGTAAAAAGGAGAAAATTAAACTCATAGTAGGTGACAGCAAGGCATTTGATACAGTAGGATGTGATGCTTTGTAGGATGTTATAGAGTAGCATAGAGTAGGTAATAGAATTAGGAGAGTGTCTATGTCAGCATATCGAAATAGTAGAGTGAGAGAATTAAACAGGTGGCTGAGTAAAGAAATATCCAAGAAGTGTGGTAAAAGACAAGGATGTCCCATGAGTGGAATATTGTTTGCACTGGTAATGAATGCAATAGTGAGTGAAGTAGCTTCAAAAATGAAAAATGCTGAATACGTGAAATGAAAGGAGGTAGTGATTCCAGTAGTTTTGACATAAACAGACAATATAGTTGTAGTTACTAAGAAAAAAATATAAATGAGGGAAATGTTAGTTTGTCTGAATGTTTTAAAGAAATGGGAATGAACTTGAATAGCCATAAAAGTATGGCTATGGCTCCTGTGGTAAAAATTGGGGGGGGGGGTATTTTTCAATGAATGAAGTGACTTTGCTAGGAATGAAGTTTGGAAAAAATGATGTAATTTCAATGAATGAAGTGACTTTGCTAGGAATGAAGTTTGGAAAAAATGATGTAGTTGTGATGCAATGAGAAGATTTAATAAAATAAATTAAGTAAATATGTTTTTTTAGGAAAAAGGCTCATATTATGAATTTGTTATTAATGGGAAATAGCATATATATGTTAAATGTTTATATGATCCCAGAAAAAAATGAAAAGAAAATTGTGCAATTGGCATTTTCTTTTGGATGGGGTTCAAGATTAAACCTAGCGAATAGAGGTATGCTGTATATGAGTGAAGATGAAGGGGGAATGGGGTTACTAAATGCAGTTGTTTATTCTTCTTCTTTAAACTTGTATAGAGTATTAAATTGGGAAAAAGAAGAGACGGAGAACTTAATGGGCAGAATGTTTCAGTATATGTACAAAAAAGTCTGTGAGATGATAAGAACAAAGAAAAGAGAAAATTAATATGGAAATTAAATTAAAAAATATCAAAAAAATACAAACATCATGGAAAATCAAAAGGGATGATACAAAGAAAGAAAGATAGTAGGACATGGTATAATAATAATGTGAAGAAACAATATTATTATGGAAATCTGTGGAAAATTTTACTAGAAGAACTGATTAAAGCCATTAAAATAAGGAAAAAGTGGTGTACCTTGATAATAGAGTGTCAGGATTTCCTATGGAGCCTGGTAATAAATACATTATCAGTAAAGGGGAATATGCCATATAGAAAGAAAGCTAAAAGAGTGTGTTTATTTTTTGGGGAGGAAGAGACAACAGAGCATGTTTTTTATGAAATGTAAAGGAGTGATGAAACTCTGGAAAAAGTTCTGAGAATAAAAATGTTTTGAGAAAATGAATGGCATAAACAATATAGATATTATTGTGATTATGAATAGATATAACAATAAGAATAAAGAATGTGTGAGAAGGGTAGATAAGAATTTAGTTTATGTAATATGGGTTATGTGGAATGAAAGAATGAATTAGATTTTGTTTAATGGAAAATAGATTTTGACAGATATTTTGTGGAAAAATCACCAGCTGTAGAAGAATGAGTGGATGTCAATTAGTGAAGAATAACAATGAGGATGTTATAAGAAAAATGATAAACATTAAATAAATAGAAGTGTGTATATATGTTCTTGCAAACATGTACGGTTTGCAATATGTAAATAATGCTTTTTATGCTGTGTTAATTAAAGGACCCCCTACTATTTTTGATGGGTTCCATGGGATGTTTTACATCTACCTGAGCCACCACCAACTCAAGGAGAGAATGAAATGTGCAGTGTCCATAGGCCTGTGACTACCGATGCATTAAAGCTTACTGCCATAGTCTGGCTTACTTGTCATAAGGAATTTATGCCCCTGCAAGTGCCCATTAAAGTGCCAGCATGGGCATGGTCGCTGTGTTGCAGATGAGTATTGCAGCAGTGTATTTTACATTTTGGAGGTGCACTATTACCACAATTATACATGCCCAGTGCATGCTTTTAATGTTACTCTAAGGAATGGTATATGTGATACTCTGCCAACCTGTGCCATACATCTCAGCCTATGTTGCACTGTGTTAACTTCACACACTATTTTTTTTTCACAGGGCAGCACATTTCATTTGTACATTTTATTTATTTTCTTCTTGTTTCATTGTCTATGGCAGCAATATTGTAGAAGGATCAAAAGGGCAAATATCCTGGGTTCTGAGTACTCGAGGTAGCAATTTCTGCTAACTAATAAATAAAAAAAATATGCTGTGCAAATATTTCTTTATTTATTTATTGGCTGTGCAGGTGGGGAGGCAGTGCAAAGAAGGCAATTACAAGTCCTTTGGGTGGTGTGCACTCAAGATGAAGTTAAGGGGGTGTGAAGCGTGCTGGAGTGGCTTGAATGTACCTGCAGAAAGTATTTGCTATTTCCCACAGTGAACTGAGCAGATTATATATTTATTTTTTGTTGTTTGTTTGATGTTGTTTGTTTTGTTTAGTTTCATTTTTTGGCATTAGCTTATTTCAAATAAATTGATGGTTGTTGTGAGCATGCTATTAAATTTAGACAAAAATAAAAATGCCTGAGTTCATTACAGTCCTAACTCAGGTCACAGATTCCCAACAACCTGTTTTTCATTTTGGACCTGCCTTCTTAACCAACACAATTTTTCACTTGGAGTGTGCAGGGTAAGGTCAGAAATTAGGAAGAATCAGAGAAAATGTAAACAAACTGATTCTGATCTACACAACAGAGAATGAGAGGCATAAGTTTTCACATAAACAGAGAGACAGTAATTTAATTTCCTAAAGATAGTAACGTCATGGGCCATCAGCTTCAACTTCAACCTGATATCAAGAACAGAAGGAAGGTCATTTTTTTCTTTTCATTTCTCTTCAGACAGTCAGTGCTTTCAAGAAGGTTAAGAAATTATTAAATCATCATCTACAATAAGTGTTCCCATGCATGCAATCAGATAATAGGCAAATTGCAAAAAGAAAAATAATGTATATATGATCTTGGACAAGCCTTTGGAAAGTATAGTTGTTCTTTTTAAATGGTATGTCATGAATCATGCCACTAAAAGGGCCTTGGTAAGCATAGAAAAATGAATCCAGAAGAAACAATTATGCTTACATTAACTTGTGGATAACATTTTACAACTTTTTAAGTACTTTTTTGTGCACTCATGGATTACTGTGAAGTCTTCCCTTATATATCATTCTTCGGACACCCATAGTTTATCTCACAGAATAGATATCTGTTTAATTTAGAATGTTATAGATTTCTTACTAGACTACATTGATGTTAAGCACTATAAGCTACTAGAATTGATATCTAAATGTTTGGTGCTGTCCTATGTTGTTATATCTGCCCACTTTATTATAGTGACTAATGCATGAAATGATAAAGGTGAGGAAAATGAGCTTATATGATGAGCAATTAATGTGATATAATGATAAAAATATACAGTAACAGATATGCAACAAACATACCTGGTTTCACCACCTATTAAATTCAATGTAGGTAAAGGGGGAAATGAGTGAATGTATGTGTGTGTGTGTGTGTGTGTGTGTGTGTGTGTGTGTGTGTGTGTGTGTGTGTGTGTGTGTGTGTGTGTGAGAGAGAGATACAGGGAGAAAGGCAATCACTTTTATAAAGAAACACTGTGAAACAGGTACAATGTCATCTTACTGTAAAATGAAAACAAATAACTAAGCAAGTGATAATGTTGGCATTACATACCATGTCAGTCTGTCTGATTTCTGTGTGTGTGTGTGTCTGTGCATGATTACAAACTATCAAAGGTCAAGCCATCAAAGCAACACTATTTATTAAAGGAAAAATAAATGCAAAGCTTTCAAACTTACTAGTTCTTTTTAAATGCATTTGCTGCTGACTTTTTTCCATTGGGTCCACTTGGCCACTTTTAGAAGGTTTTTTTGGGACATGATTACAAACTATCTAGCTGCTGCTGTACAGAAAATGTGTAAACAGAAGCAGAACATTGTGCATGTTGTTTGAAAAGTATTTACACACCTTTCAACTTTGCGAACAAACCAAAAAGTGCACAAACTATATAACTAAAACCAAATAAATAATGGAGATGGATATAGAAAGGGCTTTTTTATTTATTATTAAGCGCATAGCCGGCCTTAGGCTTAGGCCAACTAGGCAGCCACCTAGGGCTCTGCTGTAGCAGGGGTGCTTTTCCAGTATTTATTTGGTGTAGGTAGACCAGGATGGGGGCACCTGGGTGGTGTGGGAGGTGCCATGGAGCTCTTTTGCCTAGGGCACCAACTGACCTAAGATGGCTGCTGGTTAAGCGCTTTTCATTTGTCTCAAATAGCAAACTTCATCAGAAAACAAACAACAACTAAAACCTTCCTTCTTATATACTTAAAATTGTGTCATTTCCTTTACAAACAGGAAGTGACATATTCAGTGCTTTTTTAAAAAACATATGACTCATATAAAAACATGTTGCTAAAGTACTGATGCAATATCTAATCATCTAAGCCAATATGCTCCATGAATAATTATATAGCAGACAATAAATAATTTTTATATATAAATATGTTTGTGTGTGTGTGTGTGTGTGTATCTATATATATATATATATATATATATATATATATATATATATATATATATATATATATATATATATATATATACAAATATTCATAGATTAAATGAAAAACTTACTACATCCATCATACTAGCAATGCATTTTCTATAAGACCCAATAATTAATAAAATAGTGATTGAGGTCTATACCATATTCTCGAAAGCTGACAATGTCGAATCTGACATTGCTGACATGAGAATATCGAACGATCAGAATCTCGAGCGTGTAAACGGAAATCTCCGTAAGGGGAGATTTCCATTTACTGCAATGTAATGCTGTCTCTGAGTTGGTATATTTAAGTAGCAGGGGGTGTGGGGGTGCAGCCTCCTTATGTGGTGGGTGCAGGGGGGCATGCCCCCCTGCTTAAACCCATTAGGGTACTTTTTTCTTTCCTTTTTTTTGTCTTTTTATAAGGTCGACGTTTGAAGACATCGACCATATGCTGTCGACCATATGTTGTTCGATGTTTTCAACTGTCAGTCTTATAATATAAACCCAATGATTGCTATATACTCTTGAAAAGACACAATACAAATATAAACATGCTAACCAATGACTAAACTGAAAATATTATAAATAATATTCTAGTTATTATTATTATTATTATTATTATTAATAATAATAATAATAATTCCTTACTTATTCACTTTCCTACCTTTTTACTTACTACCTAGCCAATACCTTTAACTTAAGTATACTATTAATAGTGCAGTAATCATTTAATCCTGGCCATTCACATGAATGTAGTTGCAGTTGCCAAACCAATTCAGCCTTTTCCAGCTGAATAGTCCAAGGTCTGCCACATCCTCTTCTTTAATCTGCTGTATTTTAAATATATATCTATCTATCTATATATATATATATATATATATATATATATATATATATATATATATATAGATATATATATATATATATATGTATATATGCTTTGCTCATGCATTTGTTAAAATGCCTATGCTCATATATTCTCTCTTTCAAACTTCTAGTTGGCATAAGGCAACACTTTTACTTCATAAAAATGCGTACTAAATGTTGTTATAAATGCAACTGATCAGTCATATTGCACTTGTTTAGTCCTTATCTGATGGTTCTCTCTATGGCAACTAAGAATGGGGTTAAAATGTCCATTCTCCCTCTTTATTCCCACTTCATTATGTATATCTTCCAACATACTTGTTGGATACCCTCTCTCGATGAACATCTTTTTAAGCAACCCGCATTCCTTACTAAAATCAACATCGACAGTTCCCATTCTTGCGGCCCGGACAGATTGTCCTTTTACCACTGCCTATTTATTTCCTATAGGATGTAAACTGGCAAAATGCAAAAAAGAATTTGAATAAGTCGATTGTCTATGAATTATTTATTTTATTTTATTTGTTTACTGGGATAGTCCGACTGGATATATGTCCATTTTCAGCAGAGGCCCTTGGAGAAAAGCTCCAAATCGACAAACTTACATAGATAACATTACAAAGTATAAATCAAAGTATAAAACAAGTGATTATCTACAATGATTAGTGGTGTTCCCTAACCGGGACTCACAATTCACTTGGGCAGACACATTTAAAATGCAAGACATATCAGATTGGTTGCATAGCTTGGTGAAGTGGTTACATATTGCAGTATATAGAGATTATGTTTTCAGTTTATAACTTAATCATTGTTGGCACACGGGCAAAGCCAGTTCTCTTTGAGATACCGTTTGAGGTTTTTTTTGAAGAGACTTATGGATGATTGTAGGGTTATATAACTTGTCAATGAATTCCAGGTTTTGCCAACAAACTTGGCAAACAGGGATTCACCAGCAGCATTATTAGCTTTGTGGGTTTGGACCAGAAGATTGTTGGCTGATCGTAGGGATCTTAAGTTGCTATATGGCTTAATGATATTTACAAGTGAGGGGGTATCCTCAGGGTGGCACAAAATTTTGTGTGCTATTAAGAGTTGATTAAATTGAATTAAGCTGGGCAGTTCTAGCCACTCTAGCTGTTTCAGGTTCTGACAATGGTGGGTTCTATAAGTAGAGCCAGTGGTGAATCTGGCAATATGGTTTTAGCTGTGGGGCAGCTTACATAGTTTGGATTTGTTAAGGTTTGAGTGTACTGGCGAGGCATATAAAAGAGTCGAGAGTAGGTGTAACTGGGCGATTGCAGTCCTAGCCATTGGGGTTAAAAATGTTTTGTTTCTATACAGTGATCCAGGCTTCTTATTGATGGTCTGTATGGTTTTGTTGACCTGTAGGTCAAATTTAAGTTTGTTGTCTATGATAACCCCTAGGAGCTTAGTGTGCAGATCTGGGGAGATAGTGGTACCATTGTTAGATGTGACAGAGAATGAAAGTGTGGCTGATCTACTAGTGGGGGTGAAGAGTAGAAGTTTAGTTTTATTGGGGTACAGCAGTAGGCATTGGTTGGCGAGCCATTTCTCAGTAGTGTTGAATGTATTTTGGGAAAGGATTTGCAGTTCGGATGGGGAGGTGGCTGAGCAGATCAGAGTGGAATCATCTGCATATTGAATATAACTGGCATTAGGGATAGCAGTGCGAAGGTTGTTGATAAAAATAGAGAAGAGTAGTGGACCTAGTATGGAGCCTTGAGGGACACCAAGTGTGAGAGGTTGCTGGCTGGAGAGTTTGCCCTGCCATAATACAGCCTGTTGTCCACCAGACAGGTAGGACTGGAACCACTGGATTGCGTGCTTATTGAGGGAAATAGACTTGAGAGAGAGAATGAGAAGTTCATGGTTGACCATGTCGAAGGCTTTTGATAGGTCAAGAAAGAGAGCGGAGGATAGCCAATTGTTATTCCTGTTTTGGTTTATGGCGTTAGTAAAGGAGAGGAGGGCTGAGGTAGTGCTATGGTGTGGCCTGAAGCCATGCTGGGAGTTGGATAGTAAGTTATTCTGTGTAAGGTACTGCATTAGTTACTTGTGTAGACATTTCTGCATTATTTTGGCTAATGGGGAAAGAATGGCAATGGGTCTTTAGTTGAATATGTCAGTAGAACTTCCACCTTTGTGGAGTGGGATGACATGGGATATTTTCCAGAGGGAGGGGATAGTGCTTTTGGATAAGGTTATGTTAATTAGGATAGATATGGGATATGCAATGGCATCTGCAGCTATTTCTAGGTACTCTGTAGGGAGGAGGTCAGCAGCGAGGGTGGTAGGTTTTAGTTTTTTTATAAGTGTTTTGATAAAACTACTGGATATCGGTTGGAAGCTAAATTGGGGGTGATGAGTGGGTAGTTTAGGGGTATGGTTTAGATTTGTGGGGGTTAGTTGATTTGCTAGGGATTGTATTGTTTCAGTGAAAAAGTTATTATAAGTGGCCGCTATGGTCTCAGGGGAGCTATTGGTGTGGTTAGCTGGGGTTGGGGTGGTAGAATGACCTGGATGTAGAAGTTGATTTAGGCCTGTCCAGAACTTTTGAGGGTGGTTTTGGTGTTTTTGTAGGAGGTTATGGTAAAAGCTTTTATTATCTAGTAAAATAGATTTTTTTGTATCATTCCTGAGTTGACGATATTTTAAATGGTCAAGTGGGGCTTTAGTTGATCTCCAGGTGGCCCAGGCCCTGTTTTTAGTTTTGATTTTAGATTTGGTATCTTTTTTGAGCTATGGTGCTGTGTTTGATCTACATTTTATTGTAAGTGCTGGAGCATTAGCATCAAGGATGCGTAGGAATTTAGTGTTAAAGTGAGCTATAGCCTCTTCTAGTGGTAGACTTGTTAGTTTTGACCAGTCAACTGCTTTTAGTTCATTTAGGAACATAGCAGCGTCAAAGTTTTTTCGGTTTCTAATTGTTTTATATTTGGTCTGGTGGGGGTTTTCTGCCTTATGTTTATATGATATAGGTTAGTAGATGGTCACTAAGGTCATCAGGGAGAGTGCCAGCTGTGCACATTTGGGGTTGGTTATTAACTAGGATCCAGTCTAGGATAATTTCCTGGTTGGTTGGTTTGTTTATTCTGGTGGGAGAGGTTACTGTCTGTTTAAACCCAGGTAAGTTTATAGGGGTGAGGGGGGGGGGTTCAGCAGAGCAGGGGTGCCAGTCGGTAATGAAGTCACCAAGAACTATGGTTTCTTGGGGATAGGTAGTGGATAACCAGTGAAGAATATCCTCCAAAGTATTTAAGTTGTTGCCTGGAGGAATATATGCACAGACGATGTTCAAGAATTTGTTATGGTTAATCTGTAGTTTGGTTATGAGGAGTTCTGCATTATTGAATTGGGGTGGTTGAATTGTTTCTCTATTAACAGTTAGAGTATTTTTGTATAGGACTACTATCCCACCTCCTTTCCTTGTAGTGTGGTCTAAGCAGTGATTATTATATCCTGGGGGTAGTATCTCATTATCAGTAGTACTCAGTTAGTACAGTCTAACCGGTGAATATTATATCCTGGAGGCAGTATCTCATTATCAGTAGTACTAGGTTAGTACGGTCTAACTGGGGAATATTATATCCTGAGGGTAGTATCTCATTATCAGTAGTACTAGGTTAATATGGTCTAACCAGAGAATATTATATCCTGGAGGTAGTATCTCATTATCAGTAGTACTAGGTTAGTACAGTCTAACCGGTGAATTTTATATCCTGGAGGTCATATCTCATTATCAGTAGTACTAGGTTAGTATGTTCTAACCAGTGAATATTATATCCTGGAGGTAGTAACTCATTATCAGTAGTACTAGGTTAGTATGGTCTAACTGGTGAATATTATATCCTGGAGGTAGTATCTCATTATCAGTAGTACTAGGTTAGTACGGTCTAACCGGTGAATATTATATCCTGGAGGTCATATCTCATTATCAGTAGTACTAGGTTAGTACGGCCTAACCGGTGAATATTATATGCTGGAGGTAGTATCTCATTATCAGTAATACTAGGTTAGTATGTTCTAACCGGTGAATATTATATCCTGGAGGTAGTATCTCATTATCAGTAGTACTAGGTTAGTACGGTCTAACCGGTGAATATTATACCCTGGAGGTAGTATCTCATTATCAGTAGTACTAGGTTAGTACAGTCTACCTGGGGAATATTATAGCCTGGAGGTAGTATCTCATTATCAGTAGTACTGGGTTAGTATGTTCTAACCAGTGAATATTATATCCTGGAGGTAGTATCTCATTATCAGTAGTACTAGGTTAGTATGTTCTAACCGGTGAATATTATACCCTGGAGGTAGTATCTCATTATCAGTAGTACTAGGTTAGTATGGTCTAACCAGTGAATATTATATCCTGGAGGTGGTATCTCATTATCAGTAGTACTAGGTTAGTATGGTCTAACCGGTAAATATTAAATCCTGGAGGTGGTATCTCGTTATCAATAGTACTAGGTTAGTATGGTCTAACTGGTGAATATTATACCATGGAGGTAGTATCTCATTATCAGTAGTACTAGGTTAGTATGGTCTAACCGGTGAATATTATATCCTGGAGGTAGTATCTCATTATCAGTAGTACTAGGTTAGTACGGTCTAACCGGTGAATATTATATCCTGGAGGTAGTATCTCATTATCAGTAGTACTAGGTTAGTACGGTCTAACCAGTGAATATTATAGCCTGGAGGTAGTATCTCATTATCAGTAGTACTAGGTTAGTACAGTCTAACTGGTGAATATTATATCCTGGAGGTAGTATCTCATTATCAGTAGTACTAGGTTAGTATGGTCTAACCGGTGAATATTATATCCTGGAGGTAGTATCTCATTATCAGAAGTACTAGGTTAGTACGGTCTAACCAGTGAATATTATATCCTGGAGGTAGTATCTCATTATCAGTAGGACTAGGTTAGTATGGTCTAACCGGTGAATATTGTATCCTGGAGGTAGTATCTCATTATCAGTAGTACTAGGTTAGTACGGTCTAACCGGTGAATATTATATCCTAGAGGTAGTATCTCATTATCAGTAGTACTAGGTTAGTATGTTCTAACCAGTGAATATTATAGCCTGGAGGTAGTATCTCATTATCAGTAGTACTAGGTTAGTACAGTCTAACCAGTGAATATTATATCCTGGAGGTAGTATCTCATTATCAGTAGTACTAGGTTAGTATGATCTAACCGGTGAATATTATATCCTGGAGGTAGTATCTCATTATCAGTAGTACTAGGTTAGTACGGTCTATCTGGTGAATATTATATCCTGGAGGTGGTATCGCATTATCAGTAGTACTAGGTTAGTACGGTCTAACCGGTGAATATTATACCCTGGAGGTAGTATCTCATTATCAGTAGTACTAGGTTAGTATGGTCTAACCGGTGAATATTATATCCTGGAGGTAGTATCTCATTATCAGTAGTACTAGGTTAGTATAGTCTAACCAGTGCATATTATATCCTGGAGGTAGTATCTCATTATCAGTAGTACTTGGTTAGTACAGTCTAACCGGTGAATATTATATCCTGGAAGTAGTATCTCATTATCAGTAGTACTAGGTTAGTACGGTCTAACCGGTGAATATTATATCCTGGGGGTAGTATCTCATTATCAGTAGTACTAGGTTAGTACGGTCTAACCAGTGAATATTATATCCTGGAGGTAGTATCTCATTATCAGTAGTACTAGGTTAGTACGGTCTAACCAGTGAATATTATAGCCTGGAGGTAGTATCTCATTATCAGTAGTACTAGGTTAGTATCGTCTAACCGGTGAATATTATATCCTGGAGGTAGTATCTCATTATCAGTAGTACTAGGTTAGTACGGTCTAACCAGTGAATATTATAGCCTGGAGGTAGTATCTCATTATCAGTAGTACTAGGTTAGTATGGTCTAACCGGTGAATATTATATCCTGGAGGTAGTTTCTCATTATCAGTAGTACTAGGTTAGTATGTTCTAACCAGTGAATATTATATCCTGGAGGTAGTATCTCATTATCAGTAGTACTAGGTTAGTACGGTCTAACCAGTGAATATTATAGCCTGGAGGTAGTATCTCGTTATCAGTAGTACTAGGTTAGTATAGTCTAACCGGTGAATATTATACCCTGGAGGTAGTATCTCATTATCAGTAGTACTAGGTTAGTACGGTCTAACCAGTGAATATTATAGCCTGGAGGTAGTATCTCATTGACAGTAGTACTAGGTTAGTATGTTCTAACCAGTGAATATTATAGCCTGGAGGTAGTATCTCATTATCAGTAGTACTAGGTTAGTATGTTCTAACCGGTGAATATTACATCCTGGAGGTAGTATCTCATTATCAGTAGTACTAGGTTAGTACGGTCTAACCAGTGAATATTATATCCTGGAGGTAGTATCTCATTATTAGTAGTACTGGGTTAGTACGGTCTAACCGGTGAATATTGTATGCTGGAGGTAGTATCTCATTATCAGTAGTACTGGGTTAGTACGGTCTAACCGGTGAATATTATATCCTGGAGGTAGTATCTCATTATCAGTAGTACTAGGTTTGTACGGTCTAACCGGTGAATATTATATCCTGGAGGTAGTATCTCATTATCAGTAGTACTAGGTTAGTATGGTCTAACCGGTGAATATTGTATCCTGGAGGTAGTATCTCATTATCAGTAGTACTAGGTTAGTATGGTCTAACCTGTGAATATTATATCCTGGAGGTAGTATCTCATTATCAGTAGTACTAGGTTAGTATGGTCTAACCGGTGAATATTGTATCCTGGAGGTAGTATCTCATTATCAGTAGTACTAGGTTAGTATAGTCTAACCAGTGAATATTATATCCTGGAGGTAGTATCTCATTATCAGTAGTACTAGGTTACTATGTTCTAACCGGTGAATATTATATCCTGGAGGTAGTATCTCATTATCAGTAGTACAAGGTTTGTATGTTCTAACCGGTGAATATTATATCCTGGAGGTAGTATCTCATTATCAGTAGTACTAGGTTAGTACAATCTAACCTGTGAATATTATATCCTGGAGGTAGTATCTCATTATCAGTAGTACTAGGTTAGTATGGTCTAACCGGGGAATATTATATCCTGGAGGTCATATCTCATTATCAGTAGTACTAGGTTAGTACGGTCTAACTGGTGAATATTATATCCTGGAGGTAGTATCTCATTATCAGTAGTACTAGGTTAGTATGGTCTAACCAGTGAATATTATATCCTGGAGGTAGTATCTCATTATCAGTAGTACTAGGTTAGTACGGTCTAACCGGTGAATATTATATCCTGGAGGTAGTATCTCATTATCAGTAGTACTAGGTTAGTACAGTCTAACCAGTGAATATTGTATCCTGGAGGTAGTATCTCATTATCAGTAGTACTAGGTTAGTATGATCTAACCGGTGAATATTATATCCTGGAGGTAGTATCTCATTATCAGTATTACTAGGTTAGTATGATCAAACCAGTGAATTTTGAATCCTGGAGGTAGTATCTCATTATCAGTAGTACTAGGTTAGTATGGTCTAACCTGTGAATATTATATCCTGGAGGTAGTATCTCGTTATCAGTAGTACTAGGTTAGTATGGTCTAACCGGTGAATATTATATCCTGGAGGTAGTATCTCATTATCAGTAGTACTAGGTTAGTACAGTCTAACCTGTGAATATTATATCCTGGAGGTAGTATCTCATTATCAGTAGTACTAGGTTAGTACGGTCTAACCGGTGAATATTGTATCCTGGAGGTAGTATCTCATTATCAGTAGTACTAGGTTAGTACGGTCTAACCGGTGAATATTATATCCTGGAGGTAGTATCTCATTATCAGTAGTACTAGGTCAGTATGTTCTAACTGGTGAATATTATAGCCTGGAGGTAGTATCTCATTATCAGTAGTACTAGGTTAGTACGGTCTAACCGGTGAATATTGTATCCTGGAGGTAGTATCTCATTATCACTAGTACTAGGTTAGTATGGTCTAACCGGTGAATATTATATCCTGGAGGTTGTATCTCATTATCAGTAGTACTAGGTTAGTATGTTCTAACCAGTGAATATTATATCCTGGAGGTAGTATCTCATTATCAGTAGTACTAGGTTAGTACGGTTTAACCAGTGAATATTATAGCCTGGAGGTAGTATCTCATTATCAGTAGTACTAGGTTAGTATGGTCTAACCGGTGAATATTATACCCTGGAGGTAGTATCTCATTATCAGTAGTACTAGGTTAGTATGTTCTAACCAGTGAATATTATATCCTGGAGGTAGTATCTCATTATCAGTAGTACTAGGTTAGTACGATCTAACTGGTGAATATTATATCCTGGAGGTAGTATCTCATTATCAGTAGTACTAGGTTAGTACGGTCTAACCAGTGAATATTATAGCCTGGAGGTAGTATCTCATTATTAGTAGTACTAGGTTAGTATGGTCTAACCGGTGAATATTATATCCTGGAGGTAGTATCTCATTATCAGTAGTACTAGGTTAGTACAGTCTAACCAGTGAATATTATATCCTGGAGGTAGTATCTCATTATCAGTAGTAATAGGTTAGTATGGTCTAACCGGTGAATATTATATCCTGGAGGTAGTATCTCATTATCAGTAGTACAAGGTTAGTATAGTCTAACCGGTGAATATTATATCCTGGTGGTAGTATCTTATTATCAGTAGTACTAGGTTAGTACAGTCTAACCGTTGAATATTATATCCTGGAGGTAGTATCTCATTATCAGTAGTACTAGGTTAGTACGGTCTAACCGGTGAATATTATATCCTGGGGGTAGTATGTCATTATCAGTAGTACTAGGTTAGTACGGTCTAACCAGTGAATATTATATCCTGGAGGTAGTATCTCATTATCAGTAGTACTAGGTTAGTACGGTCTAACCAGTGAATATTATAGCCTGGAGGTAGTATCTCATTATCAGTAGTACTAGGTTAGTACGGTGTAACCGGTGAATATTATATCCTGGAGGTAGTATCTCATTATCAGTAGTACTAGGTTAGTACGGTCTAACCAGTGAATATTATAGCCTGAAGGTAGTATCTCATTATCAGTAGTACTAGGTTAGTATGTTCTAACCAGTGAATATTATAGCCTGGAGGTAGTATCTCATTATCAGTAGTACTAGGTTAGTATGTTCTAACCAGTGAATATTATATCCTGGGGGTAGTATCTCATTATCAGTAGTACTAGGTTAGTACGGTCTAACCAGTGAATATTATATCCTGGAGGTAGTATCTCATTATCAGTAGTACTGGGTTAGTATGGTCTAACCGGTGAATATTATATCCTGGAGGTAGTATCTCATTATCAGTAGTACTGGGTTAGTACGGTCTAACCGGTGAATATTATATCCTGGAGGTAGTATCTCATTATCAGTAGTACTAGGTTAGTACGGTCTAACCGGTGAATATTATATCCTGGATGTAGTATCTCATTATCAGTAGTACTAGGTTAGTACAGTCTAACCGGTGAATATTGTATCCTGGAGGTAGTATCTCATTATCAGTATTACTAGGTTAGTATGATCTAACCAGTGAATTTTGTATCCTGGAGGTAGTATCTCATTATCAGTAGTACTAGGTTAGTATGTTCTAACCTGTGAATATTATATCCTGGAGGTAGTATCTCATTATCAGTAGTACTAGGTTAGTACGGTCTAACCGGTGAATATTATATCCTGGAGGTAGTATCTCATTATCAGTAGTACTAGGTTAGTACGGTCTAACCGGTGAATATTATATCCTGGAGGTAGTATCTCATTATCAGTAGTACTGGGTCAGTATGTTCTAACCGGTGAATATTATAGCCTGGAGGTAGTATCTCATTATCAGTAGTACTAGGTTAGTACAGTCTATCCGGTGAATATTGTATCCTGGAGGTAGTATCTCATTATCACTAGTACTAGGTTAGTACGGTCTAACCGGTGAATATTATATCCTGGAGGTTGTATCTCATTATCAGTAGTACTAGGTTAGTATGTTCTAACCAGTGAATATTATATCCTGGAGGTAGTATCTCATTATTATTAGTACTAGGTTAATACGGTCTAACCTGTGAATATTATAGCCTGGAGGTAGTATCTCATTATTAGTAGTACTAGGTTAGTACGGTCTAACCGGTGAATATTATATCCTGGAGGTAGTATCTCATTATCAGTAGTACTAGGTTAGTACGGTCTAACTGGTGAATATTATATCCTGGAGGTAGTATCTCATTATCAGTAGTACTAGGTTAGTATGGTCTAACTGGTGAATATTGTATCCTGGAGGTAGTATCTCATTATCAGTAGTACTAGGTTTTAGCCAGGTTTCCGTAAGACACATAAGGTCTGGGGAGAGGGTTACTAGGAGGGTGTGTAGGTTGGGAATCTTATTGTTAATACTTCTAATATTCAGGTGAAATGCTAGGAGGGAACTAGTGGGAGGAAAAATGGGTAGCTTGACTGTGGGGGTTGTGGTAGGTGAGTGAAGGTTATATGGTGTGGGTGGGCCAGGTTGGGCCGGGGTGGGTGGACCGTGGTTGGGATGAATGTCCCCATGTATTATAAGGTTGTAATGGCAAGATACTCTAAGCTTTAGGAGTTTGTTTATAAGTTATATGTCTTTGTCTTTCAGTTTATGTTTTGTGGCTTTACAGATGAGATATTTTATTGATGATGGTAGATTCGGTGTGCTGGGGATAGTAAATTGTTTGGTCTTATGCATGAAGTCATGAGTGGTTGTTTGACCATTTGGGTAGTAAATACCACTGTCAAGTTTTTGTTCATAAGAAGTAAGATGGTAAAATAGAAATAGTACAGGCAGTAGGGTGATTAGTATTGTTTTACTTGTTTGCATTTTGTTAGGAGGTGGGCCAGTTTTGATGGTTGACTGTGCTGACAGTGTTTGGAAGAATGGGAGAGAAGGAAATGGGTCAAGGGGGCAGGGCTGTTCAGTGATGTATGAGGTGCTGATTGGTACTTGACATGTGGGGGGTGGCTAATTTTAGTTTAAATGTAGCACTAGTGGGGGCAGGTGGAAATTGGGGTCAGGGAGGGGAGCGGAGCGAGCACGAGTGCAGCGGGGGCAAATGGAGCCGGGCTAACACTGATTCCCAAGGCTTTGGTATGTAAGGTTGTATGTTAAACAAACTTTTTGACTTTAAGTTTTAGTTAGTGTTATGCACCAAATTATAGACTATGTTAAAGCTGTAATTTAAACACTTGCAGGATATTTTGTCGCTGCATGGTATACTTTTTAGGGCTATATGTGGGATAGTAGAGTAAAAATTACAGTATTCAGGGTATTATTATGGGTTTGGGAATTAAGATACTAGGGGCAAAGTAGGTAATTTAAACAGCATGGAGGAAGCCAAATTACTGTGGGGACAGCCTAAAAGGTGCCTTTAGACCCAGGTCAGCACTATACAGTGCATAGGAATATTTTGTAGTACAGCATAAGATATTAACCTTTTTTAAATTGCAGGTCAGACTTCAGAGACTTGTGTACTAGTGTACAGTTTCTCAGGACAGCATCCTTTTCAGGCAGGAGACTCTTTTAGTGAGATAGTTTGAGGGGGTCTGCCTAGAAACAAAAATTATTAGGAGTGAGATCTTTATCAGCAGACATAACTTATTACCAAGCAAGCAGGCATTTTCACATTCACTTAAATTATAAGATATACGGTAAATCGGGAGCTCCGTAAAGCTATGAGGCCCAGTACTTGCTTGCTTTTCTCACCTTGTCCATACTTAAATTCACATCCAAAAATTAATTTCTTGCTTACCAAGATCATGAGTAAATTTTAAATAATCAGTGGTAGTATTACTATAGAACAAACAAATTACCAAGCATCTCTTCTTTCCCTTTCCATAATATAAAAATATCATCCGGGTATTGCAAATATAGACTGATATGCTCACTATAGTTGCCATTAAGAACAAACTTT
Source organism: Protopterus annectens (assembly GCF_019279795.1). Taxonomy (NCBI): domain Eukaryota; kingdom Metazoa; phylum Chordata; order Ceratodontiformes; family Protopteridae; genus Protopterus; species Protopterus annectens. The sequence continues at coordinate 1,960,169,258 of NC_056728.1, forward strand.
TTCTCCCATACTACCATTATTAAATTTGCAAAGATGGTGCCACATGGGGAACCCATGGCAACCCCCACTTTTTGGAGGTAATATCCATCACCAAAGTTAATATCATTGTTTTTTAAAATAATATCAAATAAATCAATATACAGATTAACTTCATCATGTGGTACACCTTGTTCGTAAAGGTATTCTTCCATAGCCTGAATACCCTCCTGATGGGGGATGACGGAAACAAGGTATTTTATGTCCACAGTTAAAAACAATGTCTCATCTGAATATACAGTATTACTTATTAACTCCAAAAAATGCCATGAGTCTCTACAAATTTGTGCTTGTTTTTCTATAAAAATTCTTTAGCTTATAATCCAAGAATTTGGCGCAGGCATAAGTGACTGAGTTACGTACATCAACAATAGGATGAAGGGGAGGATTATAAATGTCTTTATGTATTTTTGGTCCTCCAGAAATAGTAGGAATGGTGTGGGAAATCATATTCAAATAATTGAATATGTAAATGTGTATCCTACCTTCCAAAAACATATCATTGAGTATAACATTGATTCTTCTATATGCTATATTTAGCTCATTTTTACTTTTACATAAGTATCAGTATTAAGTATGGCATTGATTCTTGCATTATAATCAAATGCATCCATCACTACTAACCCCCTCACTTATCCGGTTTCATTATTCTAATATTTTGTAGTTTTAGGAATGACAGTATCTGCTCTTCTTCCTTAGTTAAATTATTTTTGTTTTCATACTGCCTATTCCTTTTAGTCAATACATTCCTAATATCCAATTCACATATTTTTTCATATAATGCCAAAACTGGATGCAGGGGGGGCTGTTGAACGTGCTACTAATCCGTTGCTTTTTTTAAAGCTGTCTCGCTATGTTAAACTCCTTTAACATAGCGACACAGTGTGTAAAAAGCAACGGAGATCTTGCTTTCTCCGTTGCTTTTTTTTTAAACCTGTCTCGCTATGTTAAATGAGTTTAACATAGCGAGACAGCTTTAAAATAAGCAACGGAGATCTCTGTTGCTTATTTTAAAGCCGTCTCGCTATGTTAAACCCATTTAACATAGCGAAACAGCTTGTAAAAAGCAATGGAGATCTTGCTTTCTCTGTTGCTTTTTTCAAAACTGTCTCGCTATGTTAAATGGGTTTAACATAGCGAGACAGCTTTAAAAAAAGCAACTGAGAGATTCTCCGTTGCTTTTTTTAAAGCTGTCTCGCTATGTTAAACCCATTTAACATAGCGAAACAGTAAAAGGCAACGGAGATCTTGCTTTCTCCATTGCTTTTGCCCACAGCTCTGATGTACTGTGTAGGCATGCGCAGTACATCAGAACTTCCGCGGAATACCAGACAGCTGCGGAAGAGCAGCAAGGAGGCATTATACAATGCCATTATTTAAGAAAAGTAATTATTTTTTTTCTTAAATAATGTCATTGTATAATAGCAATAACCCACTTCTGGGTGTGGGTAAATCCAGCATTACCCACACCCAGGCGTGGGTTATTGCTATAGTAAATTACACTTAATAATGACAGTAATCAGGGCTGAAGATAACTGTATTGATATTTTACGTTGTGAGGGTATTCTATATTGTTATCTGTGCTAACATGAATGGCTGAAGTTTTGTAAGTACTTGTAAATAATTGTAAATTACCCTGTGTTATATATATGCCAGCATGTCTAGCTAGAATTTTGTAAGTAATTTTATGTTTTTTTGATTATTACTGGCAGACCAAATGTACATGTTTTTAAAAAGAATTCTGAAAGTAGTTTATGCCAGTCACCTGACCTAGATGTCATGTCATACCATTGTGTACCAGAGCTGAAAGGAATAGAATCTCCACAGCAGCTGTTTTGTTTATTTTTTAAAGTCTGATATGAGAGTAGAATTCTCATAACAGCTTTCTGTGACTTTAAAAAAATTCTGCTATAAAAGCAGGTTCTTAGTCAGTTAAAGTTGTTATTGTAGTTGCTCGGTTGATGTTCTTCGTCTTCCATTGCTGCAGTCCTGACTATAGGGTATAGTCCGCGTCCAGTCGGCCCGAATACCAGAGTATAAGGCTGACGTCGGTCAGAGCGCATTAGACTGACGTCAGTACGTCAGGGTACTAATGCGCATGACCGACGTCATATCCCCAGTCTTTTTTGCCGCATGGTCCGATGCAGAAGCAGTTTTGCGAGTGCAGGTTGGCGTACTGAAATACTTCCGAAACCGGAGTTTCAGACCGAAACAGAGTTGGCTAAGTACCCCGTTGGGGAACATTTTAGTTTTTTCTTGCCTCAGTATTTTACCGGATGTCAGAAAAAGTGAATAACTGTATTTCTTGTGGGAAACAGATACCTCATAGGGATTATCATACCTTGTGTATACCTTGTTTAGGGCCTGAGCACGACGTTGTTGGTTGCCGCTCTTGTGCTAGGTTTAACAAACGCACTATTAAGAGGAGGTTAGACTGTGCCAGGTTAGTGTTTGGGAAGCGTTGCAATTATAAAATGCCGTCGGATGCTCCGACGCCCGCTTCCTCCAAGAAGCGCAAGGATAAAACAGTGAAGCCTAGGGTTGAGGAACCGGCAGTCCCGGACGTCGGTTCTTTAGAAGGCTCAGTGGAGCCGGAGGTTTTGCCAGGAGTGTCTATGGAGTCCCAGGCAGAAACTATACTCTTACAGGATGTGCCTTCTCAGGAGGTAGGCCAGGCTGAGGGGGCTTCTCAGGTGACTGCTCTTCCCAAGGTAGTTAGGGCCTCTCCTTCTGTTGCCAAAACTTCTTTGAGAGGTAGGCCTTCTACAGCTTCAGTGGGGGCTTCTCCTAGCATTTCGGGTTCTGTACCTAAGAAACATATGCTTAAAATGGCAGAAGATTTGATTACTATGATTAGGGTTCTATGCCCCGCCTGATAAGAGGCCTAGGGTGGAACCGAGTTTGATAGTTTTGAACAGTGTTCAGAGGCTTCAGAATCTTCTGTGGAAGATTTACAGGAGTATCCTACTTATTCGGATTCTGATGTGGATGATTCCACTCCTACAGCGTCTCCACCTGAGGATTTCTCATTTTCAGAGACTTTGCATTCCATGAGGGAGCACTTTAAATGGGAAGGCCAGGATTACTCTGACTCCAGGAAAAGGCTTAGGGAGTTCTTGTTTTTACCCCAGCATAGGCCTTTAGCTATTCCTCCTGTATTGAATGTGGTGGAAGATGTTTTTGCAGAGGCTTCCCTGAACCCTGACTCTTTGCCTCCTGCTCCAGTTAAGCCTGATAGGTATTATAGGGTGCCCGAAGCTCATAAATACTTGTTTAAGAGTCCTAGGGCGGACCCAGAAACTATTTCTCAAGGGCCTAAGGGTGTAAAGGCTTCTGTGGTTAAAAATCCTGTTCCCACTGATAAAGAGGCAAGGGCTTTGGATAGGTGGGGAAAGAAAGTGTATACTTCTTCCACTCTAGCCATGCGAGCTTTGAATTGTCAGTTTCACATGCTAAAATATCAGAATTATCTCCTTTCACAATTGAAATCTAAGGTGGATGCTTTGGCGGAAGGTATTGAGTGTAAAGAGTTGCTGGATTTGGTTCATGTGTCTGAACAAGTGGGTAAGCATTCTTTGCAATGTGGTTTTGATGCTGTACAGGCCTCCTCGAGGGTGGCTGCTACCAGTTCTGTTCTTCGCAGGCATGCATGGTTGAAGGATCAGAATTTAGCTGAGCATGTTAAGACAAGGATTTTGGATGCTCCTTTACAGTCTGATGTGTTGTTTGGTTCGCCTGTGGAAGCAGTTTTAAAGAAGATGGAGGACAAGGCTAAGTCTATGCAAACTGTTAAAGATTTTTTGCAGGTGCAGCCACCAAAGTTTAGTAGAAATTGGCCTGCTAAGGGGTGGACATATCCTGCTTATGATTCTCAGTCTAGGGGTAGGTCTAGACGTGGTAGGGGCAGGGCTCAAGGTTCTTTTAGGCCTAGAACAGGGAGTTCACCTGCTCAGACTTCTGGTGAGGGCAGGGGTCAGTCCTTTCGTAAACAGACCCAATGACCTGTTTTTTCCACTGCCAGCAGATTTACGTCTGGCAGCTCCTTTGGGAGGAAGACTGTCTCTTTTCAAAGAAAATTGGGATCTAATTACTCAAGACAAATGGGTGTTGGATATCATTCACCACGGTTACAGATTTTATTTCCATACCATGCCCCTTTCAAAGGCATGCCAGACGTTCCTCCTCAACAAAGAAAAGAGGCTCACAAGCAAATTTTACAGTTGCTTCACATAGGGGCCATTCAGTCAGTCCCTGTATCAGAAAGGGGCCTAGGATTTTATTCTCGCCTGTTCCTTGTTCCAAAGAAGGGAAACACGTGGAGACCAATTTTGGATCTATCTATCCTCAACACTTATCTGGACATTCCCAAGTTCAAGATGTTGACGTTACAACAGCTTTTACCTCTGCTGGGCAAAGATCACTGGATGGTAACTTTAGATCTCAAAGAAGCTTACCTTCATGTGCCTATAAGGCTAAGTTGCAGGAAATATCTGCGGTTTCAAACTGGAAATTCTCATTATCAGTTCTCTGCATTGCCCTTTGGCTTATCTACTGCGCCCAGAGTGTTCACAAAGGTTCTGGCTCCAGTGATAGCTTACTTCAGGCTTCAAGGAATTCAAATCTATCCTTACTTGGACGACTGCCTGATTCTGGCTCAAGAAAGGAAGTTCTTCTACAGCACCTGGAATATGTTATCGCAGTGCTAAGATGCCTAGGGTATTCTGTGAACGAAATAAAGTCCAGTCTAGTACCCTCTCAAGACATGTGCTTTCTGGGTGTGAGACTGAATACAGCAGCCCAGATGGCCTTTTAACCCCGGACAAACAAAAGAGTCTGTCACTTTACTTCCATCAACTATCTCATCAGTCCGTGCTGACTGCAAGGACAGTCCTTCAAGCATTAGGGTTCATGGCATCTTGTATTCTGGTGCTTCCCAATGCCAAACTGCATATGAGGAAGTTACAATGGTATCTCAAAAATGTATGGACACAGCACTGCCAGGATTTGGACACTGTCATTCAAATAATACCTTGCCTTCAAAAGGAATTCTTGTGGTGGGCTCAGGAATGTCACCTAAACAAGGGACTCTCTGTGACCCGGCCAGAGGCAAGTCAGATTTTAACAACAGATGCCTCGGACATTGCTTGGGGAGCTCATCTAAATGGAAAGTGGATACAAGACAAGTGGCCTGCCAGACTTCAGCATCTACATATCAACATGAAAGAGATGTTAGCAGTCCAGTTTGCATTGATGGCTTTCAAGGAGTTACTTCTTCCAGGGCAGGTGTTGATTCTAACAGACAACACAACTGTCATGTGGTACATCAACAAGCAAGGGGAACACATTCTTATCCTCTATGCAGGCAAGCAATGATTTTATGGGAGACTGCGCTAAGCCTGCAACTGACTCTTCAGGCAAGGTTTCTGCCAGGAGCACAGAACTCCTTAGCAGATGTGTTAAGCAGACAAATCATGGATCCCCACGAGTGGAAACTGGATCTTCATGTATTTCAGAAACTGACAGTGTCATGGGGAACTCCAGACATAGATCTGTTCGCTTCTCCACTAAACCACCAGCTGCCAAAGTATTGCACAAAGGGGTTTCATCACACGGCTTGGAAAGTGGATGCTCTGTCTTTCAGTTGGAAAAACCTTCATGTGTATGCCTTTCCACCTCTACCTCTTCTTCCAAAGGTATTGTTAAAGGTCAGACAAGACAGGCCAAGGATGATTTTGATAGCTCCAGATTGGCCTCGGCAACACTGGTACCCTCTACTACGGAGTCTGGTAAAGAAGCCTCCATGGCCTTTACCTCTGATTCCTCATCTGTTATCTCAGAAGGACGGTCATCTGCTCAATGTCAAGCTACACTCTCTTCATCTAACAGCTTGGCATATTCTGTGTTGAAACACAGCAGGTCTCAACTTCCTCAACAAGTTTTAAATGTGATTATGGAAGCTAGAAGACCTAGTACAAGGAAAGTGTATGCAGAAAAATGGAAGAGATTTTTATTTTGGAGTACAGCAAAGAATTTGGAGATTTCTGAGCCTAATTTGAGTGTGGCTCTTCAATATCTTACTGAATTATTGGACAAAGGTTTGTCCTTCTCTTCCATAAAGATTCATGCTGCAGCAATTTCAGCTCACTATGATTGTGACCCACCTTTGTTTTCGCATCCTTTGTTCAAGCAGTTTCTTAGAGGGGCAAAGAATATAAGACCCCCAGGTAGAGCTCCTACTCCTGCTTGGGATCTCAATTTTGTGTTGGAAAAACTTACTCTACAACCTTTTGAGCCTGCAGCTACTGCTGAATTGAAATATTTGTCATGGAAGACTGCTTTTCTGTTGGCTATTACTTCTGCAAGAAGGGTGTCTGAGTTGCAGGCCCTTATGGCAGTAGAGCCCTTTTTGATTTTCCATAAGGATAGGGTATCATTACGTACTAATCCTTCTTTTATGCCTAAGGTGGTTTCTAGTGTGGCTTTGAACCAAACTATTCATTTGCCTACGTTTTTTGCAGATCCTCAAAATAAAGGGGAAAAGATTTTGCACACTTTAGATGTACACAGGCAATTGCGTTATTATTTAAGCAGGACTAAGGATTTTAGGCAGTCTCAGCAGTTGTTTGTTTCTTTTGCCTTGAGTTCTCAGGGCAAGCCTGTGTCAAAACAAACTATTTCTAGGTGGATTGGCTTTTGCATTGCATTTTGTTATTCCCATCATGGCAAGGAGATTCCAGCTGGGATTAGGCCTCATTCCACTAGGGCTACTGCCACTTCAACAGCATTTCTAAGGGGGGTGGCAACTAAGGATATTCTGGAAGCAGCTACTTGGAGTTCAGTGCATACTTTCTCTAGGCATTATCACCTTCCTATCTACTCTAAGTCTAGGGCTGGTTTTGCCACAGCTGTTTTACAAGGCATGTTGTCAGCTCCTACTTTTTTATGATTTGCCAGCCTCCCTTACCTCTGCTTTGGGATTCTACCCAATAGTCAGGACTGCAGCAATGGAAGACGAAGAACATAGTACAGTTTTGTACCTACCATAAATGTAGATGTTCGAGGATTCCATTGCTGCAGTCCAATTTACCCTCCCTCCTTCCCCTCTGTATTTAGGGGTGGTTGTGTAGGTGAGTTTACATGCTTATATTTTTGTATATATATGGTTGTATATATTGTGCATGTTTTTGGTGCAGGTTGTTTTGGGACTTGTCTTTTTAGGGTCTTCTGACATCTGGGGCAAGAAAAGACTGAGGATATGACGTCGGTCATGCGCATTAGTACCCTGACGTACTGACGTCAGTCTAATGCGCTCTGACCGACGTCAGCCTTATACTCTGGTATTCGGGCCGACTGGACGCGGACTATACCCTATAGTCAGGACTGCAGCAATGGAATCCTCGAACATCTACATTTATGGTAGGTACAAAACTGTACTTTTTTTCAGTTGTCAGTTGTTGGTTTCCTGATCAGTAGTTTTCACTCAGTTTGTTTTCCAGAGCTGTTCAGCTATAATAGTAGGAGTTGTTATTCCAGTCACTGAGGACCAGACAACAGCCTGAAGAGTGGGCATAAATTCTTATCTTGCCTGGCTATAGTAAGAGTATCATCTTGCCTTGCTGAGTTAATTAGATTAGACAGGGACAGTTTAGATAGTTAGGAATTATAGTTAGATAGTTAGAGTTTTTCTACAATCAGTGTGAAACCTATCCTACAGTGTTATTTTCATAATTTCTGTGTGTGAAACTGTGGTTTATTAGAATAAGTTATTCAGTGTACACATCTTTTAAATAATTTTATTATTAAATATTTTACTACCTTTTATTGTGGCCGGTTATTTAGAAAGCACTTTTTAATAACTCCAAAAAACTTTACTGCTTGGATTACATGCTACCATTTACATCAACATTTATTTTACTTAATATAATTGAACACCCCTTTCAAGGGTATTGTGGTATTTGACTGGTGGTAGCCATTACCTTGTAATCCGGGAAAGAGGAAGTAGCAAGTAAATCTGTGCCAATCTTGCCCAATAGTGACTGCATGTGTAAATATCAAATATTTAATAGTGAGTGTGTCAAATACCTAGAACTAGGACACAGTGTTCTGTAGTGGTTAGTGTGAAGACTCATTTGGGGACCTGGAGTGAAGCATGAAGCATATAGTCCAGTCCCAGGATAGTAGCCTGCTCCCGGTGTACTCTTAAAGAAAACTGTGTATTTCTCTGCCTGCTTTCATGACCCTCCCTTACTGGAGACAGTGGTGAGGATTGAGGCTCCTTAGTTACTGCTCTAGGTTTAAGTGGGGTCATCAAATACATGTCTCTGTCTGATTATTTATTTCTGCATTTGTCCCTGATTCTGATGAGAAGTGATAACTATCTGATTTGTAATGAATGTCACAAAGGCAAACGTTTGTGGAGTAACCTCCTGCCATTGTTGCCAATGCTGGTTATTGTTGTATATTTGTTGTTGCTATACAGGGCAAACAGGGAATTTGTTGGCTGTTTTGTTTAGGGAGGGGCAGATGTGTTCTTAATTTATCTAAGCTGTTTTTATCTATTACTCTATTATTACTTGGTTATTCTACATATAGGACTTTAAGTGAATGCTTTGCTGTTTTTTGGGTGCTTATTAGAGGAAGCAAAATGAAACAGGTGAATTCTGCTCCAGGATTTGTTTTTCTGTACTTTTTATTGCTGTATATACTGCTTAAAAAACTACATTCCAATGGCTTTCTGTTAACCTTGTTACTGTTTACCCCTGTTATTTGAGTCTGTCCCATCCTCACTGAGACAATAAGCTAAATGTTTCTGAAATTCTAACCGCAGGACGTAAGCTCCTGTATCAGTTTCATTCGATTAGAGCCCTCTGCTGCAATTTTTCTATATGTAGCACAGAGCTACATCCACCCATGGTCATTTGTTCAAGACTCTAAGAGGTATGGAAAGCCTCAAATCGAGAGATACACGCTTTTTATCAAAAGGGAAGAAAAGTCTTTTATTTAAATTTTGCATAAATATTTTAACTTGTACTTGTAGAGACCAGTGTGATAATACATTTTTGTACTTCTCTGCTTTTTGACCATGTTTTAGCCAAAAATTTTATCTGTTTGCATTTATAATATATTCTGGGACCTTAGTCTTTTAGGTATATTTGCAGTTGTGGAATGATTTTGCATTACTGCAAGATTTTAACATTGTTTATACATTACACTGCACTTCAATTTCCATAAATAGAATTACATGCAAAAGGTAGTTTTTTGTATTTTGTACCCAGTCAGAGCCTCAATCAATCTTATAGTTTCATTCACAGTTGTGGTAGAACTGTATTCTATTGACAGATTTGAGCCACATTTAGTTATTACAGTACATTTCTGTATAAGCAGGTGCCTTATTTTGTGGTCAGATTGTAGTAGTGACAGAACTGTGAATTCTGCTCCAGGATTTGTGCTTCAGTACTTTTTATAGCTGTATACACCTACTTAAAATGTGCATTCAAGTAGTTTGGTGCATTAGTCTGTAGTAGAATTGTAGAGCTGGCAGTATAGTCAATTCTACTCCAAGATTTGTGCTTCAGTATCTTTTATAGATAAATATACCTGTTTAAAGTTGCATTATAGTGCCTTTCTGTTTACATTACTACTGTTTTCCTTGTTCTGTGAGTCTGCCTCAGCCCGTATTGAAACATTACTGTAACATTTTCTGAAATTATATGAAATTCTAACCACAGGACTTGAGCTCCAGTATTCGTTTGATTTGATTGGATCCCTCTCAAGAAAATCTTCTATATTTGGCACAGAGCTATATCAAAAAAGAGTCTTTTATTCATGACTCAGAGAGGTATGAAAAACACCAAAGTGTGAGACACAAGCTTTTTTTTTAATCCTTAATAATTTTGGTGTTTTTTTTATCGAACACATTTATTGAATTATCACTTGTGACATAGGCAAATTTGCATTCATATAAAAGTAATCAAACTATATTAACATAGCAAAGATTATACTTCACATATATTGATAGATATCATATAACCTAAGAGATATTAAATAAATTATTCAACTCCTTCTTTTTTTAAACAAGAAACATCTTCCTTAAACTATCACTTACTACATAAGCAATCATACATTTATATAAATGAAAACAAACCACACAGACACAATTCTATTCGCAAGCATTTTACACCCCAAACCATACTGACATACTCCCAGTTGCAAACATTATACATTACTTCCAGTCTTTCCAATCTTTCTCAATCAAACATTACATAGCTCATTTAGGTCCTGCTGCCTTTTAGGCCGCATTCCTCCCTCATATGTATTGTTCCCACTATTCCCCATTTTTCCTATGTAATTTGCTCCTACCCTTTTCTAAAAATCTCAGTTCTACTTGTTTTATCTCTGTTACTATATTCACTAATTCCAGTAGAGTTGGTTTAAATTTTGATTTCCATTTTCTAGTAATTGATTTTTTGGCAGCCACCATTATTAGATACAGCAAGGCCTCAACATGTCTAGGCAATTCCAATTCTGTATCATAGCTCAGAAAAATCATCTCCCTCATCAGACCAATATGCCCACCCAGCATCTCGGACAGTGCATCCTGAAGGGAATCCTTAAAGTCCACCAATTCAACACACTCTGATAAAATATGTTCTCAGTTGCCTCTTTCTTCCCCTTTACACCTCCAGCATTTACTGTCTACCTAAGGAAAAATTCTCTGGAGTCTCCTTGGTGTATAAAAATATCCATGTATGCATTTCCAGGCAAAAATCCTAAATCTTCTAGATTTTGTTGCATATTTGGGAGACATACATATATCCTCCCATTGTTTCTTTGTGAATTGCTTATATAATCTCTACTCCTAATCCTTTCTAACCTCCTCTGATTTATTCTTATAGTTATTGTGCAATATTTTATATACTATACTAATTATTCCTTTTTTCAATGTCAGCTTCTATTCTATATTCTAGTAAAAACTCTACAATTGGTGGTCTTTCATTTAGGACCCCCTATTTCTTTTTATTTGCCTATACTCTGATATCAGTCTCTGATAGGAAAGGCAATCTCTAACCTGCAGTCCAAATAAATTTGTGGTGTCTTCCCATTCTATCATATTTCCCTCTCTAGTTATTTTCTCCCAATACCTTGGTTCCTTTGCCAGTTTTTTCCAAAGAATTCCAGCCCCCTAATGCCTATTGCCTGTATCCCTAATTGCAGACATCCCTATCGGCATAATCTCCTTTCTCCATTCCCATGCAGATTTAGTTCTCAGAATACTTTCAACTACTTTATGGATATAATATTCTGCATGATTATTGTTATTCTCTTTAAGGATCTGCATCCAAAACCCTGGCCTCTCCTTGTTTCTTGAGCTTCTCCCATGTTTCATCATCATCCCTTTCCACTTTTAATTATAGTTTTCTTCTTGTGCTATATATAGGAGTCTTAACTGTGTAGCTATAAAATACCACTTCAAATTGGGTAATCCCAATCTGCCCTGTTCTATGGGAAGAATCAGCTTATCCCATTTGACTCTTGCCATCTTCCCTTCCCAGATAAAGTCCTTCAACTCTTTATTAATTGCTACCCACAACTTCTCCTCTGGTTGATAAAATAGAGCTGACCTGTGTATAAGACTAAGGGGACTAAAAACATTTTAACTGCTTCTATCTTACTCTCCATATTCATTAAACAAAGTTCCGTTTTCTCAGTTTTTGTATTATCTTTTGTTTAGTCTCTTCCTGATAACCTTAGCTGCCACACTAGAATCACTTTAATCCATACTCCTAAATATTTCATTTTATCATGGCCCCATAAATATGGGTATTCCTGAACCAGTTCATGTGTGGGTACATAATTCACCACTATTGCCTTTGTTTTAGCTTCATTAATTTTATATTCCAAAAAGATCTGACACTGCCTCAAAATGTTCCACAGCAATGTAATTTCTTTTTCTGGTTTTGTCAGGTACAAAATAATATCATATGCAAATAAGGCAAGCTATTCTTGACTACCATACTATTTCCTTAAATTTCTTAATCCCTTATTTTCTTTTCCAATGGTTCTAAATATAATATAAATAATAAAGGGGAAAGAAGGCACCCCTGTCTGGTTCCTTTGCTCAAGCAGACATTGTCAGAGAGGAAAAGTGTGAGATATAAGCTGAACAAAAAGGAAGAAAAAAAGATGTTTTTAAAATTCTGCTTAAATATTGAATTATCACTTGTGACATAGGCAAATTTGCATTCATATAAAAGTAATCAAACTATATTAACATAGCAAAGATTATACTTCACATATATTGATAGATATCATATAACCTAAGAGATATTAAATAAATTATTCAACTCCTTCTTTTTTTAAACAAGAAACATATTCCTTAAACTATCACTTACTACATAGGCAATCATACATTTATATAAATGAAAACAAACCACACAGACACAATTCTATTCGCAAGCATTTTACACCCCAAACCATACTGACATACTCCCAGTTGCAAACATTATACATTACTTCCAGTCTTTCCAATCTTTCTCAATCAAACATTACATAGCTCATTTAGGTCCTGCTGCCTTTTAGGCCGCATTCCTCCCTCATATGTATTGTTCCCACTATTCCCCATTTTTCCTATGTAATTTGCTCCTACCCTTTTCTAAAAATCTCAGTTCTACTTGTTTTATCTCTGTTACTATATTCACTAATTCCAGTAGAGTTGGTTTAAATTTTGATTTCCATTTTCTAGTAATTGATTTTTTGGCAGCCACCATTATTAGATACAGCAAGGCCTCAACATGTCTAGGCAATTCCAATTCTGTATCATAGCTCAGAAAAATCATCTCCCTCATCAGACCAATATGCCCACCCAGCATCTCGGACAGTGCATCCTGAAGGGAATCCTTAAAGTCCACCAATTCAACACACTCTGATAAAATATGTTCTCAGTTACCTCTTTCTTCCCCTTTACACCTCCAGCATTTACTGTCTACCTAAGGAAAAATTCTCTGGAGTCTCCTTGGTGTATAAAAATATCCATGTATGCATTTCCAGGCAAAAATCCTAAATCTTCTAGATTTTGTTGCATATTTGGGAGACATACATATATCCTCCCATTGTTTCTTTGTGAATTGCTTATATAATCTCTACTCCTAATCCTTTCTAACCTCCTCTGATTTATTCTTATAGTTATTGTGCAATATTTTATATACTATACTAATTATTCCTTTTTTCAATGTCAGCTTCTATTCTATATTCTAGTAAAAACTCTACAATTGGTGGTCTTTCATTTAGGACCCCCTATTTCTTTTTATTTGCCTATACTCTGATATCAGTCTCTGATAGGAAAGGCAATCTCTAACCTGCAGTCCAAATAAATTTGTGGTGTCTTCCCATTCTATCATATTTCCCTCTCTAGTTATTTTCTCCCAATACCTTGGTTCCTTTGCCAGTTTTTTCCAAAGAATTCCAGCCCCCTAATGCCTATTGCCTGTATCCCTAATTGCAGACATCCCTATCGGCATAATCTCCTTTCTCCATTCCCATGCAGATTTAGTTCTCAGAATACTTTCAACTACTTTATGGATATAATATTCTGCATGATTATTGTTATTCTCTTTAAGGATCTGCATCCAAAACCCTGGCCTCTCCTTGTTTCTTGAGCTTCTCCCATGTTTCATCATCATCCCTTTCCACTTTTAATTATAGTTTTCTTCTTGTGCTATATATAGGAGTCTTAACTGTGTAGCTATAAAATACCACTTCAAATTGGGTAATCCCAATCTGCCCTGTTCTATGGGAAGAATCAGCTTATCCCATTTGACTCTTGCCATCTTCCCTTCCCAGATAAAGTCCTTCAACTCTTTATTAATTGCTACCCACAACTTCTCCTCTGGTTGATAAAATAGAGCTGACCTGTGTATAAGACTAAGGGGACTAAAAACATTTTAACTGCTTCTATCTTACTCTCCATATTCATTAAACAAAGTTCCGTTTTCTCAGTTTTTGTATTATCTTTTGTTTAGTCTCTTCCTGATAACCTTAGCTGCCACACTAGAATCACTTTAATCCATACTCCTAAATATTTCATTTTATCATGGCCCCATAAATATGGGTATTCCTGAACCAGTTCATGTGTGGGTACATAATTCACCACTATTGCCTTTGTTTTAGCTTCATTAATTTTATATTCCAAAAAGATCTGACACTGCCTCAAAATGTTCCACAGCAATGTAATTTCTTTTCTGGTTTTGTCAGGTACAAAATAATATCATATGCAAATAAGGCAAGCTATTCTTGACTACCATACTATTTCCTTAAATTTCTTAATCCCTTATTTTCTTTTCCAATGGTTCTAAATATAATATAAATAATAAAGGGAAAGAAGGCACCCTGTCTGGTTCCTTTGCTCAAGCAGACATTGTCAGAGAGGAAAAGTGTGAGATATAAGCTGAACAAAAGGAAGAAAAAAAGATGTTTTTAAAATTCTGCTTAAATATTGAATTATCACTTGTGACATAGGCAAATTTGCATTCATATAAAAGTAATCAAACTATATTAACATAGCAAAGATTATACTTCACATATATTGATAGATATCATATAACCTAAGAGATATTAAATAAATTATTCAACTCCTTCTTTTTTTAAACAAGAAACATATTCCTTAAACTATCACTTACTACATAGGCAATCATACATTTATATAAATGAAAACAAACCACACAGACACAATTCTATTCGCAAGCATTTTACACCCCAAACCATACTGACATACTCCCAGTTGCAAACATTATACATTACTTCCAGTCTTTCCAATCTTTCTCAATCAAACATTACATAGCTCATTTAGGTCCTGCTGCCTTTTAGGCCGCATTCCTCCCTCATATGTATTGTTCCCACTATTCCCCATTTTTCCTATGTAATTTGCTCCTACCCTTTTCTAAAAATCTCAGTTCTACTTGTTTTATCTCTGTTACTATATTCACTAATTCCAGTAGAGTTGGTTTAAATTTTGATTTCCATTTTCTAGTAATTGATTTTTTGGCAGCCACCATTATTAGATACAGCAAGGCCTCAACATGTCTAGGCAATTCCAATTCTGTATCATAGCTCAGAAAAATCATCTCCTCATCAGACCAATATGCCCACCCAGCATCTCGGACAGTGCATCCTGAAGGGAATCCTTAAAGTCCACCAATTCAACACACTCTGATAAAATATGTTCTCAGTTACCTCTTTCTTCCCTTTACACCTCCAGCATTTACTGTCTACCTAAGGAAAAATTCTCTGGAGTCTCCTTGGTGTATAAAATATCCATGTATGCATTTCCAGGCAAAAATCCTAAATCTTCTAGATTTTGTTGCATATTTGGGAGACATACATATATCCTCCCATTGTTTCTTTGTGAATTGCTTATATAATCTCTACTCCTAATCCTTTCTAACCTCCTCTGATTTATTCTTATAGTTATTGTGCAATATTTTATATACTATACTAATTATTCCTTTTTTCAATGTCAGCTTCTATTCTATATTCTAGTAAAAACTCTACAATTGGTGGTCTTTCATTTAGGACCCCCTATTTCTTTTTATTTGCCTATACTCTGATATCAGTCTCTGATAGGAAAGGCAATCTGTAACCTGCAGTCCAAATAAATTTGTGGTGTCTTCCCATTCTATCATATTTCCCTCTCTAGTTATTTTCTTCCAATACCTTGGTTCCTTTGCCAGTTTTTTCCAAAGAATTCCAGCCCCCTAATGCCTATTGCCTGTATCCCTAATTGCAGACATCCCTATCGGCATAATCTCCATTCTCCATTCCCATGCAGATTTAGTTCTCAGAATACTTTCAACTACTTTATGGATATAATATTCTGCATGATTATTGTTATTCTCTTTAAGGATCTGCATCCAAAACCCTGGCCTCTCCTTGTTTCTTGAGCTTCTCCCATGTTTCATCATCATCCCTTTCCACTTTGAATTATAGTTTTCTTCTTGTGCTATATATAGGAGTCTTAACTGTGTAGCTATAAAATACCACTTCAAATTGGGTAATCCCAATCTGCCCTGTTCTATGGGAAGAATCAGCTTATCCCATTTAACTCTTGCCATCTTCCCCTCCCAGATAAAGTCCTTCAACTCTTTATTAATTGCTACCCACAACTTCTCCTCTGGTTGATAAAATAGAGCTGACCTGTGTATAAGACTAAGGGGACTAAAAACATTTTAACTGCTTCTATCTTACTCTCCATATTCATTAAACAAAGTTCCGTTTTCTCAGTTTTTGTATTATCTTTTGTTTAGTCTCTTCCTGATAACCTTAGCTGCCACACTAGAATCACTTTAATCCATACTCCTAAATATTTCATTTTATCATGGCCCCATAAATATGGGTATTCCTGAACCAGTTCATGTGTGGGTACATAATTCACCACTATTGCCTTTGTTTTAGCTTCATTAATTTTATATTCCAAAAAGATCTGACACTGCCTCAAAATGTTCCACAGCAATGTAATTTCTTTTTCTGGTTTTGTCAGGTACAAAATAATATCATATGCAAATAAGGCAAGCTATTCTTGACTACCATACTATTTCCTTAAATTTCTTAATCCCTTATTTTCTTTTCCAATGGTTCTAAATATAATATAAATAATAAAGGGGAAAGAAGGCACCCCTGTCTGGTTCCTTTGCTCAAGCAGACATTGTCAGAGAGGAAAAGTGTGAGATATAAGCTGAACAAAAAGGAAGAAAAAAAGATGTTTTTAAAATTCTGCTTAAATATTTTAAGTTGCACTTATACTGACCCATCTGCTGATACATTTTTGAACTTCTCTGTTTTGTGTCAATGTTTTAGCCAAAAAAAAAGTTATCTGTTTGCATTTTTAGTTTGTAATGGGAACTTTGCATTGTAGCTTACTTTGCAGTTGTGGGAAGATTGTGTATTACTGCAAGATACAAGCATTGTTTATATATCATAATGCACTTCTATTTCCATAAGTAGAATTACATATAAAAGGTAGCTTTTGTCTTCTGAACCCAGTTGGGGCCTCAATCAATCTTGTAGCTCCATTCACAGTTGTGACAGGACTGTGATCTACTGCTGGATTTGAGTCTCATTTAGTTATTACAACATTACTGGTACATTTTTGCATAACCTGGTGCCTTAGTCTGTGGTGGGATTGTAGCAGCAGTGGAAGTATTGTGAATTCTGCTTCAGGATGTGTGTTTCAGTACTTTTTTACAGTTGTATATACCTGTTTCGAGTTGCATTCAAGTAGTCTGGTTCCTTAGTTTTTGGTGGGACTGCAGTAATGGCAGCATTGGGAATTCTGCTACAGTATTTGTGCTTCAATACTGCAGCAGGGCTAGCCACTAGGTGGTGTAAACCTTAGCTATTGATGATTACCACTGTTGAAGTGACACCTTCACCCCATGTGCAAAAATGGTAAAAAGAGGTTGTGGATGGGTGGATGGATGGATGGATGGATGGATGGATGGATGGATGGATGGATAGATTTGTGCTTCAGTACTTGCTATACCTGCATATACCTGCATGCAGTTGTATTTTGGTGCCTTTTTGTTTAATTTGCTATTGTTTACTCCCAATCTGCACAAGACCTCACCAAGATATTAAACTAAAAGTTCTTAAAACTCTACCACAGGACTTGAGTTATAGCAATGGTTTTATTTGACTGGATCCTTCTGTAGCAAGTGTGCTATATTTAATACAGAGCAGCATCCACTCATTGTCTTTTTCAAGACTCTGAGAGGTATAGAAAGCCCCAAAGTGTGAGATACAAGCATTTAATCGAAAGGGAGTTAAAAAAAGCTTTTATTTAAATTATGTTATATATTTTAAATTGCACTTATAGTGAATTGTGGGGTGATACTTTGTTTTGTTCTTCTCTGCATTTTACCCATGTTTTTGCTAAAAAAGTTATGTTTGTATTTTTTTAGTTTGTTCCCTGACCTTAGTCCTGTAGCTGCAGCTGAAGTTGTGGGAAGATTGTGTATTACTGCAAGATTATAGAATTGTTTATACATAATACTGCATTTCAATTTCCATAAGTAGAATTATATGTAAAAAGTAGCTTTTTGCATTTTGAACCTAGTCTGGAGAGCCTCAATCAGTCTTGTAGATTTATTCACAGTTGTGGCAAGACTGTGATCTATTGCCATATTTGAGCCTAGTTTGGTCATTAAAGCATTACTGGTAAATCTCTGCACAGTTTGATGTCTTGTGGTGGGATTGCAGCAGTGGCAGCAGTATGAATTCTGCTCCAGGAGTTGTGCTACAGTACTTTTAAAGTGGTATATGCCTGCTTAATGTTGCATTCCAGTGCCTTTCTATATACCTTGCTAATGTTTTTCTACTTATCTATGAGTTTGCTCCAGTCCCATGGAGACATTAAGCTAAAAGTTTCTGAAATTCTAACCATAGGACTAGAGCACATATTCTGAATACCCCCACCACACACACACACACACACACACACACACACACACACACACACACACACACACCCTTTTCTTCTTGTGGTGTCAAAAGGCTATGTGTCTGGCTTCTACTGCTTATGGTAAACTGTCTTCTAAAGTCCATCACTCCCCTCTTTCATTGCTGTTGTCTGGTGTGTAACCTGTTTAAGCACTTTCCCACCAATTGTGTTTCATATTTTGATAATTCCAAGAGCTCACCAGCAAACCAGTATTGCACTTGAGTAAACCTACTTTACTACAGATTGTATCATTCTCATTTTCCCACAGCTCTCGTCTGCCTGCTGCCCTTGTACACTCTGAGGTAGTCATGAGTTAGTCCTGCTCCATCCTTGGCAGATCAGACATTTATTTTATTATTCTGCACTTCACATAACCATTGAGAGTGTCACTGCTTTAGTTTTGCTTTATTTGTTGGTTTTTCCTTTAAATCATTCTAAAGGTCCGTAATACTTGAAATAGCACTTTCAAAGTAGTTTGTTTAAGAAGTTTTGTTGTAGTATTACACTCACAAACACATTTCTTTGGTGTTTTTATATCAAGGGTTAGCAGTGCCCTGTACAGACACAAATGCCTAGAAAGTAAATTTTATGTGTGAAACTACCCTTAGAACTGAAACTTAGTGGGGCTAAAACAAAGCCATTGCTCAGAGACAAGCTCAGAGCAGCTAGTTTGCTCACTCAGCAGCATTACTATCAAATCTTAGCATAATCTGACCAAATTTAATGCCCAAACCCCAAAGACCACCAAAGGAAACCTCTGTATAACCCAGTCCAAAACCTACAGCAGCCCACCCAAGTAGAGGTCCAAACAACATGGATATGCAATTTCCAAATGTCTCTGTAGCCAGCTTGGTAGATGCAGGCATCCTGAGATAATATAGCAATTGTTTCATGTTCACAGACAACCATTTAATCCTTTAAGAAGTAAACACAGTATGTGAGAGATTCACGTACACAATTTCACTGGAGACAAACATCTTGCATACAAACAACTTTGTCAAGAACACACACAGCCATCCAACATCCATCACACATTGTGCCCACCATACATATAGATCAACTTATGCTGAGATACTAAAAAGTAATCATCCCAAACCTCAAAGACTTCCTAAGCCTATAAATGGCAATGTCTATCCTCAGCAATGTCTAAAGCACTCATAAAAAGCAATGCCAAACAGTACATATACACCTGCATCCAGTGGAGCCCCAAGAGCAAAGCTAATAAAGCAAGCAAACACACTACCCAGGTCTCTTGCATAGGAGACTCCATTGTATGACACACAGATGCCCTACTCACCAGATTGATCAAGGAGAAGAATTTAGCTAGCTGCTTATATGGGGTCAGGATTTGCCAACTTACGCACACACTCAATGCACTACACCACAGATACAAGTATGATTCTATCACATTCTATGTGGGCTTTAGTAACCTGAGATATACTTCCCTGGACAATGTGAAGAGAGACATTGTTGATCTCTGAATATGTGTCTCAGGTAGGTATGTGCCTTGCATTTAACAGCATTCTATCTTCATCAAGGATGATGCCATTGTACAAACCAGAGATGACTGACTTCAAAAACTGTCTTACTTTCTGGTGCCTTTCCAAGGGGATTCAATATTTGTCATATGGGAGGACATGGTTGCCAACCATGTTGCTTTGCAAAGAAAGGTCTACATCTGTTTCCTCTAGGCTTCCAACTATTGGCTAAAACTTTATCCACCCCCTTGAAGCCTTTTTTAGGCAATGCCAAATTCACAAACCTACCAGCATATACCCAAGGAAATCTAAGCATGTAAGTGCTCAATGCTAGGAGCCTAAACAAGAAACTCAACTACAAGTTCTCCTGACTGGAGAAAGTAGACGTCTGTGCTGTTACCAAGATATGTTTTAAATCTACAGAAAGTACTCCTACAGTGCAAGGCTTCAGTGCTTTCCATACATTTAGACCATCAGCTGCACAGACAGGGACACAAGATGGAGGAGTTTCAATCTATATCAGCAATAACCATAACTCCAGGTTGGTTAAACAAGATGATGTCCTGGAATTTATCCACATACAAATCATTATACACTAAGTCACGTACTGTACCTTAGCAAGCTATAGGTTACCAGCTATGTCTCTAGAATCCCATAGCTCATACCTAGACATACTCATCCATGTCCCCCCAATGAAATACCTATTAGCATACCCCCAAAATATTGGCAGACCTAAGGGAAAAAACACAGCTTCAATGAGCCCTGACAATTTCCTGGAATGCTTCTTAAATAGCATCAAATATGACCTATCAGGACCACTTGAGTCACTTTTCAAATATAGCCTCATAACAGGCGTTGTACCACAAGAATGGATGACTGCAAATGGTTATCTCACTTCACAAGGGTGAACCATCAACAGACCCAGGAAACTACTGACCTATTAGGCTGACAAGTTTAATATGCAAAGGCATGGAACAAATTATCATGGAAATGATCAACTAAGAGATAGGCAACCTTCAAACAGTGGACTCAACCCAGTTTAGCTTTGTCAAGGGAAGATCATGCCTACTAAACTGGGTAGATTTCTTTGATAAGGTCACCAAGACAATGGATGGAGGAAAACAGTACATACTTCATTTATGGACCTGGTTAAGGTGTTTTGATACAATATCCCTCTCAAGTATAGTTGACATATGCTCCGAACTGGGCATAACCCCCTACATAACTCTCTGAATTGCTAACTGGCTCACAGACAGGAACCAGAAAGTCAGGATTGGTGATACCACCTCCACTAAGAGACCAGTCACCAGCAGGATACCTCAGGGCTCAATGATGGGACCACTTGCATCTACTTCTTAGAGGTAAAGGCTAATGTCAAGTGCTTTTGGCTAACCAAATTCACAGATGACTGCAAATTGGGAGCTATCATAGATTCCCCCTGACACAAGCATCTAAAAAGAGGGTCTAACACAGTCAAATGACTGGTGCTAAAGTCATGGATTAAAACTCAATGCCAAGAAATGCATTATAGTGCCTTTTGGGAAAAATGCCACTCAGGCTAATTAATCCAGTGATAAGACACCCCTAAGAGTTGACCTGGTAGTCAGGGATCTGGGAACATATGTAGGCAGTAATCTGGTCTTTGACCAATATGTGTCCAAGGTTGTAAGAAAATCATTCTACGTCACCCAGTTTACGAGTAAGAACATGGCATCCAGGTCCAAGGAAGTCATAGTACCACTTTATTGAGCTATTTTCAGACCCATTGTAGAGTATAATCCCCCTTCAACATGTACCTGAGCAGAATATGCAACAGTTGAAACCACAAAGATTCTTTACCAGGAGAATCCAGGATATAACACATTGCCCTATATGGATCACCTTAAAACACTATCTCTATACTTGGTCACCTACAGATTACGGAGAAGAAATCTATGCCTGGGCATGCAAGGCATCCTTGAATCCAGCTCTGGTAGAACATTTTGCACATCTGCAAAATAAACAGCACCAGAACCACTAGATCCAAAGATTTAAATTTTGCTTGCGACATAAATAAAACATGTTGGTGAGACAGAAATGTGGCTCCCCATCCATGTGAAGCAGAGTCCATCCCTAGCCCTATTTAAGCATATCCATGATCAATGGATGGGAAATTGGAAATTCACAGTGGGTCTGGCCCCCATGTCTCTTATAGACAGAGGCATATAACCTCTAGGAACTTCCTAACTAACATACCACCTCCTAATAATTGTCCAAAAATCAAGCTAGATTTTACAACTAGGCTTATAAAGACCCTGGTGGTCATTATCCTAGTGTATACCTCTGAACCTATGAGTTGTTAATTCATCAAGGTTGTTTTTATCTATTATTATTTGGATGAATGAATGAATGAATGAATGAATGAATGAATGAATGTTATTCACTTAACAATTTTCTGGGAATGGTTTGGTTGCAAAATCATTGTATGTTTTGCTCTGGTCTAATGTATGTCAATTATTTCCAGACTCATTGGTTATTTCCTGGCTGCAATTCTGAGCTGTAGAGTTTTTCCTCTGATGACTTGTTGAACAGCATATGTACATGTACATTTCTCAACTTCATTTTCACCTGAAAAATGTTGTGTATTTTAGCTTGAATAGAATATGTTAGAGTGGTACAGAACACCCTGGAACTAATGAGTGTGTTCAATAGTGTTTTAAAACTTCAAGCAGCAAAAGTATGATGTTACTCAGTCATACTTGGCTTTAGTATGTTTAGGGAAAGCTAGCTGTGTGTTTTAATTAAATTGCTAAAGCAATGTTGCGTTTCGTTATGCATTTTTCAGCTTGTTGGTCTCTGAAGTTTTTGTGAAAAGTTTTTGTCAAGGTGCTTTTTTCTCTACCCTGTTAAAAAAAATGCTCTTTTTAGAACAAAGGGAGCCAAATGAGGGTCTCACTCTGGGGTCCAAATGGCCTAGATACTCATCTTCATGGCAGATAAAATATTACTCAGGAATGATGTGGGCATATCCAGTCAGATCTACAAACATTACAGCACCATTTCCCAATCTTACCATAGGATTCCTCTAGACATTTGTAACACAATTGTTCTGTTAAATGCATTCTTGTCCTTCCAAGATCTGTTATATGAAAGTATACATCATACTGACAATTTTTGTTTTTATGTTGCCTTTTCCTCCCTGTCATCATATTCATATTCATTCTGTTTTTCTTGTTTTGCTTCTCTTCAGTTTATGTTTATTTATTCTGTGGTTTTAGCCATAGAGCAATGATTTCATGATCAGCTGCTGGGTCTCCAACAATCCATGTGCAGCCTCTCTGCAACATATGTGTTTGTAGACCTAGGGTGTTCACTGGTGGACTATGGTGCTACTTCTCTGGTAGGGGACATAGTCTGTTCATCAGAAAGTGACACTGAAGCATCCGTTTCATCACTTGGTAGGAGATATGAAGGCTGGTCAGGACTGATGTGGACCAGTAGCTTGAGACCTGGATTGGCAAATTAGAGTGCCTCATCATACAACTAACAGAGGCACATAGCTGCATAGCCCCAAAACAAGGAGCTTTCAGTGGCAGGGCTACCCAGAAACAGGGCTGACTGATATCAAGCCAGGTTTCACATTGGGGCAGATATGAAGGATGTCCTCAACCCATCCCCATCATAGTGTTCGGCTTCCTTGTGGGGCACTCATTCTGCACAGTTTGTTGCCCGATCCATACTTGTCACCATCTACAGTGGTGGATCCAGGAATTTGCAAAAGGGGTGGACACAGTCTGGTTAGTTAACTACCAGGGTGGAAGCAGGAAAGTGTGACAATAGGTTTGGTGGTTGTGAAAAGATCACCTTAAGAAGCTCTGACATGTTTGGAAAGACATCAGTTTTCATTCAGTTGCACATGATTTTGCTGTGAATATGGTAGTAGAAACAGGTGATTCCTGTGCAGCAGACAGCACACATACAGATAGTACAGGTGATTCCTGTGCAGCAGACACCACACATACAGATAGTACAGGTGATTCCTGTGCAGCAGACACCACACATACAGATAGTACAAGTAATTTAAATGCATGCCTGGAAAAGATGATTGGTTGCCCATACCAAGTCACATTCTCCTTTCATGTCATACTGGGCATATGCACTGTTATAAATTAGGAAAGAAACCCTGTGAAGGTGAAAATAACCATAGCAAAATGTATATTATTGTTATGCAACATAAAATATGTACTACAGACACAGAAGTTTGGATAAATTAGTAAAAGCTTCACTTAATGGTTGTACCATATAACTAAAGTTATAAAACTTTCCTAAGCAGACCATAATGTTTTTGGATTTTTTACTGTTTTTTTCTATGGATTTAATCACAATTAATTTTCTTTTATTAGTGTTTTAATAATGAAAGTCCTACTGTACCTTGTCTTTCCTTTCAACAAATTGTAGAGTGGGTGTGGAAGGGGGAGGCAGAGCTGGTCTCCAGGATTTCAAAAATGTCAATGTTGATTGTCTTCTTTCTCAAGTCAAAGTCCATTGATATTTTTTTCTTTGACTTCAATGTTTTCCAATTCCATGGTCATCTGACTTTGAGTCATGTTCTCTTCCGATATATTTTTGACACTGAACTTCTGTCATGTTGATCTTTCACTCAGCTTGGATTGCAGTCACCCTAGCTTCAGCACTGGGGAAATAGTTCTCCTAATTTGGGGAATGCAGTACTTTATACAAGTGTATTTATAATTGGAGCAGTCTCTGTAGCAATGGCCATTTTTGGGACTGGAATATAAACTGACATTTTCCAATGCAATTGCTGCTGTCTTGTTTTCCATAGCTGCTGGCAACTTAAATGCAGCAGTGTTATACTATCATTAGCAGGATGTTGAAATAGTCAGCTGATGGTTCAGCCTTATTAGCAAAGCTTTCTAGTGTCCATTTAACTTCATTCTTCATGATGTTTGTCTGTAGTTAGAGAACACATCATTGCACATGCTAGTGATGTTGGTGTCCCTGTCAACTTAGTCTTTGATGCAACTGACTTCTGTAGCGGTGCTACTCTGAATTCCGTGATCTTTTCTCTTCTGTTTCTGTCAGGGTTTCTCCCATCTTTTTTTCTTTAGTCATGTCCATTTGGGCCTGGATGTTTCCTTTAATATAACTCTTATTCTTGAACATATCTGTTGTTCACCTTTTATTGTCCTCTTCCAGTTCTTTGCATTGCCCATTTATACATCCCTCCTGAACTACTCTTGCTATTATCTGTGAAACTCTGCATTACGTTTTACATAATGTACCCTATAATCATTGTCTTTAGATATCCTTTTTTTCTCAGCCACTTCTAAAACCTTCACAGACAGTCATTTTGCCTTCTTAATCTTTTATTTAGAATTATTTTTGCCACTTCCTGATTAATATTTCAAACTTCTGTCCACAGTTCATGTACTCTGTCCATCATGCCTAATCCCTTATATCTATTCTTTATCTCCAGTAGATGTTGATTTGTTGTATTGCTCAGCTGAAACATGACAGACCTATTTGTTTGTCTGGTTTTCTGTAAGTTTAAACTTTACAGTAAGAATTATATGGTCTCTGCCACAGTTATCTCTGGATCTTGATTTTGCTGACTGTATAGAATTCTTTCATCTCTGATTGACAAAGATATTGTTGATCTTATTGTGGTAACGTCCATCTGATGATATCCCCATGTAAAGCCATCTCTTAGGTTGTTGCAAGGTAGTGTTTGCTGTGACTTCTGAATTACCTAGGGAAAAAATTCCTATGTCTGCTTCATTTTATATACCAATGCCAAACCTACCTGATATTCCAGTTGTAGTTTTTTATAATAACTTTAGCATTTAAATCACCTACAGTGAGTGTAATGCCACCTGCCTTTTTTATTTTCCAAAAGGTGGTTGCATCTGTGTCCATCCATTCTTTGGTGGTGTTGAAAACTGCACATAGTCTAAACCATATAGGCCTTCCTCTGACATAATATACAGTACCATGAAATTCAACTGGTCTACCAATAAGTGCTGACATTGCCATAGGGAACTTTCAGATTCACAACTTTTCTGTGAACACTTTGTGTGAAAAGTAGAAAGTGTGTGGTTTGCAATGATGTATGACAACAGTATACTTGTCTGTAATACCGGTACATGTGATTTACTCACTAATACCCCTCAATGAACAATTAGTGTCACTAATTTCAATTGCATGCTTTATGCTGACTGAACTGCCGTGACTGGCTTCCCTAACGGTACTACTCTGACCTTCTATGTTGTCTGTGGGGTAGAGGAGTTCTGCGCTGGTAGTGCTCTGAATGACTTCTGTGATGGTACTTTTCTGACTTCCTATGTTGCCTGTGGAGTAGATGACTTCTGTTATGGTAGCACTCTGACTGACTACTGGTATTTTACATACTTTCCATGTTTCCTGTGGAGTAGATGACTTCTGTGATGGTAGTGCTCTGACTGACTTCCCTGATGGTACTTCTAGGTCTTTCTATGCTGCCTGTGGAGTAGATGACTTCTGTGATGGTAGTGCTCTGACTCTTCTGATGGTACTTCTAGGACTTTCTATGTTGCTTGAGGAGTAGACGACTTCTGTGATGGTAGTGCTCTGAATTCTCTGTTTTTAGATTGCCTTTGGAGTAAGCGAGATTTTACTGGTTGAAATCAAATGTTATTTTCTGTTATACAGCCTTTAATCACCCAGAATCATTATGTGCCTTCTGCTTTTATCAACAGATCCTTGGGGTAATGACAGGAATGTTTTAAAGACTTCATCAATCCTAATATTGGGATTTTCTTTTTCTTCCTGCTGAAGTCATTGTCCAAAGGTTGTCATTTAGCAATTTTGTAAAACTTGATCTTTTTCCAAAATGTCATGTCTCTTCAAGAATCCAAAATACTGTAATTCAATGGTTTTCTCCCTTTACACACATTTTTCTATATGCTGAACTATTTACATGGCGGACAGGAAATCTCCCTTTTGTAAATACTGCAGCCATGGCATTTGTTCCCTGTTGCCAACCATTGAATGAGTATAAATCTCCATTGTCCAAGACAGCCTGTCATGTAGGTATCCTTAGCTGGTATGACTGATGCAAGCAGCATCAAATAGCACATTGCTTCCCATGATAAACAGTTAATGTGTTATACCATCAAAAGAAACATGTGAAACTATACATGAGTGGATAGCAAATCAGTCTCTTTACCAAATGTTTTTTTTTTAGTACAACACTAAGCATTTTGTAATGCCCTCTATTTTCCCTTGCTGTACTGTAGTATATGTCACAATCTTTCAATCATGCTAATGTTCAGTTCTTAATTAAGTGGATTAGTAAGTAACATCCTTCTTGGGTATCTTTCTGCAAATAAATCAGTTACTGAAGAATAGTCTAGCAGGATGTCTCTATGCATGAATATCAACACTAAACTATTAAGGTGCTCTTGTCCCCTAGTACTCTGGAGTTCAGACTTTATCAGTTTTAAGGCTGAATTAGCCCACTCTATTCCAGCAGTTGTGACTGGAGTGAGCAAGATGGCATTTAATATGAATGAAATATTTGGGAACATGTTGACATTTGTTTATGAATATGTCTGCTTCAAGTCATTTGGCAGTGCAGAACTGGCTGATAAAGCTTCCCATGTCCTTTTCCACAATCTGAGCTTTTGGTGGAATGTTGTTAGTGAAGGCAAGTCAAAAAAAGTTTTAAGTGAATTCTCTCTTTCTAATGTTAAACTGTTCAAGTTTGATGGAATAAGTGTGAATCCTTGAACAGCTGTTGATGCCATTGTAGTGAATCGGCTGGACAGTTCATGAATAAAGTGATCCAGGAAGAGAATAAAAATTGCTCTTCTGCAATATACTTCTGAACTCTCTCCATCAACATTGTTCCTCATTGTTTGTTTGTTACACAAATGTGGAAGGGGTAATACAGCCTTACTACAGAAGCTTCCTATTTCTAACATATCTCTGAAGATATTCGTAAACTCATGTTCAATGTTTGCACGAATAGCCCACAGCTCATCAAGCACACAGCTGACTTGCTCATATGCATACAGTCATGTCTTATGATGATCCTTGCAGAAGTTTGCTAAGGGGCTTAGTAAAGCCAAAATAGAACCTTGCTGATTGGACAGAAACAATAAAGCATGACTTAGTAATTGAAGTGTAAAGTCCACTGGCATCTGTCAAAGTTTTTCCATCCCAATGTGGTCCTCTGTTATTCCTAATATTGTCTAAATAGTGAAGCAGTGCCTCATAGATATCATAGAAGTCATCAAAAGCTGTATGCCTCTCCACCCATCTGGTCTCACAAAGCAACTTAAGCTTCTGTTTTTCTGTTGGGTTTTGGCCACTTGCCATTCACTGTAAACTCATGTACTGAACTGATTCCTCTAGACATCTTTGCCTTTTTGGGAGTACTTGATAAACAAACCATCTTCTTTCACTACATTTAACATTATTCGTACTTCTGGAACTTGGAAAACCTTTGAAAGAACAAGGTTTAGCTGGTGACTAGCACAATGGAAAAAAATAGCATGTGGTACTTTTTCTTGAAACAAAGGTGCACAGCCTTTCTGTGCTCCAGACATGTATCCAGCACCATTGTATCCTTGAGCGCTGCAGTGTTAAAGATTTACTGGTAACTTTGTTAGTCATGCAACCAACTTATTGCAGATCTCCTCTCCAGTCACAGATTCACAGGCAACAAACTCTATGAATCTCTCCACAGGATGGCCATTCTTCACATACTGCAGTACAACTCCAAGTTGTTCCCAGTTACTTATATCTGCAATTTCATCTGCTTGGATGAAATAAAAGGTTCCAAGAGTCTGTTGTTTAATGTTGTTGTGTCTTTCGGCTTTTCCCAGTTAGGGGTCTCCACAGCGGAACTCCGGTCCGCTAATGATTGGCAGTAGATTTTTACATGCCGAGTTGCCGGCCCTGACGCACAACCTTCAACGAAGGTACACCCATTCACGCATGTTTCCATACAGAAGATGCTCTAGCTGAGAATCGAACAGGACAACGTCTTACTGTGAGGCGACAATGCTACGGCAGCACCACCAAGAGTTATCTACTGTTGAATGTATTCTTTAATACACTCTAGCAATTCATTCTGCACTGTTTTTGAAATATATGTTGCATTCTTTTGGCATGTCTGCAAGTGAGTTTGTAAATCTCTGTCACCAGTGTCAATTTGGAAATCGACTACAGATCTGAAGCTTCCCTTGCTGGTAGTACAGTCTGATGTGCAGTCATCTCTATGTCCGCGAAGGGCTATTACTTGCCTTCCACAGTACTCCAGACACTTTATAATAGAGGCTAGTAGAGCTCTGTTTTTGGCCACCTGTAGCTGTGAAGCATTTGAAATTGCAAAGTCCACTCTCTGACTTGGATTGTCACTTAGGATTCGGAAAACATGTAATTTTGCCTCAAATTTCTTGTGGTATTCCTACTCCGAGAGTCACTGAATATCAGCTTTAGCATGCTTCCAATTACAATATGGCTGCTCAATGAATAACGTTACCCATTCTATCTGTGCTGGTGTTGGAAATAGCACTCAGGCTAAACAATACAGCCCATCCTGTTTCACCGAATATGCCAAAAAATTAAAGTGGTCTAGGCATGACAGCTGACATTGGCGAAGGGAACTTCCTGATTTTTTTCTTTTGTCTGTGAAGGCTTTGAGTGAAAAACGGAAACTGTCATGTGCTTTGCAATGATTTATGACAATGACTTTCTCCTTAGCTGCAGTATTCGTACAGGTGATGTACTCACCAATATCTGTCAGTGAACAAATTTCATCTGACTGCTTCTTACTGACATAACTGACGACACTTACAGTACTTCCCTCACTTTCTATGTTATCGCTTGAGCTGCTGACTTCAGTGATAGCACTACCTTGACTGACTTCTTTGATGGCACTACATTCATTAACTATGTTTTCTGTGTCATGAATCACATATGACTCTCATACTGCTGGTTTAAAAAATGAAAACAAATATCAAGAGGGTGATAATTTCCCTAACAGAAGAACAAAATAAAATACAACTACATTTGCCTCCACTGACATACCATTACAGAAACAAAAAGTACAAGAAAAAAATCACAAGAAAACACAATCTATAGACTGGATGCCTGCAAACCCACAAAAGAAATGCAAATTACACAAGGGTTACCAAGATGTTTCATCTCACACGAGCTCTTCCTTTGATATGTAAACAAGTCAAACTTTTAAAGTACAGGATCTTTCAGTTCATTTTCCATTCATTACCTGCTTTCCTTTCAAATGTGAATCAGCAAATGTTATGAACACCCTAATTCACAAAATCCTAGACAAATACTTTAGCACAGGAAGTAAAGTATCATACACATCGGATCTAACATAAATCATCCAGAGAACAGGACATTATCCTCCACTTTCATGCGACTCTCACCCACATCGACTTACCCTCAGAGACTGAGCCTTCTCCGTGTTTTATTGCCTTTCTGAAAAATTTGAAGACACTGTTGATGTAGTTCTCGCCTGCCTCCTGAAGACATGACAGCACTTTTTCCTGACATACTGCAGCTCATTTCAACAGAAGAACTAACTGCTTCTATATCTGACGTACAAAATAAAACCATGTCAAGAACTAAGTAACTGCTTCTGTATCTAATGTACAAAAGAAAACAATGTCAAGTACTACTGACTTAGGCAATGGCCACAACAACACGTGTTCATTATACTGAAGAAAGAACGCATGTAAAACACTTCACAAATGAATGCATGATCTGTTCTCTGCTTTGGCATGTTACAATTACTTTACAAAACTGTTTGTGAGTGGTATACTACTAAGTTATCTTAGTCACTGTTAGAAATGAAGTGTGCTCTGACACTACATTTCCCAATTAATTTAACTATCTGTGGTAACTGTAAGAATATCCGTAATACATAACTCATTAACATCTATATAGAATGGAATGTCACACTTCGGTCAGCCTACAGACATCCTTCTGTTACACAGCATTTTCTAGAGAAATAAACATAAAAGGCATAAGAAAAACAATTGTAAATATTTTGTAAGCAAGGACAGATATTAAAATGTACAAACAGCAATGCTATGAGTAGGAAATATTCCTTACTGTGGTAATACTACACTCATTCTTTCTAGAAATGGTAATCTATATTGCACTGTGTATATACACATAATTATACTTTTATTAAACTTTTACAAATTGTCATTGTCTGTACAACTTAGACATATATTGTTCAGTTTTGTTAATCTGACATAAGCTATAACATGACAGCAAGAAATTCCTCTGTGCACATCACTGAAACATGGTTTCCGACCAATGATAACTCACCTTTCCTACCAGAATTTAATGAAGGTGTGTGTGTGTGTGTGTGTGTGTGTGTGTGTGTGTGTGTGTGTGTGTGTGTGTGTGTGTGTGTGGTGATGATTAGTGATCAGCAGTATGTTTTCATGCCAGAAAAGAGCACTACAGATGCAATGTTTGCTCTGAGGGTACTGAGGAAGAAGTATAGAGTAGGTCAGATGGAGCTGCATTGTGTCTTTGTGGACTTAGAGAAAGCATATGACAGGGTGGCTATAGAGGAATTGTGATATTGTATGAAGAAATCAGGAGTGGCAGAGAAGTTTGCAAGAGTGGATATGTATGAGGACAGTGTGACGGTGGTGAGGCCTGTGGTAGGAAGGACGGATGCGTTCAAGGTGGAGGTGGGATTACATCAAGGATCATCTCTGAGCCCTTTTTTATTTGCAATGGTGATGGACAGGTTGACAGATGAGATCAGATAGGAGTCCCGGTGGACTATGATGTCTGCGGATGACATTGTGATTTGTACTGAGTAGAGAACATGTTGGGGAGACCCTGGATATGCAGAGATATGCTTCAGAGAGAAGAAAAATGAAGGTCAGCAAGACTAAGACAGAATGTGTGTGTGAGAATGAGGGGGAGGACAAAGGAATTATGAGGATGCAGGGAGTAGAGTTGGTGCAAGTGGATAAGTTTAAATATTTGGGATCAACAGTTCAGAGTAATGGTGAGTGTGGAAGAGAGGTGAAGAAGAGGGTGCAGGCAGGATGGAGTGGGTGGAGAAAAGTGTCAGGAGTGATTTGTGACAGACGGGTACTAGTAAGAGTGAAAGGGAAGGTATACAACATGGTAGTGAGACCAGCTGTGTTATATGGGTTGGAGATGGTGGCACTGATGAAAAGACAGGAGTCAGAGCTGGAGGTGGCAGAGCTAAAGATGTTACGATTTGCAATGGTTGTATTGAGGATGGACAGGATTAGAAATCTGTATATTAGAGGGTTGGCTCAGGTTGGAGAGTCTGGAGACAGAGCCAGAGAAGCGAGACTGCATTGGTTTGGATGTGCTGAGGAGTGATGCTAAGTATATTGGGAGAAAGATGCTAAAGATGGAGCTGCCAGGTAAGAGGAAAAGAGGAAGGTGTAAGATGAGGTTTATGGATGTGGTGCAGGAGGACATGCAGGTGGTTGGTGTGACAGAGATAGATGCAGAGGACAGGAAGAAATGGAAACAGATGATCCACTGTGGCGGCCCCTAACAGGAGCAGCTGAAAGAAACAAGTGTGCAAACGCGCGCGCGCGCTCGTGTGTGTGTGTGTGTGTGTGTGTGTGTGTGTGTGTGTGTGTGTGCGTGTGTGTGCGTGTGCGTGCGTGTGTGTGTGTGTGTGTGTGCGTGTGTGTGCGTGCGTGCGTGTGTGTGTGTGTGTGTGTGTGTGTGTGTGTGTGTGTGTGTGTGTGTGTGTGATCATAAATGTATTTTTCCCCACAGAACAAAAATGTATGTTTTTTTCAGTTTATTAAACTAGCAGAGCAAAATAGTTACATTTCCTTAGCTTACATACATAGGTATGTACACACATACATATAAATAGTTTGGGCATGTGTAATAAGGCCCTTCTAGCCTGCCAATACACCAAACAATCATTCCCATAATACATACCCAAGCTGTTTTTTAAAAGTATTTAAACTAGTGATTGCTTTAATATAATTTGGTTGTCTATGTCATGCATCAGCTACTCTCTTAGAGAGCCAATTGGCATCTCTCATTCCTATACAGTCTTCTTCGTAGACTATCTGATGACTAGCTACTACTCTTTGCTAACCCCAAACATTCTCAGAGGTAGCTGTTTCTAAATGCCCTATAAACTTGAATAAGGGGTACAAGTTCAGATATTTTAGTCTTTCATCATAACTTAAATTTTCAGATACACGGATGCCCTTGGTATATTTTAGCTGTTCTCCAGTTTACTCATGCTTGTTCTCTCATAAGGTTTTTACATTCTTATTCCATATTATAGTGTGGGTCTTATGTAACCTGCAAATGATTTCATCATTCTCTGATGTCCTAGTCTTTATAAATTTTTATATACAGCTTACAGTTTTATAACTATCATTAACCATTTGGTTTGTATGATTAAAAATACTTAAAACTGGATCTATCTGTACACTGAGGTCCTTGAATGAATCTACAGCATCAATCACTGTGTCTTTCAAATGTCATAATTTAGTTTTTAATGTATCTATTAGCATATTATTCTCCTGCACCCAAATGGTACATTTAGTCACGTTCTTTTGTTGAAATGCTCTACCTGTAACAGATGTAAAATATTTTCAGGTCATCTGTATACAGACTGTAGAACACCTCAGATGAAAAAGTTAGATCTGAAAGCTACAACCTAAACAAGTAAGGGCCTAGGACAGAGCCCTGTGGGATGCCCTGACTGCAGACTAGAATTTCACTTGTTCAGTTGCTGTATGACACTTACATTTGCTGTTTGGAGGACGTGCGGTCTTATTATCATTGTTTTTTCCACAAATTGTTACGTGTTACATTCATAATGCATTTCACCAAAAGCCACAGCTGCAGTTTTTATAAAATGTTAGTTCAGTTGACAGGTTTGTTACATTTTTACATAAAAATGATGGCACTTTATAGGCATGTGTGTTACTTTCTCTCTGTATCTTGTGGAGCTTTTCTCCACAGGCATCCACTAAAAAAGGATTTTCCACTCAATCTTTCCCAACCAACAAAAGTATAAAAAAAATAAAAAAGAGCTGCAGCTTTCTATATGTCCTTAACACTGCAGTACCCCACCTACAGTTTCTGTCAATCACTTCAGAACCTCGCCTTACAGTTCCAACCCCTTCTCCATATATGTACCACCCACCTTAATATTCTTCCTATAGATACTCTACATCCCAACCCCTTCTCCATATATGTACCACCCACCTTAATATTCTTCCTATAGATACTCTACATCCCAACCCCTTCTCCATATATGTACTACCCACCTTAATATTCTTCCCATAGATACTCTACATCCCAACCCCTTCTCCATATATGTACCACCCACCTTAATATTCTTTCTATAGATACTCTACATCCCAACCCCTTCTCCATATATGTACCACCCACCTTAATATTCTTCCTATAGATACTCTACACCCAACCCCTTCTCCATATATGTACCACCCACCTTAATATTCTTCCTATAGATGCTCTACATCCCAACCCCTTCTCCATATATGTACCACCCACCTTAATATTCTAACTATAGATACTCTACATCCCAACCCCTTCTCCATATATGTACCACCCACCTTAATATTCTTCCTATAGATACTCTACATCCCAACCCCTTCTCCATATATGTACTACCCACCATAATATTCTTCCCATAGATACTCTACATCCCAACCCCTTCTCCATATATGTACCACCCACCTTAATATTCTTCCTATAGATACTCTACATCCCAACCCCTTCTCCATATATGTACCACCCACCTTAATATTCTTCCTATAGATACTCTACATCCCAACCCCTTCTCCATATATGTACCACCCACCTTAATATTCTTCCTATAGATGCTCTACATCCCAACCCCTTCTCCATATATGTACCACCCACCTTAATATTCTTCCTATAGATACTCTACATCCCAACCCCTTCTCCATATATGTACTACCCACCATAATATTCTTCCCATAGATACTCTACATCCCAACCCCTTCTCCATATATGTACCACCCACCTTAATATTCTTCCTATAGATACTCTACATCCCAACCCCTTCTCCATATATGTACCACCCACCTTAATATTCTAACTATAGATACTCTACATCCCAACCCCTTCTCCATATATGTACCACCCACCTTAATATTCTAACTATAGATACTCTACATGCCAACCCCTTCTCCCTATATGTACCACCCACCTTAATATTCTTCCTATAGATACTCTACATCCCAACCCCTTCTCCATATATGTACCACCCACATTAGTATTCTTCCTATACATACTCTACATCCCAACCCCTTCTCCATATATGTACCACCCACCTTAATATTCTTCCTATAGATACTCTACATCCCAACCCCTTCTCCATATATGTACCACCCACCTTAATATTCTACCTATAGATGCTCTACATCCCAACCCCTTCTCCATATATGTACCACCCACCTTAATATTCTAACTATAGATACTCTACATCCCAACCCCTTCTCCATATATGTACCACCCACCTTAATATTCTAACTATAGATACTCTACATCCCAACCCCTTCTCCATATATGTACCACCCACCTTAATATTCTACCTATAGATGCTCTACATCCCAACCCCTTCTCCATATATGTACCACCCACCTTAATATTCTAACTATAGATACTCTACATCCCAACCCCTTCTCCATATATGTACCACCCACATTAGTATTCTTCCTATACATACTCTACATCAACCCACTCCTCCTCCCTCTTTATAATTGGACTCTACTCTTCCATCTCTATTCTTACCTCACATTCTTACCCAGTTTCGATATGCAGCTTCTGCCTCACCAATAACTAAAAATTAAAAATAGAAAAAAGTATAATTGACACATTTGACTGCCTTTTGTGGGAGGT
Source organism: Protopterus annectens (assembly GCF_019279795.1). Taxonomy (NCBI): domain Eukaryota; kingdom Metazoa; phylum Chordata; order Ceratodontiformes; family Protopteridae; genus Protopterus; species Protopterus annectens. Next base: position 1,960,205,210 of record NC_056728.1, read on the forward strand.
TCACTGTGTCTACTATGTGCATACTGTATATGTTTGTATGTGATAGGTTCTACGTGAATGCTAGGGTAACTGCCCAAAAGGGTAATTTTAAACATATTCAATAACCTAAGGTTAGAATCAAACTCTGTACCTTATAATTATGAGGCAAAGACTTAAACCATTATTTCAAACCCATTACCGGGGTGATGTGTTACCTATATTATTCTCACATGTCAACTTCTGTTTTCCATACATGCCCACACACCATGCTTCATATAGTACATCTTTGGATACCCTTAGTGTAATTATTCTGTACATCATATAAACATACAAGTGTCTTGTCTCTTCTGTAAACTTTTGTATGCTTACTATTGCTTCTCCTTTTCCCATATCTACATTCAGAGAATGAGCCTGAAAATGATGTACAAGTATCTGAACCCTACGCTAGTTAGCAGATATAAATAAATGAATAAACAAGCAATCAAATAAATGCACCAAACTTAGCACCATTCTACCATAATAAAGATTAAAGGCAAACAATGCTTTCAGTATATAAAACATACAAGAAATGAAATAATGCATATCAACTCAATGAATATAAGCACTGCTATGAGTGAAAATCAGCTGAACTCAATTCAGTTAGTATGAATAGCATGTTCATTATTCACCAAACATAGAAAGTGAACTTTCAAAATGAAGACAATGCAAGAGGAAACCTTAGTTAGCAAAATGAAAAATTAAACATTTTTAAACCCGATATAAAAAGACATCTGACAATAGAGCTTTGTAGAGCACTGCTATGAACCTTAATTTTAGCAGAAGCAATGTTACAAATTTAATCCTGAAGATAGTAAAAGTATCTCCACAAAGTCACTTTTCCTAGACCAAACCACCCTGAGTGATAGATACTCTTTTCATACATTTCAGCTTGCTGAATTGCCACAATATAAAACTCTTTTGGTCATCTAACTTACTGACGTTTGTTTTTATTTACCTCCTATATGTCAAGCTTTGTTTTCTCAATAAAAAAAGAATAATAAGGATTAAGCTGTCCATAAACATTAGTTTTAATTTCTTCTCAGTGCCACACCCTGTCACCCTCACTGGAATCAATGAACTGCCAAACCAAACTGTTACAGAGATCATGGGGTAAAAAGGAATATGCTGGGCACATGATATAAACTTTGCTAATACTTAACCCCAGCATTCACCTTGCCTGGCAACTATGACCCTACTTAACTTTATTGGTTTAAGCAAGAAATCACAGTAGGCCGCTCACAACACATAGAGCTCATGATTTGTGCCTCAATAAACAACATAACTGGTACAAACTGTGAACGCAAGCAAAATACATGACAGTGTCATTCATAATTTTCATTGCTAAAAAAACACATGCCAATTTACACTAAATAGCTGAATCATAAATTTGTCCTCTCTGACCCATCAAAGCAGAAATTATCATCAATTATGATCTAGTATTCAGTAGCAACGCTTTAACAAATTCCTAGTCTGACTCCACACTTCCCCATGCTACTACAACTATTTAAAAAGACTTTATCATATGTTCCATTTACCCTTAGTTACTTCCCACGTTTAACACTACCTGAAAGCACAACAGTCCCTACAACACTGGTAATTATTAAAACTGCAATTATGACAAACAGTTGTCCGGGAGAAAACATAGATCACCTGAAAACAAGCAAGCAGTTTTATAAACAAGATAGTTCTGATGTCTGTTGGCTGCGACTTTACTGTCCTATGATCCTACAACTACTCCATAACTAACTGATCACTTGTCATTGAAGCTTACCACTCATCCCATGATCCCAAAATGAGCCTCTTAACACTGTCATAGATGCTATTTTACTTCAGAAATAGCATCATACACAATGAACCTATAACCCGAGCCATAAGCCAGAGAAAATATTCAGTATAGCCAAAGGAGTAGTGGATATAACATGATTTAGGTTTTAAAAATCATGTGATATTCTTAGTCCATTACATCATAAAATGTCAGAAACAATCAAAGTTTAAGTAAGTTATAAATAGGTAACTCATAACCTCTCCTGATAGGGCAGAGCAGATAGGTATAATAATTCCTACAAAGTCTGAATCTAAACAAACACATACCATAAGGTATTTATTAGGTAAACAATACTAATCAGTTATATACATGCAGAAAACAGAATGGGAAAAAAGGGACAAGGAAACTTATTTTAGGGCAAGTTAGAAAAGAAAGCCGATGCAGGCAGAGTGCGCAGAGAAAAAATTAATTGAGTTATTTGAAGCTACATAGTAATGATATAAATGGAAACAAACATATTCCACAGTAAAGGAGAGACAACTGAGGAGTATTCCTAAAGCAAATACTGGCAGGATGCACAGCCAGACAATAAAGGTATTTCTGAAAAGAACATCATCTTGCATGATTCACAAGTACTTAATTAGCAAAATCCAAGATGCATTTTGAGTTTTAAAAAGTCCATGTCTGTTGCTGTTCCACACTGAAAAGGTATGTTGCAAATTCAGAGATAAGTTTTAAAAAGTAAATAATTATGAATCATATTAATTCATCAACATAACTTTTGCAAGTATAACGTAACACATTTAACCATAACCATCTTTTTTCCAAGTGTTCCACATTTACCCACTTGTTCTACATTATGAAAATTGAAGGATGAGAGCTGTGTTGCTGCGGAGCATACTTGTTGCTTGGGTGGGAAACCCATTGAAGTTTTTTCTTTTCTACAGTTAGTTGTCATTTTAAGCACCAGCCATAGGTGACTTGAGTCGCAACAAATCAGGACAAAAAAAAAAAAGACTCAGAGACAAAACCAGAAATAATCAGAGATCCCCTTAAAATATTAGTACTATTAATGTGAGACCCTGACAAAATAAGAGAATGTGAATTATAGCACACACACACACACACACACACACACACACACACACACACACACACACACACACACACACACACACAGTGTTGTTAGGCTTGGATATGTACCTGGCACAAAGATTCTTAGATTTAAGAGTGTGTTTAAGTGGAGAACTAAGGAAGTCACTACTCATGGTGAGTTAAAGACTACAGAGAAATGCAATACTCTGCCAGGAGAAAACTGTATTGTATTTACTGTATTAATCTTTGTGGAGCTTTCATCCCCAGCCTTCTGCTGAAAGACCTACAAACTTTAATGTCCTTTACAGGGGTCCTGTTAGTCTCGTACCATGGTACTGACTGCTGCAGTTCTTCAGCTTTCTGCAGGTCTGCACCTTTTAAAAATATTGTTACAGTGCATGACTCAGTAGTGTAAATGTCATTTTATTATTGTTTCATTTAAAAAATACATGTAATAATAAATCCGGATTTAATGCTCACAGACTATTTTTTTTTTCATTTTGTACATACTGTCAGATCATAGAAATTAGGTTAAATTGTGTAGGCTCCCACCAATTACATTACCTATCATCCCACTACTTCCAGAGCAACACATTTGTCGTGTTATTCCTGGTGAGATACAGCATTTTCTAGGACTCCTAGATCCATTTATTTCTCTCATCTCCTTTTGTCTCCATTTCCCTGCCTGTTTTCTTCCACATACCCACCTACCTAAATACAATCTGCAAAATACCTCAGCAGAAAACACAGCTATTCGGCTTTATGTCAAGAGGCAGAAAAATCGTAATGCTTAAAACACCGACTCCTCTATTGTGTGTGTGCATTTGTGTGTGTGTATGTGTTCGCGTGTGCATCTATTTGCATTTGTACATGTGCGCAGACGTGCAACTTTGCGTGTGCAGTTAAGGTACGACTTTATGAATGCAGTGAAGCTTTTCACAGAACTCTCTCATATTTTACATGTTGCTTCATATCTGTAATGCTCATTTAGCATCTGTTAGAAATGCACTTCAGGTAAATAATGAATAATTCAATAAACACGTTACAATCTTAGTTCATATATTCATACCCCTATGCATATTAAGGTATATTTGTTTTGGAGTCCCTCTTTCCTTCTATCATTACCCCCGTCTGTCATACCATTTGCTTAATGAGTCCTAAGACATCCAATTCCCCATACTTGAGAGCTAGTTACCCATTCTTTTCTTAATTTCACATACAACTTCAGATTCCTCCCTTCCACATTCACTTCTGGTCCTACCCTGTTCCACCATCCCTTTCTCCCCTCATTCATCCAGCCAAACACATTAGTCCTATGCTTTTGCCTAGGGGTTATCATCCATTCTATTTTCATTTCCCACCCTTTCCCTACCTTTTCTTCCACTTGTAGACTTTCTCCCCTCTGTGCTGTCAGGCTTGTACAACTCATGACATTTTTATTGATGGTAGACTTCAGGTTAATGGCTTTTGTAGTGCAGTGGAACCATATGAATGAAAAAAAATAAGGGGCCACACATGAATAAAAAAGTGTGTAACATTTTGCTGTATAGACAGATCGCTAGCTAGCTGTATGCATGTGTGTTTGTGTGTGTGTGTGTGTGTGTGTGTGTGTGTGTGTGTGTGTGTGTGTGTGTGTGTGTGTGTGTGTGTGTGTGTCTGTGTGTGTGTGTGTGTGTGTGTGTGTGTGTGTGTGTGTGTGTGTGTGTGTGTGTGTGTGTGTGTGTGTGTGTGTGTGTGTGTGGGTATGTGTGTATATCTATATCAGTGTGGAAAAACATCTCTAGAAATGATGTAAAATCAAAATATGAGGCAATAGTCTATGCAGTGCGATATTGTACACAAACAGAGGTATCCCGGGAACCATGACGATTACAGATCCCATTCATCATAATGACAACAACATTATGCATGCTATACTCAGTTGATGTGGACATCTGGAACAAATCATTGACTGTATGAGCCCAATTGGGGACATCAGGTAATGTGGGCCAGGGCAGGAATCACTTGCTGTCCAAAAAGTGATGTAGAATGGGGTATTTGACCGAAACCAGGGGTAGATATCTACAAAGTGATCTGTACCCACACATGTACTACATCTTTTGAAAATGAATGCAGCAAAGGGTGCCGTTTTTTGAATGAAAAGTGACCTGGTGAACTGTGCAGAAAATAACGTCCCCATGTATTATGAGAATGGAGGTACTTAGAAGACGAACAGTTTTCTTACTCTGACCTCAAAATCTTTCCCTCTTCGAGCAGTGTATGTCTACACTGACAGTGGGCAGCAGATGGGCCATTTCTGCTTTTCCAGTAGAGACTCACTCAGTCCCTGGCGAGAGCTGACCTTCTCTTGGTCCCCACTCCTTCAGTCTCTGTTTCCATCCCCCCGTCCCACCCGGGAAAGAATCAAGGGCTGACTGCAGACTCTGTTCTGGAAACCATTGGGGAATGAGGGGTAGTCCATGTGAGCCATCTCAAAAGTTATTATTCCCTTTGGTATATTGTAGCAGTAACAAGATGGTACAGGAGAACATAACCACTGGACTTAACGTTTGAGTTCAAGGGATGTGGGACAGCTAAGCATGCTTGTGACATTTGGGGGCATGCCTACTTTACATGCTGGATATTAAAATAACTTTGGAAATTAAAATATTCTTGATTTGTGAGAATGGGTTTGATTCCATTTATTCTACCACATACAGAGTGCTATTCATACCCCACTTCTTTGGCGCCTTGAAAATTGGTGTCAAAAGTCAAAAGAATTAGTACATTACTTCAAAGCAGATCACTCCAGTAGCAGTAGTTATAAAGTCATTTCAAACAACAAACTTTGTCCATCTAGTATTTTTATTTTAAAATTGAATGAGATTGTTTTCTAATAACAGCTTACATGATTACTGACAGTTCTCACCAATGCGTCTAAATTACAAGGGGAGATGCAGTTGGAGGATGACCATTATAAATGTTATTAAAAAAAAAATCATCTGACTGCAACCTTCAATTACATCTCAGATGTATTAGGCACGTTGGTGACAGGATTCTGCAGGAAAAATGCACCTGATTTCCAAAAAAAAAAAAATTAAAAAAAAAAGTTGAAAAAGGGGCTGGTACATGCCCCCTGTGCTTAAATCCACCACTGATCTATCTGTATGTCTTTTGCATCCTCTATCTGTATCAGCAAATCTCTTCTTAGTGTTTGCCCGTGTTATATGTTTATTTGTCTGGCCTGTCATCCTTGTACATGCCTTTTTATCCATATTATCCCCATTCTTCCCTCCCCCATACCCTTCTTCTCCAAAAATGCAACCGGAGATCTGTCCCCACAAAATAAATACCCTCTTTGCCCCACCCCTTTGTCCTCTGCTTGCTCTTTCACATTTCTCACTGAACATCCTTCTCAGCTCTAAAGTAAATACAGTTAGCATTTTACTGTATAGCCTTTGTATGGGGTCTCATCTGTGCCTCTGTTGGATAGAACATGTATCATTGTGAACATTCCACATACATTCAGATGGAGCACGGTCACATGACCTCATGTAGAATGATCTACCCATTTGTACGATGCCTGCCATTTTTGAAAATGCATACATGCTTTATGCAGCACTATCCATAGCAGTCCCATGCTATTCTGCCCTTCATAGCAATTCAGGCAGTTTGTATTATAGTTGTACAGTTTGAGCATTTTTGATCTGTTGCTGCCATCTAGTGGCCTTTTATTTATAACAGTTAGATTAACTTGTTTTATAGCATTATAGCACGCCTCAGGAAGTGATTTACTCGGTCAGGAAGCAGCTTTCTTTCACTTCTAGCCCTCATGAAGTGGAGTCATAGGTTCATAGGTTCATAGGTTCATAGGTTCATACTAGGCTATCTGCCCTAGGGCATTTACAAGCCTAGCCAGAGTGTGTTTGGCTTTCGCCACCCATTTTAAATGAATTTTGCTATGCCCTTTTTCGAGGTTAGTATACTGTGCCTCTGTCTAACAGTGACACAGAAGTGATACCCGGAGTAAATCTATGATCACCCATCCACTCATCAAGATTCCTCTTGAAGAGAGTCAATGAGGGACTCTGCCTAACCTGGACTGGGATTTTATTCCAGAGTGAAGGGAGCCTCTGGGTTATGAGTCTGTCCCTCCAGCATGTCCCGTTTATTTCAGTGCTGAGGTTCAAGTCTCTCGAGCACGTAGCTCGATGGGATTTGGATTTTCTGAGGTGCAGCATGTCCATTAATTCCAGGTTGGACATGGCTTTATACGTCAGGCACAGATCGCCTCTGAGCAGGCGGTATGCCACTGAGTAGAGCTGGAGTTTCTTTAACTGGGCAGCATATGGCATCTGTTTGAGCCCTTTGATCCTCTTGGTGAGGTACTTTTGGGGTCTTTCCAGTTGCTGCAGGTGTCTGGTAAGGTACATCCCAAAAGGGGCCTTGTACTCAATTATGGGCCTGATGAGGGATGAGTAAAGAGGCACGATGACCTCCCCTGATCTAGATGTGAATCTCTTCATGACTAGGTGTGCTATATAAAATGTTTTTCTAACCACTTTGGCCACGTGGTTGTCGAATGAGAGATTGCTATTAACTTGGGTCCCCAGGTCCCTAATTACTTCTTCCGTACTTAATGGATTACCATCTATGTGGTAATTTGTGGGCACTTTGTTTTTGCCAAAGGGGATGACTATACACCTTTTGGCGTTTAGCTTGAGGCCATGGCTCTGGCACCAGTTGTCTGTTTCTATGAGGCCCTTTTGTAGGATGCTTGTGTCGGCTGGAGAGTCGATTATGGTGCCCAGTTTGCAGTCATCTGTGAACTTGGTCAGCCACAGTCCTTCCGTGTTGGCCTGTACCTCTGAGAAATATATACCGAACAAGACAGGTCCCAGGACTGAGCCTTGTGGGATGCCACTTGTAACTGGTTTGGAGTCTGACATGGCTCCAGCAATTCTAATCATGTGGGTTCTGTCCTTGAACCAGTTTGCAACCCATCTAGTGACATAGGGGTTTATATTTAAGCTGGTGAACTTATCTATAATGCCCGAGCAGGGTATTGTATCGAAGGCTTTTGCGAGGTCCAGGTAGGCTGTGTGGACCACCTTCCCCTCATCAATGGCCTTGGTGCCTGTTTCAAAGAAATCGACCAGGTTTAAGAGGCATGATCTGCCCTTAACAAAGCCGAGCTGGGTAGGATCCAGTGTCTGTAGGTCCCCAATATCTTTATTTATGAGGTCCATGATGATCCTTTCAATAGCTTTGCAGACCAAGCTAGTCAGGCTTATGGGGCGATAGTTTCCAGGATCCGTTGAGGCACCACCTTTGTGGAGAGGGACCACTGTTGCTGTACGCCACTCTTTGGGTACATATCCTGTAGTAAGGCTGAGACTGAGCAGTAGTTTTATGTTTGGGTTTAGTTCTTCTTAGAGTTCATGTAGGATGCAGCCTGGGACACCGTCTGGTCCCATTGATGCTGTGTTTTTTGCTTTGGAGAGGGCAGCTCTTACCTGAGCATCTGAGATGTCAGGGGGGCAGCACTCTGCTGGGCTAGATATTTGCCCTTTTGGTGGGGAAGGGGGGAGAAGTTTGTGCTGAACCTGTCAGCTAGGATGTTGGCAATGTCTGTGGGTTCGGTGTATTTTTTGTCATTTTGGACTAATTCTGAGTATATCTGGGAATTCCCACCCAGGTTCCTAACATAACTAAAGAAAGCCTTGTGATTATCCTTAGTGTCCTGTGCGATGTTTCTCTCAAAGCTGGCCTTAGACGATTTTATGAGTGCCCGTAGTTTTTTGCTAATACTGATCAGAGATGCCTTCCCTTTTTGGGACTTTTCTCTATCATGTAGTAGCTTCCTCCTTCTATTGTATAGTTTGTTTATGGCTGGGGTCCACCAGACAGGACGCCTGCCTTTGGAGGATTGGGTCTTGGTTTTGTTTGGGATTGCATGATCCATGCATTCCTGAAGGTGTTCATAGAATGCGTTTATAAAGGATTCTGCGGTCTGGGCCGTATTTTCCACAGGCCTGGGGGCTTTGAAGGATTCCACCTCGGTTTTGAGTAGTGTGAAATTTGCTTTAGAGACATTTTCACTGTGGTTTTCTGGGCAGGGGATGGGGTCGGGATGTGAATAACTAGTGAGATTAGTTTATGGTCTGATCTTACCAGTGAGGGATACACTTCTGGTCTGGAGCATAGAGTCCCCATGTTGGTGATGATCAGGTCCAGTATGTTTTCCACTCTTGTGGGAGTGGTAACAAGTTGTTCCATAGCATTTGAGTTTATAAATTCTAGGAACCTTTGGGCTAGGATGTTGGAGCTAGAGTAATGCTCCCAGTCTATGTTTGGGTAGTTGAAGTCGCCCAATATAATGGTGTTTGGAGAGAACTTCATATTTTCCAGTGTTCTCAGGAAGGCTGAGTGGAGTTCCTGGGTTTGGGAGGGTGGTCTGTAGCAGGCTATAAACTGGAAGGCAGTTTTACCCACTGTTAGTTGCACATGGATAGTCTCTGATGCTTCGTGCTGTGCCACTAACCTGGAGGTGTGGGTATCTTTGACAAATATTGATACTCCCCCTCCTTTTGTGGTTCGGTCCAAGTTTTGGGGCCGAAAAACATGGTATGAGGTATAACCTGGTAGTGCTGGGGTGCTCTCGGGAGCCTTGAACCAGGTTTCTGTTACTGCACAGATATCGATGTTCTCCATGCTAAGGAGAGTTTTGAGTGCGTGCATCTTGAGGTTTAGACTTCTGGCATTGAGTAGCATTACTCTTAGTTTCTTATCCCTTGTGATACCTATGGAGGTGGGTTTGTCTTTCGAGCCTTGCCTAAAACAGGCACTATGGGAGTGGCAAGAGCCTTTGCCAATATCCGAAAGCCCAGGGGTGACAGGTGCAAGCCGTCCCTAGCGAAGCATCGTGGCTTGTCGAGCATGTCATCCCAGGCTGACAGGCATTGGATCCCCTTTGAATGACACCAATACTTAAACCAATTGTTGAAATTGATCATCTTGTCTTCATATTGTGGCATCATTCTTGGTGAGGGTAAGTTGCTACTCAAGGTCAGGGTCATACCGGCCTGGGCTACATGCTCAGAGAGCTCCTCTATGTCTCTTTTCATGTAGTCCAGGGAGGTACATCTCAGGTCATTCACACCAGCATGGACAATGACTGAGTCATATTTGTACTTGCCTTGGAGTGACCTGAGTGCTTGTGTTATGTGGCCGATCCTAGCACCTGACAGGCAGCTCACCGTGACCTTCTCCTTGTTCAGCCTGGTGAGCGGGACGTCAGTGTGCCTGACGATAGAGTCACCTATTACAAGTGTATCAGGTGTGTTGTTTAGCCTTAAGGGCTGTGACTGGTCAACACACTGGCTTTGTGAGCTATGTGTTGCATGTGTTTTGTTTTGGGGTAACAGTTGCTTGGGTGTCTGCTTTGGAGGTCTCTCTTGCTTAGGCAGATTTTTATTTAGAGTCTCCGAGTATGTTTTTGTGTGTTTATGTGTTAGGTTTGCTCTCGTGGTAGGTCTATGAGAGACTGGAATTGTAGTGAGTGTGGTTTCCTTCTCCTCCTGACTGGTTACGCCAGTACTGAGTTGAGAGAGCTTAGCCTCCAGTTTGGCTATATGGTTGCATCTCTCACATGTGTTGGAATTTGTTGGGAGGAGGCGAGGGTTGTCTGTGTACATGAGGCAGTTGTAACATTGCCTCAAGATTCCCAGATTCACCAGCTGGACCAGAGAGGAAATTGACAACTGACCTTTGGACATGCTCCTCCTGACTGGTTACGCCAGTACTGAGTTGAGAGAGCTTAGCCTCCAGTTTGGCTATATGGTTGCATCTCTCACATGTGTTGGAATTTGTTGGGAGGAGGCGAGGGTTGTCTGTGTACATGAGGCAGTTGTAACATTGCCTCAAGATTCCCAGATTCACCAGCTGGACCAGAGAGGAAATTGACAACTGACCTTTGGACATGCTAGAATAGTATTGGGAATTCCTTTATAATTGAAAAAAGGGCCAATGGGGAACAAGGTACTCAAGGGGAGTTTGTGAGGGTGTAGTGCTTTTAATTTTTTAGTCCTGACTTATATAATTGCTTTAGTGAGCAAGTGCCAGGCTTTCGAGTAGGAATAGGGTGTTTATTATGAGAACTAGATCAGTCCTAAGGGAAAAAGTGAAGAGCAGACTTTGTGGAGCCGAGAATGGTTTAAACCCAATTAAGCGGAGTTGCCCAATGCTGCGCTATGCGCAAAATCGCGCAAAGCTGCGCTAAAGCGGGTTTTATACAGGGGGACTTGAAAGAGCTAGAAATTGGCCCAAAATGGCCAATAGACTACCAGATTCTTGTGCTGGGAACACTCCTCCAGGGTTAGATAGCCTGCTCTAAGCTCCCGACTGTCACTGGTGAACAAAGCAGCCTCCCTTTATCCAAGAAAGGAAATGGGCAACACAGGAACTTTCCAAAAGTCCAGAATACAGCAAAGCCTGTATTTGGACTACTCTAGGTCAGGAAAGATGGGAAACACGGATAATTTTTTTTCTTTTTTTGCAACAAACAGCAGGAAAATGCAATAAATATGTAACACAGGCTAGCGCACTTGAGTGTGTAGCCTCAACAGGTAAATGCAACAAAGAGGGCAAACTTTAAAAGTGCAGGTGCAAAAACAACTTTAAACAGTTTAAAACAGTTCATGAAGCAGAAAAACTTGCAGTTTAGCTAGATCGGACAGTCGCCCAGGTAGTAGCAGCAAAAAAACCCACTTTTATCAGGTTAGCAGTCGCTCTTTTAGCCTTTCTGCTGCTAGCACCACTCTGCAGGACCTATTTTCCCAGACCCTGGCATTCACATCTCCTGTAAGTAATTTGCATGTTGTAATTCTTTGTATTTAGAAGTGCTGTATATTGTATATATTCTGATATGTTGCTGTTTGTATTGTGTTGCAGTTTTACAAAGTATTAAAGTTAAGAAATCTCAGTAAAGCTACAAGAAACCCTGATTATTTCACTTTTGTATTTTCTTAAAGTGTTTAGCTGCCCATTTAGCTGTACTATGCCTCGCACAGTGCTGTGAGAACGGAACAGTAAAAAAGAGATCCTTGCAGTCCTGAATGCAAAAGGTCACTGCACTGCAAATAAGAGTCTGAGATCAGGGAAGAAGTATAAATCTGAGTATATGACCCCCATGACACAGCACGGCAGGGAGAACAGCTCTAGTGTCCTGAAAGATGATACACAGTCACATGGCTCCAAATCATCAAGATCCAGTAAGATGTCCTCAGCATGTTCCTTAGCAATCAGGGCTTGTGCCAAAGCAGATGCAGCATGTGCCCAACTGGCATTTGCTGAAAAAGAAGCCATTATGATGTGACAAAAGGCAGAAATGGAAGCTAATATACATATTCTTCAGTGCCAGAGTGCAGCTGCTGCGGCAGCAGCAGCAGAGGCCATTGCTTACCTGGAAGCAGATTCATCAGTAAGCGAGCTAACACACTTAGAACCAGAAGTCCCAGAGAAACCTCTCTCCTCTGCTGAACGTACAAGTGAGTATATCCAGAAACTTGCTAGTATGCATGCAAGCCACCTAAGATTATGCAAGGAGAATCCAGCCCAAAGCCAGCAGATGTCCCGAGTATGCCCCATCAGTCTTGTGATGTCAGCAGTGTCAAACCAACAAAAGAACAACCTCCAGAGCTCCTTAGAAATGGAAATCCAGGACTCCTACTACCACAGCCTAAGGATTACATGACTGAACACCAAAACATACAAGATGTCACAAAGTATCTTATCCACAAAGAAATGGTTAACTCCGGTTTCATCAAGTCTGATGACTGTCCAGAAAACTATTGGACATGGAAGTCCTCCTTTCTGAGTGAAACTAGAGACTTAAATTTGGTGACTGCAGAAATGTTGGACTTAATGATAAAATGGTTGGGCAAAGAGTCAGCAGAGCATGCAAAAAGCATGCATAGAGAACACTTATTTAACCCATTGGCTGGACTTAACATGGCATGGCAGAGACCCGAAGAAAGGTATGGTTCACCTGAAGCAATTGAAGGTGCTCTACTGAACAAGCGTGAAGCCTTCCCCAAGTTGAGCAATAAAGACAATATAAAATTACAACAACTGGGCAATCTTCTTTTAGAAATAGAGTGTGCTAAAGAGGAGGGCTATTTGAAAGGGCTTGCATATTTAGACATTGCTCGTGGTACTAATCCAATAGTGGAGAAACTACTTATACCTTACAACAAAAGTGGGCATCTGTTGGAGCTAAATACAAAGAGGAAAATGGAGTAGCTTTTCCCCCTTTCTTTGTATTTTCTTGGTTCATTCAGCAGCAAGCAATGATTAGGAGTGATCCCAGCTTTGCCTTCATTAGCAGCAGTAATCCACCATCCATACCAGAAAAGCCTTCCAGACCTCATGGTAATACTTCTATGTTCACACACAAAACAGTTGTACCTTCAAAGGCCACAAACTGTCAAGACAGCAGCAAGGTGAGCCCTATAGAAAGTCCTGATAGACAATGCCAAATTCACCGGAAGCCTCATCCTCTGCAAAGGGGCAAAGGGTTTAGAGGTAAGCCTATTGAGGAGAGAATGTCCTTTCTTAAACAAAATGGCATCTGTTTGAAGTGCCGTGAATCTGCTAAGCATATAGCTAAAGACTGTAAAATGTCAGTTTAGTGCTCAGAATGTGGCAGTGAAAAACACATAGTGGCCTTACACCCTGATCCACCTCCACAACCAGCAGGGATGGTAGAAGCCAGGAAAGATCAGGGCAGGGAGCAAAAAGTGGATTCCCCTCCTTCAGTGGTGTCTAAGTGCACTGAAATCTGTGGCCAAGGTAAAAATCCATGGTCATGTTTTAAAATCTGTTTAGTTACTGTGTATCCCACAGGGAAAACAGACAAGGCAGTGAAGATTTATGCAGTTCTTGATGAGTAGAGAAACAAATCACTTGCAAGGTCAGACTTTTTCAATATCTTTAACATTAAAAACTGCAGCTTCCTATACTCTAAAGACATGTGCAGGCCTTATGGAAACTGCAGGCAGAAGAGCCATAGACTTTGTTGCTGAATCTTTTGATAAGGAAAAGTGATTCCTATTACCTACACTGAGTGTGACATGATATCTGATGACAAGTCAGAAATTCCTTCTCCAGAGGTGGCTTATCATCACCCTCACCTCCACCCAATTGCTCACCTCATTCCAGCTGTTAATTCTGGTGCTTCTATCCTTTTGCTTCTTGGAGGAGACATTTTAGAAGTGCACAAATTGCATGAGCAAATTAATGGATTGGTCAATTCCCCTTATGCTCAGAGACTTGACTTGGGGTGGGTCATTCTAGGAGAAGTTTGCCTGGGATCAGTTCACCAACCAAACAGCATTAGTTCCTTCAAGACGTTTGTGTTAACAAATGGCCGCACATCCTTTTTCAGTCCATGCCAGAACAATTTTACTGTTAAAGAAAGCTTTGATAATTTAACAAGGTTTTGGGACTCTTCTTCACACAGCAAAGAAGATACCAGCTTTAACATAGAAACTAACAATCTAGGGGTTTCAGTGTTCCAGAAATCAAAGGACAATAATAAAAAAGCCATGTCCATTGAAGATCAAGCCTTTCTCCGAATCATGGACAGAGAGACTTACCAGGATGATAATAACAGCTGGGTGGCCCCTGTGCGATTTTGCACACCCAGGTATCATTTACCTTGTAATAGAGAACAAGCCATGAAGCGCTTGAACTCTCTTCATATAACCTTACAAAAAAAGCCAAAAGTAAAGAGAGATGTCACATAATTCATCAAAAGTTCACTGGATAATGATCACGCTGAAATTGCAGGACCACTGGATCAAGGTAAAGAACACTGGTATCTGCCAATATTTGGTATTTACCACCCACACAAACCTGATCAAATAAAATTTGTGTTTGATTCTAGTGCATAATGTGAAGGTATTTCTTTAAATAAGGTACTGTTAAGTGGTCCTTATCTAAACAATACTCTATTAGGGGTCCTCATGCACTTTGGAAAAGAGCCCATAGCCTTCACAGCTGATGTGCAGCAGATGTTTTACTGTTTTCTGGTGAGAGAGAACCACCGAGATTATTTACGTTTTCTCTGGTACAAAGATCATGATGCAGACAAAGAAGCAGTGGCGTACAGAATGAGAGTACATGTCTTCGGCAACAGTCCCTCTCCTGCTGTGTCTATATACTGTATGCGTAAAGCTGCCCTAAAAGGAGCTGAACATTATGGATAAGATGCAAAGCACTTTGTGTTGAGACATTTCTATGTAGATGATGGACTCGCATCTGCTAGCACTCCTGAGATAGCAATTGACATTCTCAACAAAACAAAGCAGATGCTGGCAGAATCTAATCTGCGGCTTCATAAGGTTGCTTCTAACAGCAAATAGGTCATGGAAGCCTTTCCTGCAGAAGGTAGAGCTAAAGATCTTAAAGATCTTTGTCTGGGTGCAGACTCCCTTCCTCTTCAGAAAAGTTTAGGACTAGGCTGGGATCAAGAAACAGACAGTTTTATTTTTCAGGTCTCTTCAGAGGAAAAACCCTTCACCAGAAGAGGAATCTTAGCTACTGTGAACAGCCTTTATAATCCCCTTAGGTTTGTTGCACCAGCGACTATAAAACATAAGGCCTTAGTCCATGAACTGTCATCTGGGAAATGGGAATGGGATGCATTACTCCCACAAGACAGACCGTATGAGTGGATTCAGTGGAAGGAGTCTTTGCAGGCTTTGAAAGGCTTAAAGATACCCAGATGTTATGGGCCTGTTTCACTGACAGTAGCCTGTAAAAAGGAACTGTATATTTTTTTATATGCATCCATCACAGCTATAGGTGCAGTAGCCTACTTGAAAACAACTGATGCAGTAAGTGTATGTCATGTTGGGTTCGTTATGGGAAAATCTAAGTTAAGTCCTGGACCTGCGCATACAATCCCACGTTTGGAGCTATGTGCAGCTGTATTAGCGGTAGAACTGTATGAGCTAATCAGAGAAGAAATAGACCTGGAACTGGATATTGTGAAATTCTTTACAAACAGTAAAACTGTCCTGGGATACATCTGCAATACCTCTAGAAGATTCTTTCTGTATGTCTCCAACCGAGTAAATAGAATCAGACAAGGAACTCATCCTGATCAGTGGTTCTACGTACCCCACAGAGAAAAACCCTGCTGATTATGCTACAAGGCCCACACAGACAGCCTGCCTTCAGAACACTATATGGTTCTCAGGCCCTTCATTTCTTTGCCAGCCAGTTAAAGACAATTCAAATGACATGGCTACTGGTTATCCTCTCATAGATCCTGAAGCTGATCCTGAAATTAAACCAACAAGCAAGCTTCAGCACTAGAGCCTCTGATTCCACTAATCATTCACATTGTTTTGAAAGATTTTCAAACTGGACGACACTAGTTGAAGCTATAGCCATACTTATTCATATTGCCAAAAGTTTTCAGAGAAAATCAGATAGCTCTCTACTTAGAGGCTGGAAACATTTTCATCAGAAACTTAGCTTAGAGGAACTTTCACAAGCAAAGAATGTGATCATCTCTTCTGTTCAGCACAAACACTTCAAAAAGGAATATGACTGCATAAAAGAGCAAAAAGCATTGCCAAAACAAAGTCATCTCAAGAAGTTTAGTGCTGTTATAGATCAAGATGGACTGCTGAGAGTTGACGGACGCTTGTCCTTTGCAACACTGACTGAACAAGAAAAGCAACCAATTATCATCCCCCACAATCATCACATTGCTACACTGATTGTGAGAGATTACCATAACCAAGTGGCTCATCAAGGAAATCACATAACAGAAGGTGCAATCAGAGCTGCAGGTTTCTGGATCCTTGGTAGTAAATTCCTGACATCTGCAGTTATTCACAAATGTGTTATCTGCTGTAAACTTAGAAGGGGATTAGAAAGACAAAAGATGGCAGATTTACCAGAAGACAGAGTGACTCCTGAACCACCATTCACTAGCATGGGTATTGATGTTTTTGGCCTGTGGACAGTGGTAACCCACCATGCTAGAGGAGGTAGTGCTGACAACAAATGTTGGGCAGTACTTTTTACGTCTGTCTACATGAGCTGTACACATAGAACTGATTGAATCTATGTCAGCTTCCAGTTTTATTAATGCCTTGAGACAATTCTTTTCAATCCATAGCCCAGCAAAGTTACTTCTTTCTGATAGAGGGACAAACTTTGTGGGAGCTTGTAAGGAACTGATTATTTGTGCAGGTGATACAGCAGTACGAGATTATCTACAAGACAAAGGATGCACGTGGGCCTTCAATCTTCCGCATTCATCTCATATGGGAGGTGCTTGGGAAAGACTAATAGGTGTAGCTAGATGCATCTTGGATGAAATGTTGCTCCAAGATAAGCCTACTCATCTGACCCATGGTGGAAGTTATGGCTATTATGAATGCAAGACCTTTAGTACCAGTGTCAAACAATCCAGATAATCCTGAAGTTCTTACACCAGCCATGCTTTTGACTCAAAAGGCAAACTCTTTGTTTGCTCCTTCTGGTAACTTCAAAACATCAGGCCTTCATGTAAAACAAAGGAAGCAAGTTCACAGTCTTGCTGACACCTTCTGGAAAAGATGGAAAAGGGAATACCTGTCCACCTTACAAAGTCGCAGAAAGTGGACCCGAGACTATCCAAACGTTAAAGAAGGTGATGTTGTGCTAATGAAGGGCAGTCAGAAATGCAGGAATGAATGGCCTGTGGGACTTATCACTGGCAAGTTGCCAAGTAGAGATGGTAAAGTGAGAAAGGTGGAAGTGAGAGTTGTCAAACAAGGAAATGCTAAAGTTTATTTGAGGCCAATCTCGGACATTGTAGTTCTTGTTTCTGAAAATGGTTAAAATGTGTTATTATGTGTAGTAATATTAATAAGTGTAGTGGCATCCCATAGGAGAAAAGGCAGAAGGCATGGCCGAAGGCAGGAAGAGAGGAGAAAGGCTAGGACTGTGGTAGTGAGAGTTGGAACTTTGAATGTTAGCAGCATGACTGGTATAGGGAGAGAGCTAGCTGATATGATGGACAGAAGGAAGGTTGGTATATTGTGTGTGCAAGAGACCAGATGGAAGAGGAGTAAGGCTAGGTGTATCGGAGATGGGTTCAAATTGTTTTACCATGGTGGGGATGGGAGGAGAAATGGCATAGGAGTTATTCTGAAGGAACAGTATGCAAAGAGAGTTTTGGAGGTGAAAAGAGTGTTGGATAGAGTGATGTTTATGAAGCTGGAAATTGATGGTGTAATGATGAATGTTGTTAGTGCATATGCTCTACAAGTTGGGTATGCAATGGATTAGAAAGAAATATTTTGGAGTGAATTGGATGAAGTGGGGATGACTGTACCCAAGGGTGAGAGAGTGGTGATTGGAGCAGATTTCAATGGGCATGTTGGTGAAGGGAACAGAGGAGATGAGGGAGTGATGGGTAGGTATGGTGTTAAACAAAGGAATGCAGAAGGTCAGATGGTAGTGGATTTTGTGAAAAGGATGGACATGGCTGTGGTGAATACGTATTTTAACAAAAGGGAGGAGTATAGGGTGACATACAAGAGTGGAGGAAGATGCACACAGGTCAATTATATCTTATGTAGGAGGGCCAGTTTGAAGGAGACTGGAGACTGTAAAGTGGTGACCGGAGAAAGTGTAGTTAGGCAGCATAGGATGGTGGTTTGTAGGATGACGTTGGTGATCAAGAAGAGGAGGAAGAGTGTGAGGGCAGCACCAAGGATCAAATGGTGGAAACTGAAAAAGGGTAACTGTGAGTTGGAGTACAGGGATGAGTTAAGACAGGCACTGGGTGGAAGTGAAGAGTTACCAAATAGCTGGGTAACTACAGCAGAGCTAGTAAGAAAATGGCTGGAAAGGTGCTTGGTATCACATCGGGACAGAGAAAGGACGACAAGGAGACATGGTGGTGGAATGAGGAAGTACAGAAGAGTATACAGGTAAAGAGGTTGGCAAAGAAGAAGTGGGATTGTCAGAGAGATGAAGAAAGTAGACAGGAGTATAAGGAGATGAGGTGCATGGCAAAGAGAGAGGTGGTGAAGGCTAAGGATAAGGCATATGAAGAGTTGTATGAAAGGTTGGACACTAAGGAGGGAGAAAAGGACCTGTACCGATTGGCTAGACAGAGGGACCGAGCTAGGAAAGATGTGCAGCAGGTAATGGTGATAAAGGATAATGAGGGAAACATACTCACAAGTGAGGAGAGTGTGTTGAGGAGATGGAAAGAGTACTTTGAGGGGTTGATGAATGAAGAGAATGAGAGGGAGAGAAGGTTGGATGATGTAGGGAGAGTGAAGCATGAAGTGCAATGGATTAGCAAGGAGGAAGTAAGGATAGCTATGAAGAGAAGGAAGAATGGAAAGGCTGTTGGCCCAGATGACATACCTGTAGAAGCATGGAGGTGTTTAGGTGAAATGGCAGTGGAGTTTTTAACCAGATTGTTTAATGAAATCTTAGAAAGTGAGAGAATGCCTGAGGAATGGAGAAAAAGTGTTTTGGTACCGATTTTTAAGAATAAGGGTGATGTGCAGAGCTGTAGTAACTCCAGAGGGATTACATTGATCAGTCACAGCATGAAGTTATGGGAAAGAGTAGTGGAAGCTAGGTTAAGAAGGGATGTGATGATTAGTGAACAGCAGTATGGTTTTATGCTGGGAAAGAGCACTACAGATGCGATGTTTGCTCTGAGAGTGTTGATAGAGAAGTACAGAGAATGTCAGAAGGAGTTGCATTGTGTTTTTGTAGACTTAGAGAAAGCATATGACAGGGTGCCTAGAGAGGAGTTGTGGTATTGTATGAGGAAGTCAGGAGTATCAGAGAAGTATGTAAGAGTGGTACAGGATATGTACGAGGGTAGTGTGACAGTGGTGAGGTCTGCGGTGGGAGTGACGGATGCATTTAAGGTGGAGGTGGGGTTACATCAAGGATCAGCTCTGAGCCCTTTCTTATTTGCAATGGTGATGGACAGGTTGACAGATGAGATCAGACAGGAGTCGCCATGGACTATGATGTTTGCAGATGACATTGTGATCTGTAGT
Organism: Protopterus annectens; assembly: GCF_019279795.1. Classification (NCBI taxonomy): domain Eukaryota; kingdom Metazoa; phylum Chordata; order Ceratodontiformes; family Protopteridae; genus Protopterus; species Protopterus annectens. The sequence goes on from NC_056728.1 coordinate 1,960,225,166, forward strand.
GAGAGTAGGGAACAGGTGGAGGAGACCCTGGAGAGATGGAGATATGCTCTAGAGAGAAGAGGAATGAAGGTCAGCAGGACTAAGACAGAATATATGTGTATGAATGAGAGGGAGGATAGAAGAATGGTGAGGATGCAAGGAGTAGAGGTGGTGAAGGTGGAGGAGTTTAAATACTTGGGGTCAATAGTTCAAAGTAACAGTGAGTGTGGAAGAGAGGTGGGGAAGAGAGTACAGGCAGGATGGAGTGGGTGGAGAAGAGTGTCAGGAGTGATTTGTGACAGATGAGTACCTGTAAGAGTGAAAGGGAAGGTCTGCAGGAGGGTAGTGAGACCAGCTATGTTATATGGGTTGGAGACAGTGGCATTGACAAAAAGGCAGGAGTTTGAGCTGGATGTGGCAGAGTTAAAGATGTTAAGATTTGCACTGAGTGTGATGAGGGTGGACAGGATTAGGAATAAGTATATTAGAGGGTCAGCCCCGGTTGGAAGGTTTGGAGACAAAGCCAGAGAGGCAAGATTACGTTAGTTTGGACATGTGCTCAGGAGGGATGCTGAGTATATTGGGAAAAATATGCTACCAGGTAACGTGAAAAGAGGAAGGCCTAAGATAAGGTTTATGGATGTGGTGAGAAAGGACATGCAGGTGGTTGGTGTGACAGACCAAGATGCAGAGGACAGGAAGAAATGGAAACAGGTGATCTGCTGTGGTGACCCCTAACGGGAACAGCCGAAAGAAGATGATGATGAGTGGCATCCCGTAATATGCCAGGCAGGGAGTATTCTGCCCTTCATAGCAATTCAGGCAGTTTATATTATTGTTGTACAGTTTTAGCATTTTTTATCTATTGCTGCCATCTAGTGGCCTTTTATTTATAACAGTTAGACTTGTTTTACAGCATTATAGCAAGCCTCAGGAAGTGATGTAACTCAGTCAGGAAGAAGCTTTCTTTCACTTCTAGCCCTCATGAATTGCAGTCATGATCTTCTTTTGCCAGGCCCTGGCATTCACATTTCCTGTAAGTAATTTGTATGTTGTAATTCTTTGTATTTAGAAGTGCTGTATGTTATATATATTCTGATATGTTGCTATTTGTATTGTGTTGCAGTTTTACAAAGTATTAAAGTTAAGAAATCTTAGTAAAGCTACAAGAAATCCTGATTCTTTCACTTATTGGACTTTCTTAACGTGGTAAGCTGTCTGTTTAGCTGTACTACACCTCACACAGTGCTGTGAGAATGGAGCACATGCTATGCTGACAGTTATGCATACCTAAGTCCCACTGGGTTGCATACAGTAATTTTGAATGCATTATTTATTGCATTACTGTTACATTGCTGTCTTTGCTGAAGCTCTCCCAAAGTCTGTCATGCCTCATTGCGTTAATTGATACCATTAGAAAAGTTTATTTCTTGTTTGAAATGGTTGCTTTGCTATACTAAGCTTTTGTTGTCTTATGTTTGCATTATAAGATCTATGACTGTTACTTGATCAAATAACACATGCAGTAAAAATGAATTCACTCCTAATGATATGTTTCAAAATAAAATTAAAATAAATAAATAGCTTGCTTTACTGCTAAAATGCATAAAACATACACGGGAAAAGGTAGTTGAGGAATAACTGGAAACGGCAACAACGACAAACTAAATGCAAACACAAATGCTGTGGACTGCAAACAACTCACTCGCAGACGAGTGATAGCTTTCTGTAATAAACTGTTTATTCAAAATGATTCTGTTAAGCGCTTTTCGTCCCACCAAGTTGTGGGACTTCTTCAGACAAGTAAAACAAGACAACAGCTACTTTTAAATCAATGCTTTGGTGCCAAAATACAAGCGCTGCAACTAATTAAAAATTTAAAAATGATTAAAAACCTTGCAATGATCCAAACCCGGATCATATAATAACATATTAATTATAACATCGAAAAGTCATTAGTACATTGTGTTATGCATAGCTTTTAGTAAAATGTATTTTATTAAATTTAAAATGATGAATATGACTGCGCCTATATGATCACATCTCTTACAGTTTGTGTATATGGAAATCCTGTTAGTACGTGGATAATAAAAGCACATACTTAAAGGATTGAAACAAAAAACAAGAATGTATGTATAGAAAAACTATCTGTGTTGACAGACAAGTACATAAAATGACTCACGATTGTGTGCAGTGTATATATAAATACTGTGCACTAAAAAGAAAAAGTAAAAGTAAGCAAAGGGTAGAACTCCAAAGAGTAAGAAAACCAGAGAAAGGGGGTGAAATAGAAGGGCGCAACCACATTTAATTATGCCATAATGTGTTCTTATAAATGGAAAATGTTGTAACTATTACTACCTAGCAACAATTGAAGCACAATATATACAACAAATTATTCATAGAATGTTATAATTATTGTTTCCATACATAAGCCTACATGAATAACTATACCCTCCGGAATAAAGGTAGAGACCAGGATATTGGGTCATTAGTGGGTATTACACCTAAGTTTCAGTATAAAAATAGGAACAATCTTAAGATGCTACTTTGTCATCGCCATGATGGTCGAGAAAAAGTGGCCTCGTTGGGAACCCACCCCTGTAAACAATGTCAATATTGTAAGTATATATGTGAAGCGAACACTTTTGAGCATCCAGATACTGGTCAGATATTTACGTATAAAGTTGATGCCACATGTAATACAGCTAATTTGATATACCTAGCCAGGTGCCAAAAATGCCAAGCTTTCTATGTCGGTAAGACTAATAGGGCACTTAAAATTAGGATTAGAGAACACTTATATGCCATTAGGATCGGGCATATTAACAACGCATTGGCTAAGCATGTAGGTCAATATGGTAATCAACACAGCTTTACTTTTATGGCTATAGACAGTGTCCTGCCAATTTTAAGACAAGGGAATATTCGTAACACTACTGAGAGAGTAGAAGTTAATTGGATGATTCGTTTTAGAGCAGATAAAGGCAGTGGCCTTAATGAGCGAGCCTCCATTCGACCAGTGTTAAGAGCCAGATACCTTAAATAAGTGCTATTTACAATATTAAGAGTTTGTATATTTACGTTTAGTTAGGTCTTAGTGTAAATATACAATGATAGGCCTTTATAAATGCCTTTTGAAGCATCTATAAGATAATTGCTATGAATGTACGTAATTTGTCAATTGTTGACTTCTTTAACTTGTGTCCTTGACGATTAGCGACTTCTACAAGTTTTGTGAATATTGTTTTTGTATGACTAGCATACTTACAATGTTTTTGATAGTTCTATACATGAAAGGTATATGTTGAATAGCATAGTTTAATGCATCTATAGTATATATTGGAAAACTTTTATTTAAATATTTTATTTATTGAGCTTCATGCAACAGTTAATGTTTTTAAATGATGTAGCAACTATTATTATCTAGATATGCTTTTCTAGTAACAAACATTATATATTAGTATGTTTTAGTAAATATTGAATGATGTGTACCTAAGCAAATTCATTACAGATATACATTTACTCTATCTTATATAGAAATGTCATGATACTGAATTTTCCTTAGTGAAATTTTCATTAATCTGGTTTGTATCACTTTAAAGATTTACAAGATGAAGCACATGACTACTATAAAAGGAGCAGACTGATTTTTTGAGTGTTAATGGTCTGAGGAAGCAAATGTGAAAGCGCTTACCGACAATAATTTTATTAAATAAATTCTTTTGCTTTTAAATCTAAGCTTGGCTTTTGGAAAACATTTCAGCTACAGATACAGGCACTTTATGAATGGATTATTGAGAAGCCTTGGTTTCCTCTCTGCTTTTATATTTGGTTTGTTCTTTACTGTTTGGTTTTTGAACAGAGGGGGATTTACACCGTTGGACACGAATTTTTGGTTATTATTCTTTGTTTGGTGCTTATACGTTATCCACGGTGACATGGCTGGAACAAATGAAGATATAGAGTTGGATTATAGACCAGATGTCACAGCACAAGATGCTGGAGGAAGTGGTTTGCCAGCATCAAATAACATCGAAGTAAGACCTCACCTTAATAAACAGGCAAGTGATAAAAGTTTTGATTCTGTTAACAGGAGCGAATGCTTAAAGAAGAAGTTAATGGCCTGTATATTTAATGATGAAAACCCACTCATGTATTATGTAACAGAAGATAGGGAAAGTGTTGATACTTTCCCCACAGACATTAAACAACAGTTGCAGGAAGCTGTTCATAACTTAGAAGCTGATATGCTTAGATTGAAACGGTTGTCTACACAAAGACTGCACTTTGAAGTATGTCTTAAAAAGAATATAGTACCAAGAGGCCTAAGGGTGCTGAAGATGCCGACTTATGGCGATCAGTACCCTGAGCTCCTTATTAAATGGCAGAAGTTAAATCTTGAACACAGTATGAAGTATATGCAGCTTCTTTTAGACTTCTTTAAACCTATAGAAGATGAACTAAAACAGTCAGTTATGATTCAACAACATGACATTAGCACCAAATACCCAGAGATTTTAGCTGAAAGAGCAGTTTCCAATATGCTGGATGGCATCATGGTCTATGAAAAACGACTTATACACCAAAAGAAAGACAAAATAGACAGGGACGTACGTGATTATCGCACATCTCATGTGTTCACTTGGCCTAGAGTTCAGCATACTCCTATTAATATTATGTCTTCAAACAATAGCATGCCACTATCAACCAAAGAGAGTCAAGTACTACCTAATATTGTACCAGAACAACCATCATGCTTGCAAGCTTCTGTTACATCTACTAATTCTCATCCAGGGGTCTCCAGTGTCACAGGACAAAATACACACAATAATCTGGTTACACACAAACATCTGGCTACAGCTCAAGTACATACAGACGGTGGTTGTGAGAGCATTGAGCCTACAGAGGGTCCTGTAGTACGCTCTAAGACAACTAAGAACACTGCCTTGAGTGTCTCACCACTACCGCATGAATCAATTTTTCCCCAGCTTCCCCTTCCCATTTCCATGGGGAGGGGGGACAGACGAGATCAATCTGCCAGTCGAGGAAGGCAGAAACGCAAATTTTCTGGGGAAAGGATACAAGGACAGACACTCAAGAAAATGTGGAACAGATGAATACTGATTTAGTATGGAATATTTCACATCGACCTTTGGATTCGTATGAACTTGAACTGTTAAATAAAGGTCTAACATTTATTCCTAGTGTAAATAGTAGAATCACTGATGTACTAACAGATTTGAAACTGTTTAGTAGAAACGTAATGCTTAGATATCAGTTTGGTAATAATTTCAACAGTGCACAACCATCTTTGAGAAAATTGAGTGAATACGTACCTCAAAATCACCCCTTATTAGAGGCCTTCTACAAAGTAGTAGAAGATGATGTATATCAGTTATTTGCTACACGAACACATAGTTCACATAGGCCACATAATTTGACTTTTCAACAAAAGCAGGCGTTGAATAGGCTTAGAGCAGATAAAAATGTAATTTTTAGACCAGCAGATAAAGGAGGCCCTTTGGTTGTAATGGATTTCTTACATTATCACAATAACATGTTGGATATGTTAGCAGATGAGAGGTATTATAAGACTATATCGGAACAACCGCTTCAGAGTATCATTTATAAAATGATAGATATAGTTCATGATTTGCAAGTTAGTTAGTGCATTGACCAGGAACTGGTGAAATATTTATTTGTGGAGTACCCTATGATACCTAGTATACATGGCATACCCAAAATACATAAACATGGCACAGACCCCCCCCCATGAGGTCTATTGTTTCAGGAGGCGGTTGGAGCACTGAGCCTTTCTCGTTATATGTAGAGAAACATTTAAGACCTGTTGTTGAACGAAATGAGTATATCCTTAGGGATACTAAACAGTTTCTAGTAGAATTATATAAGTTCTTTAAGAATACTAACATGTCTCAAAATATGCATTTTGTTACTATGGATGCCCAATCGCTATTTACCATCATACCTAATAGAGAGGGGGTTGAGGCCATAAAAAAGTATTTGACGCTACATAGTGAATACACTGAAAAGCATATTGACTTGATCTCTATGTTCATGGAAGTCATCTTAGAGAATAACGTATTTGTATATGGAACTGATGTATATATCCAACGTGATGGCGTGGCTATGGGCACTTCTTGTGCCAATAGCTACGCCATGTTTCTAGCTATGTGGGAGGAAGATGTCTTGTTTCCTTGCGATTTACATGCCTCCCACATATGCTTTTATCGCCATTTTGTGGATGATGTCTTCCTTGTTTGGCAAGGTAATCAACTCGAACTTGATAGATACATGACCTTGGTTAATGGGTTGACTTCCTACTTGAAATTCACGCATCAGCACTCCTTACACCGCATAGACTTCTTGGATGTTTATGTGGAGAGGGTGCTGGAAGATAAAGTGAACACCGGTGTGTATAGGAAGAAATGCTATAGGAATGGCCTCCTACATAGGACAAGTATGCACCCACCTTATATATTTCGGAATATCATCAAAGGTCAGGGTATGAGAATTTCTAGGCTTAATGCCACACAAGGGGGTTACTTGAATGAACTAGATAAATTTAAACTGAGACTTGCTCAAAGGGGTTATAAGCCGCATGAAGTTGATAGAACTATAGAAGACATACACAGATTAAGATTGAATAGAGCGGCACCATATTTTTCTGATCATATACATGAACCTATAGTTGGACAAGTAGACAATGAGCAAATAAAAATACAAATGTATTACACTAATGACAGGAAGGACATCATTGACATCATTCACAAACACTGGTCGATTCTCACCAGCAACCAGGATATTGGGTCATTAGTGGGTATTACATCTAAGTTTCAGTATAAAAATAGGAACAATCTTAAGATGCTACTTTGTCATCGCCATGATGGTCGAGAAAAAGTGGCCTCGTTGGGAACCCACCCCTGAAAACAATGTCAATATTGTAAGTATATATGTGAAGCGAACACTAGTGAGCATCCAGATACTGGTCAGATATTTACATTTAAAGTTGATGCCACATGTAATATAGCTAATTTGGTATACCTAGCCAGGTGCCAAAAATGCCAAGCTTTCTATGTTGGTAAGACTAATAGGGCACTTAAAATTAGGATTAGAGAACACTTATATGCCATTAGGATCGGGCATATTAACAACGCATTGGCTAAGCATGTAGGTCAATATGGTAATCAACACAGCTTTACTTTTATGGCTATAGACAGTGTCCTGCCAATTTTAAGACAAGGGAATATTCGTAACACTACTGAGAGAGTAGAAGTTAATTGGATGATTCGTTTTAGAGCAGATAAAGGCAGTGGCCTTAATGAGTGAGCCTCCATTCGACCAGTGTTAAGAGCCAGACGCCTTAAATAAGTGCTATTTACAATATTAAGAGTTTGTATATTTACATTTAGTTAGGTCTTAGTGTAAATATACAATGATAGGCCTTTATAAATGCCTTTTGAAACATCTATAAGATAATTGCTATGAATGTACGTAATTTGTCAATTGTTGACTTCTTTAACTTGTGTCCTTGACGATTAGCAACTTCTACTAGTTTTGTGAATATTGTTTTTGTATGACTAGCATACTTACAATGTTTTTGATAGTTCTATACATGAAAGGTATATGTTGACTAGCATAGTTTAATGCATCTATAGTATATATTGGAAAACTTTTATTTAAATATTTTATTTATTGAGCTTCATGCAACAGTTAATGTTTTTAAATGATGTAGCAACTATTATTATCTAGATATGCTTTTCTAGTAACAAACATTATATATTAGTATGTTTTAGTAAATATTGAATGATGTGTACCTAAGCAAATTCATTACAGATATACATTTACTCTATCTTATATAGAAATGTCATGATACTGAATTTTCCTTAGTGAAATTTTCATTAATCTGGTTTGTATCACTTTAAAGATTTACAAGATGAAGCACATGACTACTATAAAAGGAGCAGACTGATTTTTTGAGTGTTAATGGTCTGAGGAAGCAAATGTGAAAGCGCTTACCGACAATAATTTTATTAAATAAATTCTTTTGCTTTTAAATCTAAGCTTGGCTTTTGGAAAACATTTCAGCTACAGATACAGGCACTTTATGAATGGATTATTGCGAAGCCTTGGTTACCTCTCTGCAGTTAAAAAATTAAGACTGTCGTTGAACTCAAAGTTATTTATGTTTTGAAGGAATGACCAAGAATCCTTACATATTACTTTCTCTTTTTGTACATATTTTTGCAATATATTATCTATCATTTTTGCGCACGGGTAAGTGATGCTACTTCTAGCATCGACTACAGGTCTCATAGGGGGATCCACTAGTGATTTATGAATTTTAGGGGTACCAAAGAGGATAGGTATTCTTGGTGCTAACATGGTCAAATAATTCAATGTTGACAGATCTATCCTTCCCTCTATGAAAAAATCATTGAATAATGACCTGATTCTGGTATATGCTTGTTGTAATTCATTTCTAGATGTTTCTTGATAAGCCTCACCATTTAATGTACCTGTCATCTTATCGTTATATTGTTGCTGCATCATGAATACCAGTCCCCCTCCCTTGTCTGGTTGCATAAATCTCACCCCTGTTTCTTTCAATGATTGTAAAGCTGTTTTTTCTAAATTGGTGGTATTTGAAAATTTAGTATTCCTGCTCATATTGGAATGTAACATATTTCTTAAATCATTTTTGCATATTTTTTCAAATAAATTCAAAACAGGGTGCATTGGTGGTATAAATGTACTAGCAATACGAAGATTGTTGTTTTCTGTAGGGCCACTACCAAAAAACACTTTCAAATTCAATTTTCTAAGAAATAACTTGAAATATAGTATAGTTTTAACTACATCAGCTCTACTACTAGGGACAAAGGTGTTATCTCTGGCTAATAATTCAATGACAACAGGTTCAATAGTTACATCTGTGTAATTAAAAATTTTAAAATCATTATCTGAATTGTACAAGGTAACAGGTATATTGTTAATGTTGGTATTTACCTCCCACTTTTCCCTCGTGAGTTGGTATTGTTCCTGTTGGTATAATTGTTCCCGAAGTTCGTGTTCCTCCTCAAATTGTAGTGTGAGGTTCCCATCCGAAAATTTGCTTGTTGAGGGGTGGGTTCATCCTGAGGTGGATAAACAACAGGTTCAATGTCACCATTATTATATTGTTCAGTGATATCAGTATCGTTAAGTATAACATTATCCTGTGGATTTTGTGCATTAATACCACTTTGTGTAATGTTATTCCATTAAAAAGATAATTTTGGACCATACCCACTTTTAACTTGGGAGGGGGGTGGTTTTGTATAGGCTGATCCACTACTATATGCTTGTCTGTCCCTGTTTAATTTTTTAAGTTTTCCTTCTTTATTTTTTGCCATATATTGATCAATGCTACCAAAACTTCTGTCATAGTCATACTGATACCGTGAAAAATTCAAATTCTGCTGTATTGTGTCATTCAGAACAGTTGATTCGTCCATAAGAGAAACAAATTGCAGTTGATAATGTTTGCACATCACTTCTAATAATTCCAACCCTTGTTTTTTAAATAATTTAAGTAAATCTTGATGAAAAAGTGACGCATTTATGAGTCAGGTACTGCCAAGATCTTAAATCTTTTGGCACAATTCCCTCACTTAAGCATTCACGGAAATATGCTATTTCTACTTGTGTCTTTTTATACTTTACCAATTTCTGGTCGAGTTGTTTGAGTAAAACTGAGATATCCATGGAATCCCTGGCCAGTTGCTCCCTAGCTTCACTACTAGTTGGAATCTGTAGTGAAAATGGTTCCATTAACCATGCAGTTAATTTTGGAGCCCCAATAAGCCTCGTGGATCCATCGTTGATGTTCGTTATTTTGTTACCACCAGTGCCATACTGTTGCAATGTATTCCATCCCTTCATGTTGCAACCTTCTCTTTGTACTCGAATAGGGGATGTATTAATAGAATCCAGTATGTTTGGATTCAAATTCGCATCCGTAGCTGTTGCCTCTGCAACTGGTGTGGCATTAGAAATGCCTGAAGGCTGGTGGATACTGTTAGTAACAAGGTTGGTTGGAAGTGCATCAAACTTCCTATTAAGTGCATCCACTTGTTTCGACAATGTGTCTATTAAAGCGAGTATCCTGGTGTTCTGATTCTCTGCAACAGGTAATGAAAGGGTTGTGGTAGGTGCTGGTTCCTCAGCCATACCAAACTACTGGAAACGGCAACAATGACAAACTAAATGCAAACACAAATGTTGTGGACTGCAAACACCCCACACGCAGATGAGCGATAGCTTTCTGTAATAAACTGTTTGGTCAAAATTGTGGGACTTCTTCAGACAACTAAAACAAGACAACAGCTACTTTTAAATCAATGCGTTGGCGCCAAAATACAAGTGCCGCGACTAATTAAAAATTTAAAAATGATTAAAAACCTTGCAATGATCCAAACCCGGATCATATAACAACATATTAATTATAACATCAAAAAATCATTAATACATTGTGTTACACATAGCTTTTAGTAAAATGTATTTTATTAAATTTAAAATGCTGAATATGACTGCACCTATATGATCACATCTCTTACAGTTTGTGTATATGGAAATCCTGTTAATACGCAGATAATAACGGCACATACTTAAAGGATTGAAACAAAAAACAAGAATGTATGTATAGAAAAACTATCCGTGTTGACAGACAAGTACATAAAATGACCCACAATTGTGTGCAGTGTATATATGAGTACTGTGCACTAGAAAGAAAAAGAAAAAGTAAGCAAAGGGATAGAACTCCAAAGAGTAAAAAAACCAGAGAAAGGGGGTGAAATAGAAGGGAGCGACCACATTTAATTATGCCATGATGTGTTCTTATAAATGGAAAATATTATAACTATTACTACCTAGCAACAATTGAAACACAATATATACAACAAATTATTCATAGAATGTTATAATTATCGGTTCCATACACAGGCCTACATGAATAACTATACCCTCTGGAATGAAAGTAGAGATGTGACCAGGGGCTATAACAAAGCAAATTAACTAATGACACAAGCTTTTAAGTTTCAATATTGGGTAAAGAGTACATATCTCATTTAATCCAGGCATGACGCATGCATTACAACAAATCTGCCAGTATAATTCCAAGACCTCTAATTGTATTTGATGTGGTCCATCCCTACCATCTAAAAGGACAGTGTCTACTTCTCTAAATAAAAATGTGTGGGTAGGATTTCTGCTATATGTTTTGCTAAAGCATTATCTGGTCTATTTTTCTTAATAGCATACAGATGTTCATAGACACGTTCGCATAGCTTTCTGTCAGTTTTCCCAAAATAAAATGTGGTGCACACATTTTTATTTAGAGCAGTAGACACTGTCCTTTTAGATGGTAGGGATGGACCACATCAAATACAATTAGAGGTCTTGGAATTATACTGGCAGATTCGTTGTAATGCATGCGTCATGCCTGGATTAAATGAGATATGTACTCTTTACCCAATATTGAAACTTAAAAGCTTGTGCCGTTAGTTAATTTGCTTTGTTATAGCCCCTGGTCACATCTCTACCTTCATTCCAGAGGGAATAGTTATTCATGTAGGCCTATGTATGGAACCGATAATTATAACATTCTATGAATAATTTGTTGTATATATTGTGCTTCAATTGCTGCTAGGTAGTAATAGTTATAACATTTTCCATTTATAAGAACACATCATGGCATAATTAAATGTGGTCGCTTCCTTCTATTTCACCCCCTTTCTCTGGTTTTCTTACTCTTTGGAGTTCTACCCTTTGTTTACTTTTTCTTTTTCTTTTTAGTGCACAGTACTCATATATACACTGCACACAATTGTGGGTCATTTTATGTACTTGTCTTTCAACATGGATAGTTTTTCTATACATACATTCTTGCTTTTTGTTTCAATCCTTTAAGTATGTGCCTTTATTATACGCGTATTAACAGGATTTCCATATACACAAACTGTAAGAGATGTGATCATATAGGTGCAGTCATATTCAGAGTTTTAAATTTAATAAAATGCATTTTACTAAAACCTATGTATAACACAATGTATTAATGATTTTTCGCTGTTATAATTAATATGTTGTAATATGATCCGGGTTTCGATCCTTGCAAGCTTTTTAATAATTTTTAAGTTTTTAATTAGTCGCGGCACTTGTATTTTGGCACCAACACTTTGATTTAAAAGTAGCTGTTGTCTTGTTTTAGTTGTCTGAAGAAGTCCCACAACTTGGTGGGACGAAAAACGCTTAACAGAATAATTTTTAATAAACAGTTTATTACAGAAAGCTATTGCTCGTCTGTGTGTGAGGTGTTTGCAGTCTACAGCATTTGTGTTTGCATTTAGTTGAGGAATAACACTTTATATTTTCAGAAAAATAGTCTAAAGACTTTATCAAGACATCTCAGACAATGTTATCTTACAATGTTTACAGCAGACTTACAGAAATCACAAACTAGATAAGACTTTTGTAAGTAATGAGTTGCAGATTGGACTTAACCTATCCAGAGATTACACAAGTACTTCCTGTGGCCTCAACAGAACATGTCAAATATTTTTTGTAAAACATTGTCTCAAGAGAAAATGTAACTTGACAGCTGGGCAAAAAAAAAAAAAAAGCATTTTAAAATATATATTTTGTACACAAACAGATTTTGGACATCATAACTGAGCTCTCTGAATATGTGTCTCAAGCAGGTATGTCCTGAGCCTTGAGCAGCATATTACCTTCACCTAAGATGATAAAACAATATAAACAAAAAAGTGATTGACTTCAACAATTGGCTTAGTTTCTGGTGTCATTCTAAAGGGATCCAGTACCTGTCAGCCTGGGATGACATGTTAGATAGATCATGCTGCTTTGCCAGAGATGGTCTTCATCTGTCACCTCTGGGATTTTAGTTAATGGCTAAGGCTCTTGCCCCCACCCCCCCCATACTGGCTTTTTTATACAATGTCACAACAACAAAATTCCCAATGTAAGAATATCTGCAAAAAGCAACCTCAAAGTTATGTCGCTAAATGCTAGGATGCTAAACCTAAAACTGCACTCACTGGAAGCAGACCTCATCTTGGAAGATGCTGCTACCTGTGCAGTCACAGAGACTTAGTTTAAGGTTGCAGAAAGCATCACATCCATACCGGGTTTTAATGCTTTCCACACATTCAGACCACAAACTGAAAGTGAGAGAACTAAAGGAGGTGGAGTATCGATATTCATAAAAGATAAACACACCTCTAGATTGGTTAAACAAAACAATTCCCTTGTACTAATCCAGGTCCAACTGACTGTAGGTAAGACCCTTCTTCAAGTTATTGCCAGTTATAGGACCCCCTCCATGAACCAGGATACCCACAGTGCATAATCTGATCTACTTGCATTGCTCAAGATTCAACCAAACACCCTGGTTTTAGATGACTTAAACTACCATCCATAGGCTGCGTAAATTATACATGTATTAATAAACTTGCCCAAAGGTTCTTGGACTTCTTCAGCTCCAGTGGCCTGGACCAGTTGGTTGACACCTCCACAAGGGGCCCGAACATTCTGGATCTGGTTCTCACTAAAATGGGTGATTGTTGCACCACCCCATGTGTGTGGCCCACCCTAGTGAGGTCTGATCATAAATCCGTCTCATTAGAAGTAACAATAACATCTGACACCCCACTAGCAGCAACTAGACAAAACTACTTCTCCAAAGCCAATTACAACCTAATACATGATGGCATTAATAACTTCATAGCCCCTGACCTCACTGATTGCATGGACACCTGTACTTGGATTTATATCATTGTCTTGTATAAGCATCTATACAAATGTATTGACTCAGCTGTACCTGGTGGGATCAAAACAAGATCCTCAAGAAAGAACAAGCCTGCCTGGTGGACATCCACAATTAAGAAGTTATACAGTAAGAGAAATAAACTGCTGTCAAACAGCAAAAAGTCACGGTGTCTGAATTAGAAGCATTTCCTTCTCGGCTTAAACAAGCAAATAAGACACCTCATAAAGCATCCTAAAGCTAAGTATAAATCAAAATTAGCCTCCTTCACTAAGGATAACCATAAGGCCTTCTTTATCTATGTCAGAAACCTTAAAGGAAAAACCCAGATCTGCTCAGAACTGGTTGTTAATGGCACCACATATGCTGAACCTGCAGAAATAGCCAACCTGCTAGCTGACAGGTTCAGTGAAAACTTCTCCCCCTTGTTGCCACCACATATCCCCCAAAGCATCCCTGCCACCTGCCCTCTACCTGGTATCTCTAAGGAGCAGGTCATAAACAATCTCTCCAAAGCTAAAAACACAGCCTCTATGGGACCTGATAATATCCCAGGCTGCATTCTAAATTGATTAAAACTGGAACTAGCTGCACTGCTGGTTACTCTTTTGAACCACAGCCTAAGCACTGGTTTTGTACCTGCTGAATGGAAAACAACAACAACCATAATCCTGTTGGACCTCCACAGACCCTAGGAACTGTAGACGGATAAGCTTGACCAGCTTAATCTGCAAGGCTATGAAAAGAATAATCATGGACGTTATCAACAAAGGTATCAAACGTTCAACCCAACCCAGTTTAGCTTTGTTAAAGGGAGATCCTGCTTCTTGAACCTGGTGGACTTCTTTGAGACAGTCACCAAAGCCCTGAACATCATTGATAAACTCACCCAGCTGGAGATCAACCAGGATATTGTCAGGTGGGATGCACACTGGCTCACTGATACCATGCACACAGTCAAAATAGTGACCCTACCTCTACCAGCAGGCCCTTAACCAGTGGTTTTCTAAAGGGATCTGTCCTAGGGCCTCTATTGTTTGGAATCTACTTTTTGGATGTACAGGCTAAAACACAAGGCTTATGGCTGACAAAGTTTGCTGATGATTGCAAACTGGGAGCAGTCATCGAGTCCCCAAACAATGTTAACATCTTAGCAGAGGGACTTACACAGACAAACAACTGATTCCAAACACATGGGCTAAAACTCGATGCATAAAAATGCATTATCATCCCCTTCGGGAAGGATCACATCCCTGCAGATTACCACATGAATAACAACACCCTAAGCACATGATCAGTAGTTGACAGCAACTTTTACTTTGACCACCACATCTCCACAGTGATAAGAAAGGCTTTCTACATTGCCTACCTCATAAGTAAGGGCACTGCATCCAGAACAAAGGAAGTTATAACCCCCTGTACTCCTCACTCATCAGGTCAATAATAGAGTACAATGCTACCTTTGGTATGTACCTTATCAGGCACCTGCAGCAACTGGAAAGACCTCAAAGGTTTCTTACAAAGAAACTTCAAGGCCTTCAGCATATGTCATATGGTGTCTATATACTCTGTGTCTTACAGACAATTCAGAGATGACCTCTGCCTTGAATGTAAAGCAATCTCAGATCCTGCTCTTATAGAAAGGTTGCACATTCGTAAATCAAATGTTATAAGATGTACTTGCTGTAGGAAACTCAAAATAGTATTTGACATCAGCATGACTTGCTGAAGAGAGATATGTCTCACAGAAGTTACCTCTCCTCTGGAAAAACTTTCAATTCAAGTTAGGCAGAGCCCCTCGCTGACCATTTGTAAGCATAATTTGGATGATTAGATGGGAAGCCGCAAATTCACCCCGGGTGTTTCACCTGCATCCCTCTGGACAAGGGCAGTAGTTGTTGACTTAGTAATGCTTAATTCCTTGATATTCTTGGAAACAGAAGTTGTACTGGAATAGGCTTGTAAGGGCCTTAGGGCCATTAGCCTAGTAACTTCCTATGATCTTCTGATCACTTGAAATTAGGGGGGAAAAACAGAGTACAAACACTAAGGATTAATGTCAACATTTGAATACTGGTGTTGTAGGATATGTATTACAGGATAAAAGTGTGTTTACTTGACATAGGCATGCTGCCAACCAGCCCATACTCTGCATTTCATAAAGTACTGGGGAGGAACATGCTTAATCTCTAAAGCACTCCATCTTGATCATTTTAATGTTGATATGCATCATATGCAGCATGTGCTGTTTGGTTTTGGAGCTTGAGCAAGGCAGGTGCTTAATTGTGCTCACTTATTTATCCTTTATTGCTTGAAGGAGTGCCAGTTGGTTCTGATTATATGTGCTGCTCTGAAGGATTTATTGCAACCTTTTCACTGCATATAAAAACTGGAGAAAGAAATCAAAAGTCTTCACAAAATTTATGTTTTCTTCTGAATATAGATATTTGGGAGAGTAAAAGTTGCAGAGGTTAGGCATTCTTCATTTGATTCTGATTAAAATAGAATTGTTGATAGAACATCAACTTTTTGTAAAGGTTTGGCATTCTTAAATTCATTGGCAATAATTCTGTGCGTGTGCGTGCATGTATGTGTGTGTGTGTGTGTGTGTGTGTGTGTATGTTTTTCTTAGTCATGGTATTTTTAACATATGTATTAATATTAGCAGTTATGGTTTATGAAGACATACAAGGACTTACTTTCTTGGGTGACTGAATCCTATAGAACGCAAACTTATGTATGCCAGACACAGTTTGTGTTTGAAACATATGTGGGTGAATGAAGACAAATAAATTGTTTTGACAGTAGCATTTTATGCATGAGAAGCCTACATGAGTTTCATTAGATGTATTGCTGTCCAAGAAGGAATACCTTAATGATACAGTGAATCAACAAAACTACTAAGCACTAAACAGCTGTCAGGTAGTGGGGTGGTGAAATTCTCATAACTAAAGAAAATAGAATACGTTATCTGGATGTGAGCGTT
This sequence comes from Protopterus annectens, assembly GCF_019279795.1. Classification (NCBI taxonomy): domain Eukaryota; kingdom Metazoa; phylum Chordata; order Ceratodontiformes; family Protopteridae; genus Protopterus; species Protopterus annectens. Next base: position 1,960,241,974 of record NC_056728.1, read on the forward strand.
CATGTGAGTGGAGGTTAAGGAATACAGTGTATATTAGGTAAGGAATAAAGAGGGGAAAGGTGAAACAGAGGGTTATCAAGTGAAGTACCACGGCTCAATTTAGACTTAAAAATTAAATATGTGAAATTATGTGAATGGAAATGCTAAGCAAGCTTCACTTTATAAAGGTTAAACTGCTTGTAAATATTACAGTTCTTGCTTAAGCAGACAACAGGTTAAGTGAAGTTTTATTACATTTTTAGTGCAATGAAATGGGCATTAATGACATATTATTGTTCATGCTGAAATGCCTGGAACTGGTGATATAATCAAATGTAACTGCTTCTGCAATCTAAGTTAATTTAACTTTGACACAGATTTAATGTACTAATATTGATAATGCTCATGCATCAGTGTAAAAGAGTAGTGTTACACTGCTTTGTTCAAAATTAACTTAATTATCGTAATTAATTCAGATAGCATAGCTACCGCTGCAGCTGAGTTTCCATAACATTCCAAGATAATGCTGAGTATTTTCCTGCAATCCTTGTTGAAATACAGATAGCTTCCATTCAACATGCTTCAGTTGTTCTTAGGTTTCTTGCATCTGAGAATCTTGGCTGTGATAAAGAAATGGAACTGTAGGTATTGAAACAAGCTGTGATTTGTAAAGCAGAAAGTATGTTTTAATAAACCAAAGCGTTTCCTCAAGAAAATGTGTCAGTGTGTTGAAATGAAAAAAATGTGGACTTCTGTTTAACTTTTTTTTCATTGTGTAAACTGACATGTTTTAGAAATACAAAAATATCGATTTTGTTTTTTGATTACACATATAGACTGGAATGCAACTCCAAATGATCTTTTATACAGCAGTGAGCAACATAACACAAAATAAGTAACCGATGAAATGTATCACTAAAACATCACCAAGGTTAATAAAGAGAGGAAGAAGGAAATCTATAAGTTAAACTAAATAGAATTCTGACGTGGACTTCAACATGTAACTGTGGGTATACAATGAGATAAATAGAAGTCAACAAGCATTAATTCAATCATGAAGAGAAAGGAATGATTTGAAAAAGTCATAGTATACACCAAGGTTTTATTTATTCATTTCAAAATGTGTTCTCTATATCAGTAGATTACGAGAAAATTAAAAATACTGGTGAACACCTTGGAGAAGAAATAACACCATCAAAGCAGCAAATGTAAGTTAAGATGAGAACTGAAAATAAAATACATCTATTTGTTTTATTTAAGTAACTGGATACAATTTATTACCAAAAACACAGTTTTACCTACATTATTCTTATACCTTGTCACCACCTCAAACTTCCAAACATCTTCTACAGATCCCACAGAGGAGACAGAAAATGCTCAGTGTGTCTCTCGAAATGCATATGCCATTCATTGTGCTTCTGAATCCCTCATTGCATCTCACAGAAAAACCTGGGTTACTTATACCGGTGATAGAATACTGAGTTGACTCTATATCAGACAGAAAACTAAGTTTTTGACTGGAAGTGGAGACAGGCACGTCCATCTTTTGCCATAGATTTTGGACTTGCCAGCTCAAAGATAGCAATGTCTCCTCTGTAACTTCAGCTTCCATCTGACCTTTCCTTTCAAGCACCTTCAACCTCTACTACTCTGACAGCTAATTTTCCTAAAACCTGACCATTCTAGCCACAATTCTCCAAAGCCAAAATTTCAAATGGGCCTTGAACACACCACACATAATTAAAGGTAAGTGTACTTCACTAGGTTAAACTCATGTATTTCCCTTCCAAAAGTCAGGGTATGAGTTTCTGTTACTTGCAGTATTTTATGAGTATTATTTGCCTCATTCATAGGGAACATATAACATATCAGGTAATATTTCTTTTACCTCAAGCACTATATTATGGTTTGCCACTGAAGGTTAAAAGGGGCCTGTAGTGAAAGAATAGATTTTTTAATGGAAGCCTTTGAGGTAGTCAGGAGATTTCTTGCTAGTGGTTACAATAAAAATTTAATTTTAGATAGATATAACAAGGTTAAAAATATGAATACCTTTAAAATTAATAGTTTATTATTATTACAGTTGTTGTGTCTTTCGGCTTTCCACGGCTAGGGGTCGCCACAGCGGAACTCCGGTCCGCTAATGATTGGCAGTAGATTTTTACGTACCGAGTTGCCAGCTCTGATGCACAACCTTCAACGAAGGTACGCCCATTCACGCATGTCTCCACACAGAAGACGCTCTAGCTGAGAATAGAACAGGACAACATCTTACTGTGAGGTGACAACGCTACCGCAGCACCACCACCACAGTTCATTTTATTATTATTACAGTAATGGGACCAATATGCATGAGACGTCAGTTAAATGACAGCCAGGCAAATTGTTTTTTGTTACACCATTTACTAGTATTTAAACACAATGAAAGTTATTAGAGCTGGGTAGAACACTCTGAGACTACATCTGAGCTAAGGAAAATCTTACCTGATATGCAATGTATTTCCTATAGTAGAGGCAAACACTTGAAATATTATTTAGTTTGGAATAATTATGAGAATAAAAATAAGAATACATATAATACAAATAGTAAAGCTGGCCCCTTTCCTTGTGGTAGGTGTAATATATGTTCTCTTGTTATTTTGCAATTTTATTTTAGAAATACAAAAAAGTACAAGTTAATAGATATTTTACATGCTATACACAAATAATTATTTATGCTATTAGGTATATATGTGGATTTAGCGTATATAGGACAGATGAGTGAAGTTTAAGATATGTTACAAATGCAGGAGTTAATAATCCCATTGCAAAACATGTGTGAATGTCATGAGGGAAACAAATGTTTTAAGGACTACTATATTAGAACAACATTCAGAAAATATTCATGATAATGAATATGATAGATCTTTGTTAAAGAAACAGATTATTTTAAAGTCTCGTACTTTAATTCCCAGGGAAAATTAATACTGAATTCAGTTGGAATAGTTTGATGTGAATGTTTTTGATTGTTAAATAATTAAAGTTTTGGTTGGTGGGTTTTAAATTGATTAGGTTATTTATTGTTTTACAAGTTAGTGGGTGTGTGGGTATGTGGGTGTGTGGGTGTGTACGTGTGTGTGTGTTTACACTGAAAGGCATGAGCCTAAGCGCTAAGTGGTGATGTTACAATAAAGTTATTTGTGATGAGCTGTTGGTCATTTTGTTGTTTTATCTTTAGCAATTGTGTCATCCTAATGTAGAACAGCCTACTTTTCTTAAGAAGTCTTTGTTTCCTGGCTGGCAAGAAATCACTCAAATTCTAGCTTACTAACTGGCAAAGACTTTACTGTACTTGATTAGGAATAAAACACTACTGAGTTCTGAAAAGCACATAAGATCCCAGAAGGTAAACATACAGAATATGTACCATATGTTTCTGCAGGATGTTTGGAGGACTGTCAACACAGATGATGATGCATATATTTAAACTGTCCTAGTTCTTTGCAATTCAGTAGACTGTATTTTTAGTTAGCCTTGAATGATGTCTTGCTGAGGGTGATTAGTGATGAAATTGCTTCAGCACTCCTCATGAGTCACTCACCTCTTACACATCTAGTGTCTTTTTGTAAAGAGCAAGGGGCCACCTGGCCCCGTTTTGTGGATTTGCTTATCCTTTAAGACAAGGAATTAGAAGCAGAGATTTTATGGGGCTACAACAATATGCCATACTAACATCCCCCATCTTTGACAATAAATATCTGGTGTGACTCATTAAAGTTAGAACTGAAACGTTTGTGCTTAGCAGCTAAGTTAAAGATGCCGGTGAAGCTAGATGCACAACTGAAAAGTGGTAGGAAGATGTAAAGTTATTTTCTCAGAGGTGCAGGTGACCTGGGAATTGTAATCCCTGGAGAGACTGAACCATCTGAGAGATGACAAAGTATATATCTATTTACAGTAGTAACAGACTTTGTTAGCTGGTACAAGGTAATAAGTCAGGTAAAGTCCTGGCATAATGTGACAGGCAGAGAAGCTTACAGTGAATCATTCAAAAGCTAGTAGATGATAGCTCAGGTATAGAGGTTATTGAAACTTTGGGACATAAGCAGGATGTTTGTGGAGTTTTACAGAGGGTTATATAATAAATGTGGGTAGAAGGGAGTAGCTCTGAAAAAAAGCACAAAAGATTTCTTAGGCAGTCTGGGACCTCTGGTCTTCCAACAGTAACATCCAAGCACATTTGCGAGAAGTTGTTAGGAGCATGAGATGCTCAGAAAGACTGCAGCAAGTAAGGTACCAGGCCTTCATGAGTATAATGGAGAAACATATAAGACATTAGAATATACCCCTAGTCAGCCACCTTCTTCGACTGTTCCATTCATTTCAGGAAGAAGGTCAGGTAAATTATCTCTCAGCAATTTCACTTATTATGGTTTTCTGCCCAAATGATGTGAAGACCTTCAAGTAACTAACCAATACAACACATATCTCTTGAACATGTGTTATTCTGTATGCATGTATCCTGTCTGAAAGATAAAAGACAGTGCTACCTTTACTAAACATGAATACTCAAGTGGGTTTTACAGTAGCAAGTCAAGTGCAGATCATGTAAGGACACCCTGGTTATATTTGCAGGGAGAATTCCAGAACCAGCTATGGCTTTTATTTATTTATTTATTTATTTATTTTTTGATTTCAAAAAGACCTTTAATTCAATTTGCTGGGGAATCATCGGGCAGTTCCAGCACAGATGGGATCTTCTTTTCCCTTCATACATTTATTTCAAGATCTTCACAGATCCCCTTTTGGCTTTGGTGTGTGCAGATACTTATATTCCTGTGCCAGTTCTGTTATGATGGGATGAGTAGGCAGTGGTGCCCTCTGTTGCCTGCCTTGTTTCTATTGGTGGTGAGAGCACCAGGCCTACAAGAGGCAAGGGTCATATCACTCATGTTAGGAGTTAAGATTTGTGCTCCCCGCCTTATAGATTTTTGTATTATTCTTTTGCAGGACCTTACAGAAGATGATAATAGGCTGTTAGAAGTGATGTGTGTTTGTAGATTTATATCAGGACTGAGGTTAAAAAGAGGCAAGACAAAACTGATTGCAGTCACTGCAACTACCGAGTGGTTATAGTACCCTGGAATGCATCTACCCTTCCAGTAGGGCTCATCTTTCCATAAATGTTAGGGGATTGTCTTGTATCCAGTGCCTTACATTATGGCTATTTTAAATCTGAAGGGAATGTGCCAGATTTTTTTTTTGTGTGCAGGTCCTTGTACGGTATATATTAATGTTTTATCTGATGGGAAGAATTGCTACAATTAAGATGTCTGTGGTCCTGATGTTGTACTACCTTTACAGACGTATCACAGGAAAACAAAAACACATGTGGCATAAAAAGAATCTCCTGGTGTAATTTATTTGGAACAACCATAGAATAAGTCTTGAAGTTTAGGTAGCAAAATCCAAGTCCTGGGTTTTAAAGGATCTCAGTCTTATACCAAACTATTAGGGTATGATTAATATAACTTACTGCTTCTGTGAGTGGGGTGGCATACACTGCATCTGAATGGTAGGACACACAACCAAGTGGTTAAATTAATCTGATAAAAATACAAATGGATTTATTATTTCAGTTTAATGTTCATTTACACTGAGCAGGAGCAATTCAAAATTGTTTCTGTATGTTTGGATACACAAAGTGAATGTTTGTTGTTATTAAATAGCAAAAGTTTGCTATAAAAAAGCAACTAGTAACCTTGCAACCATTCTTTCAGGAAACCTGCAGAAAGAGAGGAAAAAGTGATACCACCAAAAAGGAGGGTCTATATTATATCACCGAACGCTTAAAAAAGCGAACGCTGATTGATCGACCTAATTTAAGCGAAAGCTTACAATCTCGAACTGTCTCGCTGATCCAAAACACATACACACAACACAAGCACACCAAACAAACAGAAATCCACACACATACACCTAAAATCTGATACCTAACCCTACACTAAACTATGCACACACCACTAACTACCCACTTACCTTAACCCAAACCCTAACCCTAAGGTCTGTCACTATCGCACACTCACCTCACCCGCTCCCTAACCCTACCTCACTTAAATCTGCCCTAACCCTCATGTCCACTCAATTACACACACACCTAACCCGAGCCCTAACCCTAACTCACCTAAATCACCCTAACACTCACATCCACACAATAGCACACTTGCCTGAATCCGACCGGTAACTTTCCACCATAAAACTGAAAATACCGAAGCAACAGAAACGGACAACCGAATTCTTTCCCTAGGAAAAAATATGAGTTTCTGCTGCTTCGATATTTTGCAGTTTCGCGAAAATAATTTTGATCAATCAGTGTTTGCTTTTTTAAGCGTTCGAGGATATAATATAGACCCAAAAAGGGAAGGGGGTGGAGCAGGAAATCAAGGCAGAATTATGCACAGTCAATTATACACACTCAGCTGAGGGTCAGACCTCAGAAACATTATCTGGAACCAAAGCAATCACTGTGCTCATCTCACTACCCATGCCAGATACTACAGTAAAAGTAACATTGACCATCCCCGGGATTCATGAAGCTCGGTGCAAGGCCGGTGTTAGGCTTGCACCGACCGTGCAGTGTGTAGATTGCGCAGTAGTGCCATATGCATATTAATGAAGGCACACTGCAGCCACAGCCACGTGCATAGGAAACGAGCGCGAGTGCATGGGACATGTCGAAGTGCCGCACGGAGATATGGAAATGTCGGCTGTTGACGTGCAACCTAAAATGCTTGAATATTACAATCTGCCTGCAATAGTAATCACACCTGTCAGTGTCCATGGATACTGAAACGTATGCAAAGCATGCAAGACAGTTCTTGCGAACACAAAATTAAGAAGCAAACACAAATGCACGTTAGCGAATATCGAATCTCCATCCCTTGAACAAATGACATTTAAAACCGTGTGCCTGTATTCTAATGCAGTGTAGATAGTTATACCAAGTGGAAGTGAAACGCATCATGTTAGCACGCCGCCAATAGCTACGTTTAGACCAATGGTCAGGGTTACCACCTGTCCCACATTGTGAGGGATAGTACACAGCTGGGCAGTTGTGTCCATACCAAAACCATTATAAATGTAAAATATCCTGCGACCGTATGACATAATTATGTCCCACATCGCATGTAATAGTCACATACAATAGTTATTTCCATATGTAACATACCACATGTTACAAGAAATAGAATAAGCAAGTAAATGAAACAGAAGGAGCATATAAACTGCTACAACAATAAGCTAACATGTAGGCATAAAACAAAAGTATTATCCATAGTATTGACCATGGGTATGTGTTGTCCTGTAGAATATGATTTGTGTCCGGAATATATCCCATCCTGGCCATATGAAAAGATGGCAACCCTACCAATGGTCAGAGCATTCAGCCAAAATCTGCCCATATGCGGTCCAAGCCATTCTTGTCAGGATGCGTCAAGGTTGAACGGGTATTACCCGGGTGTACCTACCATGTCATGAAAGATAAGTATTTGCGTGTACCTATGTGCATGATGTACAGCATGTGGAAGGTGAAAAATGCCAGGGTAGTCCTCACAACCATACAGGTACCAGAGATATGTAGTGTATGCAATGTGTTCCCTTGACCATGCCATGGGCCATCAACCAAAGAAGGGATGGATGGAGTGTGTGGAATATGGCTGTGGGGGGATGGGTAATGTAATAATCCGCAAAGGCGAGACTGTGTTGGATGTACAATAGGTGAACTGGAGGTGTATGAGGGAGCAGCGGGTGAATCAGAAAGAAACACAAAGAACAAGCATACACATCCGCAATAAACCTGACAGGCCATACTGCAGAACACAATCACACAAACATATGAATATTAAAATGTGTGATACACATGTACAGAAATGTCACTGGCACATACCCACAGAATGGTCTGGATGGAACTGGGCCATCCAAATGCAACACACCTGGATGCATAATTGAATACCCATCATCCCCCCTACAGCACACAACCTGCCCCCATTCCTGAATGTCCACCAAATCCAGCCATACTCGGGCTACTAGCTTGGCGAAGCCATATCTACACATAGTGACCACTACTCATATGTAGTAGGCAGTGTCACCCTAGGCAGTGTCACAATTGCAAACTATGTATCCCTTGCATGTAAAACCCTAACACATTTTCATAAATCCAAAAGAATGGACGGTCATTGTCTTGTTCAATTTTTGGATATCCCTCATGGGATAAGTATCCTGTGTAAACATCAGACTTGGTATCACAACACGATGTCCAGTCTTGTAGACATCTGGACACAAGTTGTATGTGCAGTGGTGGTTCACGAGACTGTTCAGCCTCTAGACGGTCATGCAGAACCTACTACCAAGGATCAAACACCTGCCTGTGACACACGTCTCCCCACATGAATTATCGAGAGAATATATTGTACACAGTCACATAGTGGCACTTGAAAATAGGGTGATTAAGGTGCCGACATAAACAGGGTACCTCCTGATCCACTGTGTGAGGGACAATCACTGTTTGGGTAGGTGTGTCCTGAACAAGAATGATACAATGGCAAATGTCCTGTGATTGTAGAAAATAACTATGTACCATACTTCATGTAACAGTTGCCTAAAACAGTTATTTCTAGATGTAAAATACGTAAATCGTACAAGAAACAGAATAAGCAACTAAAGTGCTACAGGAATAGGCTCTCATCTAGGAAAATAATGAATGTTCTAAACCCTGTACTGACCGTGGGTATGTGTTGGCCTAAACAATCTGGTGTGTCCAGAATATATCCCATCCTGTACATATGAAAATGTGGCAACCCTACCAATGGTCAGAGCAATTTGCACAATAACTGGCCAGCCACTTAATCACTCACAAAACCAGTGACCTTTGGAGGAAAGGTGTTGAATGACACTTGAATGACTAATGACAATAATTAAGAGTAATAGACGCTTTTACCTGCAGAAAGTAAGTATTAATACATATGGCTCTGAATCTGTCAACACGTTTCAAGTTAATAGTACTAATATTGTAGAAGTGTCCGTGATTGTCCCTGATGTCATAGCCTTGTCCCTGTCACTGTTGAAATTAGTCCCTGAGTATTACAGTGGTCCATACACATATGTACACCAACCAACTGTCACATTTGTTGACAGTACTACAGCATACCTGTAGTGAAGTCATAAGTGATGTCCAGAATAATATTCATCGTATATATATGAATGAATAAAATAGTCAAATGTGAAGGGAAACACCAGTGGAAACACCCCCCCACCATGTATTATGTAGTGAAACCACCCCCCACCCTATATTATGTAGTGCCAACATAATAATCTGGTCAGAGGTGCCCAAACCCCTGTGTCTGTAAACGCAGGTAGAATGTTACAATTGGGACCAAGTCTGTCCATGTGCTATGTCTGACATTTCAACAGGTACAGGGCAGTTCCGGTCACTAGTCAGACAAGCCTAAACCCAGATCACCACATGAACACCCTGACAATCAAACACATGTATGTGCCAGGACTATAAGCTTTGGAGTTCTGAATATCCTTGGAGTGAGTAAACATGCAACACGGGTCCAGAGCAGTAGGGAATAGGGAATGTCGCATGTGTAGTACTGCGGTTTTTCCAGCAGGAGAATGGATGCCTGCTGTGTAAGTGAAACGATGAGGCATATGTTAGGGTAGCTATGAACCATGGGTATACATATAAATGAAGCAGAACACCATTAGTGTAGTGGTTAGAGCATCCGCCTAATGTAAAGGCATTCCCGGTTCAAGTAAAACTATAGCACATATCTTTTTCTTGTGTAATGAATGCCTCTGTGCTGTAAAGCCAACATTTAAACATGTAAAGATGAACGTGTGTTTCGCATGGGGCCATTAACCAGATTCCATCAATCAAAGTGGTACTGTCATAATGAATAAGGCACACATAAGCACAAAGAAGTGGCAGTAAACATATGTAACTCACAATAAGAATATGCAAGTGCGCCTGCGCAGGTGTAAGCAGCTCCCAGCATAGCAGATGTAACTTTATATATATATATATATATATATATATATATATATATGTATAGAGAGAGAGAGAGAGAGAAAGAGAGAGAGATATGTGTGTATAGATATATATCCACAGACATAAAATAAAGAAATATATGAAAAAAAAAAATATGTATATATATATATTTAGAATGAACGCCGAAAGAAGAAAGCATGCACAAGGGTTGTGAAGGGAATCTAGAGCAACTAAGGTATTATATAGTGCTTGCAGCGTATGTCAGATAAAGCTGCACAAGAGTGAGTAGAGCACCGCTATTCACACCAGAGGCAGGGTTATACCAGTAGCCATAACATCGTTGAACTGCTACATCAACATTACACACAGAGGGAATGTAGTTCATGTTCTGACCGCCTACACTTGTAACCCGCAAATGTTTGCAATCCATAACACCAGGTAAGGCACATATGTGCAAATATAAATAGAGGGAGACCCTGTGAATACTTGAGGCGGTACAAAATGTGTGTAGGGCCCCTAATGCTCTGGAGAGGGCAATGTGTAAAGGTGTGTCATGGCTGCGATATCAGGTGGATAATGGCTGTTATGCGTGGAAACTCAACACGGGTGGGCTGGAGAAACTATGGCTATGCGATTATGGAAACAGGAGTGCCAGGGTTGGTTGCGCCGGTTCCAATGGAGCGGCCCGTGTAGGTCAGCTAGTACATAGGTGCGATTCCCAGCTAGAGCGTCTTCTGCGTGGAGACATGCATGAATGGGCATACCTTCGTTGAAGGTTGTGCATCAGGGCTGGCAACTCGACACGTAAAACTTATCTGCCAATCATTAGCGGACCGGAGTTCCACTGTGGCGACCCCTAACCGGGAAAAGCTGAAAGACACAACAACATGCAGACATCAATATGTTGACGTACATTCTCTGTAACCCATGCACTCCATTTATTAACATAAATAATATGAATGTGCACAGAAAAAAATACAGTAGCAGGAATAATAGGCTGTGCAGACGAGGAATAGGTCAAATGACACTGTATCACATCATTCTTATCAGCGGTACTCCATACATGAACAAAGTGCGACATCTGTCCGCTGTATAACGTGCTGTATACTGATTACAAGTTAACCGGAGTGAAGTGCCGGTGTCATAATGACTAAGGCAATAGTATGCTGTTGAAGCAGAGATAAAACCCAATATGCATGTGTAAGTGTGTTTGTCCGGGAAATACATTGGTCAACGGACACACAGATGTTTATATATATATATATATATATATATATATATATATACACACACACACACACACACACACACACATATACAAATATATATATATATATATATATATATATATATATATATATACACACACACACATACATTTATTGATATATACACACATACACACAAAAAACATATATGTCATTGTAGATATACACATGTACATAACTACGTTACTTTACATACAGACAGGCAATAAAGATAAATACACTGCTGCTTTCCAAACTACTGGCAGGAAAGTACCAGTGGGAGAGATCTGCAAGGTCTACACTTTAAACATGGATAACGGGGTCCCTTGCGGGACACCAAAAATTCACTTTACGTGTGAACCCTTGGTTATCAATGCGAGCAGGATGTAGCTGTACATGGAACAGTAGGTTGTGCAAGTGTAATAACACATGGGTTGACAAAACATACGACATGTGTCCCGAGACGGGGAGAGTGGGCAATGTGTAGGGGTGTGTTCATACCCCAGCTGCACTCTCAGTACGTATTTGTCATGAGTGCTGTAGAGGGGTGTCAGGTAGGTGAATCATGGGTATGCAATAATGGGCCTAAGCGTGCAGGTGTTGGTTGGCAGAGATGTAGTAGGCACGACCAGTGGAAGTAATTAATATTCCTATGTGGGCATAGCAGACACCTATATCTCCCAAACCTGAAGAGCACATCTACTGGATAGTCCGTAAACCATTGGGGGAACAAATAGGGACTATATCAGTGCCTTGTACCCGATTATCATGGACGTCCATGATTATGAATCAGAATGTAACACAGTCCTAACTAAACACTTCCAGAACTAGTGATATTAGGTGGACAGGTGGCGGAATACAGGTAATGACTAATGACAACATGTATGAGTCATAAACAGCATGTACCTCAACAAATGTGAATGAATACATATGCCCTGTGACTGTCAATGTGTCAGGTTAATAGAACCAATCATTTAAATGTGTCACTCAGGGTGTTATGCAGTGTCCCTGATACAGTGTTCATTCTCCCCCATTGGTATGTGAGGTCTGCTAGTGACGGAAAGCGCATATTTCGCCGACCACCTTAGGTAGATGATAGCGTAATAGTTTGGGATTACCACCTGTTTTCCTTTGTGAGGGACACTCCACTCTGGGCAGTTGTGTCCTGCAAAATGAATGTTATGGCACGTGGCCTGTGATTTCAGAAAAGGAGTTCATATATTGTGTGTAGTGGTGTCATAAAATTATTTTGTTGTATCAGAAACAGCTACATGTTATAGGAAACAGTATTAGCAACTATAATGCTACAAGAATAACCGTAACGTATGTAAACCGGTGAAGTAGTCAGTTTACTACTGGCTGTGGGTTTGTGTTGCCTTGCCAAATGTGTGTATAGATATATATCCACAGACATAAAATAAAGAAATATATGAAAAAAAAAAATATGTATATATATATATATATATATATATATATATATATATATATTTAGAATGAACGCCGAAAGAAGAAAGCTTACACAAGGGTTGTGAAGGGAATCTAGAGCAACTAAGGTATTATATAGTGCTTGCAGCGTATGTCAGATAAAGCTGCACAAGAGTGAGTAGAGCACCGCTATTCACACCAGAGGCAGGGTTATACCAGTAGCCATAATATCGTTGAACTGCTACATCAACATTACACACAGAGGGAATGTAGTTCATGTTGTGACCGCCTACACTTGTAACCCGCAAATGTTTGCAATCCATAACACCAGGAAAGGCACATATGTGCAAATATAAATGGAGGGAGACCCTATGAATACTCGAGGCAGTACAAAATTTGTGTAGGGCCCCTAATGCTCTGGAGAGGGCAATGTGTAAAGGTGTGTCATGGCTGCGATATCAGGTGGATAATGGCTGTTACGCGTGGAAACTCAACACGGGTGTGCTGGAGAAACTATGGCTATGCGATTATGGAAACAGGAGTGCCAGGGTTGGTTGCGCCGGTTCCAATGGAGCGGCCCGTGTAGGTCAGCTAGTACATAGGTGCGATTCCCAGCTAGAGCGTCTTCTGCGTGGAGACATGCATGAATGGGCATACCTTCGTTGAAGGTTGTGCGTCAGGGCTGGCAACTTGGCACGTAAAACTTATCTGCCAATCATTAGCGGACCGGAGTTCCACTGTGCCGACCCCTAACCGGGAAAAGCCGAAAGACACAACCTGCAGACATCAATATGTTGACGTACATTCTCTGTAACCCATGCACTCCATTTATTAACATAAATAATATGAATGTGCACAGAAAAAAATACAGTAGCAGGAATAATAGGCTGTGCAGACGAGGAATAGGTCAAATGACACTGTATCACATCATTCTTATCAGCGGTACTCCATACATGAACAAAGTGCGACATCTGTCCGCTGTATAACGTGCTGTATACTGATTGCAAGTTAACCGGCGTGAAGTGCCGGTGTCATAATGACTAAGGCAATAGTATGCTGTTGAAGCAGAGATAAAACCCAATACGCATGTGTAAGTGTGTTTGTCCGGGAAATATATTGGTCAACGGACACACAGATGTTTATATATATATATATATATATATATATATATATGCACACACACACACACATATATATATATATATATATATATATATATATATATATATATATATATATATATATATATATATATATATATATACACACACACACATACATTTATTGATATATACACACATACACACAATAAACATATATGTCATTGTAGATATACACATGTACATAACTACGTTACTTTACATACAGACAGGCAATAAAGATAAATACACTGCTGCTTTCCAAACTACTGGCAGGAAAGTACCAGTGGGAGAGATCTGCAAGGTCTACACTTTAAACATGGATAACGGGGTCCCTTGCGGGACACCAAAAATTCACTTTATGTGTGAACCCTTCGTTATCAATGCGAGCAGGATGTAGCTGTACATGGAACAGTAGGTTGTGCAAGTGTAATAACACATGGGTTGACAAAACATACGACATGTGTCCCGAGACGGGGAGAGTGGGCAATGTGTAGGGGTGTGTTCATACCCCAGCTGCGCTCTCAGTATGTATTTGTCATGAGTGCTGTAGAGGGGTGTCAGGTAGGTGAATCATGGGTATGCAATAATGGGCCTAAGCGTGCAGGTGTTGGTTGGCAGAGATGTAGTAGGCATGACCAGTGGAAGTAATTAATATTCCTGTGTGGGCATAGCAGACGCCTATACCTCCCAAACCTGAAGAGCACATCTACTGGATAGTCCGTAAACCATTGGGGGAACAAATAGGGACTATATCAGTGCCTTGTACCCGATTATCATGGACGTCCATGATTATGAATCAGAATGTAACACAGTCCTAACTAAACACTTCCAGAACTAGTGATATTAGGTGGACAGGTGGCGGAATACAGGTAATGACTAATGGCAACATGTATGAGTCATAAACAGCATGTACCTCAACAAATGTGAATGAATACATATGCCCTGTGACTGTCAATGTGTCAGGTTATAGAACCAATCATTTAAATGTGTCCCTCAGGGTGTTATGCAGTGTCCCTGATACAGTGTTCATTCTCCCCCATTGATATGTGAGGTCTGCTAGTGATGGAAAGCGCATATTCCGCCGACCACCTTAGGTAGATGATAGCATAATAGTTTGGGATTACCACCTGTTCGCCTTTGTGAGGGACACTCCACTCTGGGCAGTTGTGTCCTGCAAAATGAATGTTATGGCACGTGGCCTGTGATTTCAGAAAAGGAATTCATATATTGTGTGTAGTGGTGTCATAAAATTATTTTGTTGTATCAGAAACAGCTACATGTTATAGGAAACAGTATTAGCAGCTATAATGCTACAAGAATAACCTTAACGTATGTAAACCGGTGAAGTAGTCAGTTTACTACTGGCTGTGGGTTTGTGTTGCCTTGCCAAATGTGACAGCTCTACATATAGGTCCTTTCCAAATGGCCAAAGTGGGACCTGCTCTGTAGAAATGCCAGATGCACCAGGTTAGAACATACCTACAGCCATGCATAGTACAGAAATATACATATTAGCACAAATCAAAGCTTTGTCTAGCAGCAGTCAAGTTGCTTATACTACTTCACATAACATATCAATGTGTCATGTATACAATAACCGATGTTAAGTTGTCTATCTCACCTTCATTCTTGCTGGATGGGTTCGGAGCCGAACCTCGGCTCTGACTCAGCCTTTTACTAAAGCTCGAGAACTATTTACCGGCTCGAGGCCTCCCCTTATCCCACAATGCTAGGTGCCAGATATCCTGATCTCGTTTGCCGCTTCAGCTACGAGGTTGCATTTTTTACCGGCTCCAAGTCATATAATTCTTTTATTACTTCTTATAGTCAGGATTGTTAAAATTTTTAGATAGTTTTTGCTATTAGTTTAATCTAATCTTGTAGCCCCTTTAGATCCCACTTAAAAAAACTTTTTTTCCTGTCATTACAGAGTTTTTCCCCCTCCCTTCCCTATTTAGGGTAGTGTTAGGCCTTTCTATTTTTTTTATATATTGTATTATATATACATAGATAATTGTTGTTAGTGTAACTGTTAGTTATAGTGATTTTTTGATATCCTTATTCTTATCTAGTGCGTGTGTGTGTGTTTACTGTTTTAGGGCACTAGTTAAATTTTTTCCTTGGTATCTCTTTGTAATGTCTAAATATACCAAGGTTTCAGGTTTCAAGAAGTGTGACTCATGCTGTCAGAAGATGTCTCTGACAGATGGTCACACTTCTTGTGTTTATTGTTTGGGTCCCCTACACCTACAGGACTCTTGTTCGGTCTGTCATGCCTTCAGTCTGAGAATCCTGCAGGAGCATAGGAATAAGCTCATTTTGAGGGGCTTGTTGAAGCCAGAAGGATCCCTGGCCAAGCCTTCGTCAGGGAAATCCTTAAAGCCCGCCAAACCATCAGCTCACTGTTTGGAGCCGATGCCGAGCGGAGCTTCTGCTTCCTCATCGGTTCCGGCCGGAACCAACACTTCAAGGCCTCAGTCGGCTCCGAGTCTACTATCGGAGCCTTCTCTGAGTCGAAAGCATTCGAGGTCTCCCTCCTTAGAGTCCATTCGCTCAGCTCCCAGGTCCTCATTACTACAGTTGGAGCGGAGCCAGAGATCCCATTCCTCTCGGTCCTCCAGGTTATCGGATCATGACTTAGAGAGGGTGGTCAGTAGGCTCCTAAAGTCGCAGGCACTGGCCAAAATGTTGACTAGCCCTTCTCAAGAGACTGTGGTTATCCCTGTTGCCTTCAACTGTTCCTCCTCCGACCCTACCAACGTGTTCAAAGCCGGAACTTGTTGTGGCTCAAATCATCGGAATGTCAGAGCCAATACCACACCTTTCAGCTCCCTCGTCGGCTCCGATCTCTTCATTGGTTCCGTCCTTGGAGGGATCCGGGTGCCGAGACTCCCTTGTCGGCTCCGAGGGGGCAAGTGGCATTGGACACTTGTCCGACCCCATTCTCCCTCTCGGGGCATCGGAGCAGGTGAGCTCGGCCCTGACATAGGCCTTGCAGCCGTCCCTCTCGGTGCCGGAAGGGGTTCACGTCTCTTCAGAGTGGGGACCATCTTCTCTGCCTGATAGGGGTGCCTTTGAGGTCATGAGGAGCATGCTGACTCTGGTGTCAGCTCCACGATCAACCCCTTTAGCTCCTCCCCCCATGGTGCCTGCATCGGTCTCTGTCCACCCTCCTGACCCCAAGCGTGAAGAACAGGTGCTCCAGGTAACCCCATTGGGGGTATCTTCCAAGGCCTCCCCTGATCATTCAGAGGAGCCCCCTAAGAAGAGAAAATGTAAGAAGAAACATGTTGACTCCCCCGAGTCAGTCACCTCGGACACCGACTTGGAGGATTCGGAAGGGTCCCCAAGGTCCCCCTCTGAGGATGTATCCTTTTCAGACATCCTTGAGATCCTAAGGCAGAGGGGGAACTGGACTGCCCTTAACTCTTCCGAGGACAAGTCGGTGTACCTGGACGCATTTGGTTCTCTCCCTTCCACCTCCTGGGTGTCTCCGCCATTCGACCCACTCATGGAAGTGGTGGCTCAGAAGGCGTGGACGGCCCCGGACACAGTGGAACCAACTCCCCGCAGGCCCACAAAATTCATCACAGCCCCGTCCAATAAACAGTTTTTTACAAAGGGTGTCCCTGTTGATGCCATGGTGGTTGCAGCAGCCACTAGGAAGGAGCTGGCTGACCTTCTGTGCCTGTCCATCCACCTAATAAAGAATCTAGGAAAATGGACAGGCACGGGAAGTGGATGTTTTCTTCAGCAACCTTTTCCATGCGGTCGCTGAACTATCTGTGCCATTTCACCCACCTTCAAAGGGATCTCCTTAAGGAACTGGGTGATACCCTTCAGGATCCATCTGCTGTGGGGTCTCAGGAAAAGATTAACTCCCAGCTGGCAACCCTTAACTCTGTAGTTAACTCCTCCATGCGGCTCATTTCTTATGCAGCCAATGGGGCGAGTAGGGCCGCAGGCACAGGCGTTGCTTTGAGAAGACGTGCCTGGATGTGGTTATGTAACTTTGCTGACCCCTTTAAGGTGTCCTTCACCAATACCCCCTTCGATGGTTCGGCTTTGTTTGGACCACAGGTGAAGGATACACTTACCAGGTGTGAGCAGGAAGGCAAGACTCTCTCTGCTGTGGGAGTCCGTTTTTCTACTCCCTCTAGACCATACCCTAAAGGTCAGAAGAGTGGAAAAATGTGGTTTCGCAAACCCCAGGGAGTCGTGCCTGACACACGTGATGAGTTTCCCTCCAGAGGCAGAGGAGGGAACACCTGCCCAAGGGGCAGAGGGGGTCCGCAAAATCAGGGTAGCAGGGAATCCTTTTCTGACAAACCCTTTCAGCACCCTTGAGGGACTGCCCGACTGTCCACCTTCGGAGGCAGTCGGGGGAAAATTGTCACTGTACCCAGAAGCCTGGCAACTCCTCACACAAGACAAATGGGTACAGTCAATCATATCCGAGGGTTACAAAATCCCCTTTGTCCACATCCCCGTACAAACAAACAAGTCCCTTTCAGATGTTCCACCCGGTCTAAGAGAACAAGCAGTTCTAGAAATTTCAAAACTGCTAGAACAAAGAGCCATCCAACCAGTCCCAGCAGACCAGCAAGGATCCGGGATTTACTCCAAGTTCTTTTTGGTACCAAAAAAGACAGGGGACTGGAGACCCATTTTGGATCTCAGCAGGTTAAACAAATCTGTTCAATGAACAAAGTTCCGGATGGTCATGCTTCAGTCCATTCTACCCTTTTTGGGTCAGGGCAATTGGATGTGCTCTATAGACCTTCAGGATGCGTACTACTATATCAAAATGAACAGACGCTCCAAAAGGCTTCTCCACTTCCGGCTGGGAGCCAGTCACTATCAATTCAGAGCCCTGCCCTTTGGTCTCACCACATCCCTCAGGGTGTTCACCAAATGCATGGCAGTGGTGATGGCTCACCTGAGATGGTGAGGATTCCATGTGCTTCCATATTTAGATGACTGGCTCCTAACTGCTTCCACCAGGCATCAGCTAATCCGAACCAGGGATTATACCATACAAACTTGCTCCGAGCTAGGTATCTCTATAAACTATGAAAAGTCTGCATTGTCACCTTGTCAATCTATAACCTTTATAGGCACCATTCTAAATACAAAAGAACTGTCGGCAAAACTTCCATTAGAAAGAGTATTAGACATACGCCGACATGTTCAAACATTACTACAGTGCAAAATAATTCAGACCAGATTTGTACTGAAAACCTTGGGTCTCATGGCAGCAGCAATCACATTACTTCCCCTGGCTCGATTTCACATGCGGATTCTTCAATGGATGCTTTTTACCCAATGGTCCTTCCAACAGCTTCCGATGTCTCACAACATAATAATCACCCAATCATGCAAAGACCATCTCTCTTAGTGGATGGTCTCCGCTCAACTTTTTCAGGGCAGACCGTTTGTCCTTCCTCCTCCTGTTGCCACGGTGATGACTGATGCCTCCCTGATTGGGTGGGGGGGGGCATTTTCAGGGCAGGACTGTCCAGGGCACTTGGCAACCCCTAGAGTACCACCTGCACATAAATGTCTTGGAGATGAGAGCGGTACTTTTAGCATTGCTAGCTCTTCAGGACTCTCTACCTACCGGGACTATTGCAGTTCAGACAGACAATATGTCGGTAGTCTGGTACATCAACAAGCAGGGCGGAACCAAGTCCTATCCCTTATGTCGAGAAGTACTCAAACTCTGGCAGTGGGCAATCTCCTCTCAACGGTTTCTGATAGCAATGCACATCCCCGGGAAATCCAACGTCATAGCGGACAGGCTAAGCAGAGCAATTCTTATGCCTCACGAGTGGTCTCTCAATCAGTCAGTAGTGGAAAAAAATTTCCGCAGATGGGGTCAAACTTGCTGCAACCTTTTTGCAACCCCTCTCAACAGCAAGTGCACCGACGTCTTCACTCTCTTTCCCCTCCCAGGCCATTCCCCCAGAGACGCTCTAGTTCACGACTGGCCCCGGGGTCTTCTCTATGCATTCCCTCCCTTTCCCTTAATTCCAAAACTGATTCAGAAAGCGACCACTTTGGGATCCAGGATGATCCTCATTGCTCCTTACTGGCCTCGACAAATTTGGTTCCCATTCCTGCATCGTCACCTGCTGGAGCAGCCATGGAATCTGGACCCAGTGTCAGACCTCTTGATCCATCAGTCAGGTGAGCTGCACCAATCCCTTCGCTCTCTCAACCTCACAGCTTGGTTGCTCCACTTCCAACCTTAGCCAGGCTTCCACATATTTCTCAGTCAGTGCGTGAAATCATACTTTCTTTGCATAAGTCTTCTACCAGGAAGACTTATGCTAGTAAGTGGAAACATTTTTCCCTCTGGACAGAGGCCAGGAATATAGACCCCTTTACAGCTGCTGTCCATAACGTGTTGGATTTTTTGGCGGAACTTTTTCGAACAGGTTCCTCGTCTGCCACCATTAGGGTCCAATTGGCTGCTATTGCTAATTTTCATGTTGGTCTATCAGAGTCCAGTGTCATGTCCCACAAACTGTGTAAGGCCTTTCTTAAGGGGACTATTTTACTTAGACCCCCGGTTAAAGATCCCCCTCCTCTGTGGGATTTGAACTTGATATTAGCTTCATTGATTCTCCCTCCTTTTGAACCTGTGGCTTCTTGTTCCTTAAAGTTACTCTCCTGGAAGACTCTCTTCTTAGTTGCCATCACCTCAGCCAGAAGAGTATCGGAACATCAAGCCCTTTGTATTCGCCCTCCTTATCTTATTTTTCACAAAGATAGAGTTTCACTCAGGACTGATCCTTCCTTTTTACCCACAATACCCTCAGAGACAAATCTCAATCAGGCTATTGATCTTCCTGTCTTTTTTCCCAATTATTCAAACAGAGCTGAACAAAAGTTACACTATTTGGATGTTCACAGGCAATTATGCTTTTATTTGGATAGGACCAAGCAGACAAGAAAATCAGATCAACTCTTCCTGTCCTATGTTGAGGGCAAGCAGGGCCTACCAGTTTCTAAGGTAACCTTGTCCAGGTGGTTGGCCTCTATTATTACCTTGATCTACCAACTGAGACATAAGGAACTCCCTACAAAACCAAAAGCTCATTCCACCAGAGTGTTAGCTACTTCGGTAGCTTTTCAGGCTAGACGTCCAATGGAATCTATTTGTGCTGCAGCCACATGGGCCACTCTTCATACCTTCATTTCACATTACAAGTTGGATGTGGCCTCCAGGAGTCAAGCTGATTTTGGTTCCACTGTGCTCAAGAGTCTGTTTCGATGAGCCACCCAGGGCTAAGGTACTAGGGACGCTGTCCCATCCAGCAAGAATGAAGGCGAAATAGACAACTTAACATTAAGAAGTTATGTACCTACCATAACGTTTCATGTTAGTTGTCTTCATCTCACCTTCTTTCTTGCGTCCCACCCTCCATCCCCCTAGCCTGGTCAGGACCGAGAGGAATGCCTTTTTGAGGCCTTCTTCCTATGGTTGACTCCTTTTTAGGTTACATCCTCCTCTGCTTGTAGCACTGTAGGTAAACCTTGTGGTGGGAATTGGTGTTTGTTCCTTGGTGTTAGCTCTACCTAATGAGATCTGGGTATCTGACACCTAGCATTGTGGGATAAGGGGAGGCCTCGAGCCGGTAAATAGCTCTCGAGCTTTAGTAAAAGGCCGAGTCAGAGCCGAGGTTCACACACTGAAACACAGGATGGCCAGAAGGCGAGATGAAGACAACTAACATGGAACGTTATGGTAGGTACATAACTTCTTATTACATGCAACTATTACAAACACGTAGAATATGATAATGTCCTCTAATCAGGACATTTGCTATGGCTAGACTATTCTCGCATGACACATATGCCTAATGAGGGACTGTCCCATGCAAAGTGGGAAAGGTGTTACTCCTAGAGTCTCACGTCGGCCAATCTAAAAGGTGGAAAACCTACAATAGGTATGCGGTAGCATTCCGGCAGAGAGATGCGTTTCCCAAAAAACATTTACATGTCAGCATTGCAGATTATCGGTTTCCATGTATTAGCCAGATGGGAGCAGATTGTATGAGGAACATGCATATAATATGATTATGTTACTGGACAGGCCGCCGATTCCGTACAGTCGAATGCCTGCCGTTGCATAACGGTTAGCCATACCCAATACTGTAATCATGTAGTCCAATGTAATAGGCATAACAAGGGATCTCGCCCACCCAGCGTGAGTGACAAATGTAAGCACAAATGGTGCACGTGCAAGTGAGTGAGCGAGCAGGTGTAAGAGTGCTTGTCTACCAGTATGCGAGTATTGCACTGTTAAAGAAATGTGGTGTCTAAACAAGTATAAGGAGCTGTAACCAGAGGTCAGCAGTGCTTAACACCATGCAAACCCATGCACAACCGCTCCCACCTGCTGGAATGTGCCTTACCCACTCCGTATCCAAAGGCGTCGTTCTGGCCGCAAACAAAGAACTGTCCTTTGCACGTGTTGGTAGCAATACCCTGCGCACACAGCTCATGTGAATTACCAATACACCATGGCATATATACAGACAATAGACAGTACCACACACATACCATACAGCACAGTCATCCGACAGTATAGCAATGTACTGGCAGATATGTCTGGACCACTGGTGTTTGCAGACCTGGCCGTCCTGTGTTTCAGTGTGTGAGCATGCCCAGTATGACTGTTATGCATGTTGTCGACTGACATTACCATCATACCTTCATGTGTTTGAGCATGCCCAGTATGGTCAACTGGATCGCATGTGTCACATGTCCAGATAGTCAGTACTGTGGTGCTGACCCCTGCGTTGTACACCGACAGGTGACATGCTGTGTCTGCAGGGTAGCTAACGGTCATGTGGCATTGACTGTTGCTACATTTCTGCACAGCGTGGGGGGACATCCAACTGTATCCGCAGTCCTACACAGCACCGGGGGTGGCGCACATGACTCTCACATGTGTACATTGGAAGGGGGGGCACAGCTGACAGTTGTACACATTTGCTACTACTGTACTGGTATGCCAGGTACTCCATTTCAGTGTGTGGACCTACCTAAATTGCTGGTTGGAGGCATTCCAGTGTACGTCAGATCCTAGCTTTAATTGCCAGCATAGTGGTTTCAGATGTCCTAGCCTTCACAACCTACATCCAACTGCCTGGCCTGCTGTAGTCTGTGTGTGTGTCTGTGGGGGTTGGGGCCATCCATTGGGCATATCCAGAGGCCATTGTATAGCATTTGTCTGTATTGGTCTACACCTGTCCAGCTGTATGAGACTTGTGTGGGCTGTATGGACACACATGATGTTCAGCCCATAACCTGCAGTAGGTTAGGACACCCTGCGTACTACTGGCTACTATTGTGACCCTGGTATGTGCTACAGATGCCATGGTACCACTATGGATGTGTACTGTCTGCTGCCCTAACAGTCGGCCACCAAATTCCCTTATATGCTCACATCCACACCATAGCTACAGGTAAATACACATTCTAATACAACTGCCAATTGGTAGGTCGATTGACTTACCTTGGGGGTGTTCCATACCTGAGGATGGTGCTGGAGGGCTGCCTATGTCAGATGCACACAGTGCACTTCCTATACATGGCTGAGCACAGGTAGTGTCATGTTTGGCATCCATTGTACTGTCTGTGTGAGTCAGAGAGGGTGAAATTCCTGGGTACCTACTGTGTCAGTGCATATGCCATGTGTTGCCTCTTTGCCAAGGGCAGGTCATACTGTGCACGCCTCCTTTCGCCTACTGGGTCCAGCTCAGGTAAGTCACACTGTGCCTGTACAGGCCTTGACATTGGTGGGGGGCTGGTGTGGCCCTGCCCCATGCTGTTCCTGCTGCAACTGTTACCGCAGGATCAGATTGTGTAGCATAGCACATACCATAACAATTTGGGTGCATGTAGCTGGTGAATACTGCAATGCTCCACCGGATGTGTCCAGACACCAGAACCATGACCTGAGCATCCCAAACTCACGCTCAATTATATGTCTTGCCTGTGCGTGTGCCTCATTATGGTGTAGTTGTTCAGGTGTGTGTGCATTGCTGATGGGTGTCATCAGCCAAGACTCTAGTGGTTACCCAGCATCCCCCACTAGGAGACTGTAGGGGATGTCCATATTGGCAAAGATGTGGTACAGCTGCGTCAGATGCCATATATCGGAATCGTCATAGCTTCCAGGGCAGACAGCACACACATTCAGTTTAATGTCCTGGCCATCGCATACGGCCTAGCTGTTGGAGGGCATGCCCCTTCAGTTAATGTAGGCTCTATCCCGCTCACCAGGTGGTGCTTTGATGTGTACATGCATGCAGGCTATAGCACCCAGTACCCCAGGGTAGTCTGCCATTTGGTGGAAGAGACGCATATTGCTGATCAACAAATCACATGTGTTGAGGACATGTACATGCTCACTGGCATGTGGTGACATGGCGTCTGTGAACTGGTGCAATACTCTGGATGCAGATGCCTGTGATATCCCCATGATATCCCCAGTTGTGCTTTGGGCGGTACATGTGGCTAGTATACCTAGGCCAACACATACCTTGGTATCCACTGGGATGGGTTTCCCATGGCCTGTTCGATGTGTCAGGTGTGGCCGGCACAGCTCAACAAGCTGCTGTAGGAGGTCTCTGTCCACCCCATAGCGCTCCACTAACTCCAGCTCATGTAGCCCTTGGTAGGTTACCCTGGATCTGTAAAGTCTTATGTCACCTCACTAAGGGTTGTTCGGCAGCATTCACATCCTCACCACCCTCAGCCTCCTGCACATGTTGGTCTATGTTGCCTGCTGCAGCCCTTCTCATTTGTATGGATTGTGTCGAGAAATGTCCCCGCATGTATACACCGGTGGTGTAGAGTGTGGAAGAAACTTGTGTGTATGGTGCTTGCTCACTTTACCGTAGTGTTCTGGGGTGGGCTGGCCATGTAATCTGCTGATTGTGCTGATTATCATCTGTTTGTGCAGCCTGTTCACCTTGACTACCCCACTACTGCTGTTGTCCCTCCCAATTTCACCAGGCAGGTATAGACACACCCCTAGCTTAGGTGTGCTAAGGCAGGAACTATCCCGAGGCACAGGTCTCCAATGTACGTACAGTATGCCTGACCCCCCCTGCCATGCATTCACTTATATTCGAGTCCTGCACCTGGCTATCTACACACATACACTCTTGGGATCTGTATCACACCCTGGGGATAACCGGGATTCACTATTGTCAACCTCATTTGTATAGTATTGTCTTCTAATGCATAGTTATATGACCCATACTGATCCTCCAAATTAATAACCACTGCTTACTGTCACTCAGATCCATACACAACTGGTTAAAGATGCCTTACTATCACCGTATTCAATGTCCCTTGTTCTTCCCAGCAACAAAATAACCGGTCTTTACATGACTAGACCCCGGGACCCTGCACACCACAGACGATGTCCTTTACCACTAAGCCATGGCAGATATACATACATCTGAGGTGATCATGTACAGATCATCCAGCACAAACATTCAATAGTGCTAATGTCCATATATATATATATATATATATATATATATATATATATATATATCTATGTCTATCTATCTATATCTGTATTTATGTATATATATATATATATATATATATATATATATATACACACACACACACACACACACACACACACACACACATATACACACACATACGTAGATATTGCATTTATATCACAACAGCTGATCACATGACACCAAAGCATTAGACAAGAATGAAAAGGAAACCACATGTGCCACCTGCATTATGTAGTGGTGTTACTATCAAGGCAAGTGTGTTTCATTGCGTCACATGGGTCAGATTGTATTAAGGGTAAGAATAGGGCTACTGACATTTACTCACCAACCTATTGGCGAATGTATGTGTATGTGTTGACAACCCAGTGTCTTGGGCAGTTATGACATTTGTGGACACTATATAGGAAAGCAACAAAACACACTCAACACATCCTGAAGCTAGCCACCCACAGATACCAACACATAGGATGTGACTGCCAAACACACACACACCTGTCATGCCTTGGAATAGAGCACCTACCTGTCTATTCTATCATACTACAGCATTACGTAGTTACAGAATGCGCAACAAAGATTACTGGATCACAGCACTCCCTGCGGCATACTTCTAGGTGGGTGACATCATCAGCAAAGGCAAAGACGCCGATAGGGATTGTTTGGAGAGTGAGCAGTCTAAAAGCATTACTCTGTCCCCAGGTCGCTGGAAACACACACACACACATGGCATGGCTGGGACTAGAACATAGACCTAACTACCTTATCATACTACACCATTACGCAGTTACAAAATGCGCTACCGCGATTACTGGATCACAGCACTCCCAGAGGCATACTTCTAGGTGGGTGACATCATCAGCAAAGGCAAAGCCACCGATAGGGATTGTATGGAGAGTGAGCAGTCTAAAAGCATTACTCTGTCCCCAGACAGCTGGAAACACACACACTTGGCAGGGCTGGGATTAGAACATAGACCTAACTACCTTATCACCCTACAGCATTACGCAGTTACAGAATGCGCTATCAAGATTACTGGATCACAGCACTCCCAGAGGCATACTTCTAGGTGGGTGACATCATCAACAAAGGCAAAGCCACCGATAGGGATTGTATGGAGAGTGAGCAGTCTAAAAGCATTACTCTGTCCCCAAGCAGCTGGAAACACACACACACTTGTCAGGACTGGGATTAGAATATAGACCTAACTACCTTATCACACTACAGCATTATGCAGTTACAGAACACGCTACCAAGACTGCTGGGTCACAGCACTCCCAGAGGCATACTTCTAGGTGGGTGATATCATCAACAATGGAACAAACGCCGATAGGGATTGTATGGAGTGTGAGCAGTCTAAAAGCATATTACTATCCCAAGGCAGACGGAAACAAACACATGGCAGTGGTGTGAGCAGGACAACTGCCTATCTACAGAGCACTATTACAACACTACATAGATACGAGACGCGCCACAGACAGTACACCTTTCAAGACAATCAATATGACCTTCTAGGAATGCAGACATTGACATGGATGCTGGCAGTTACAGTGTACATACCTGTGAACCAGTGTGTTGAATGTAGGAATCCATCCTGAAGTGGGGTATGACCATCTGTTGCCTGGATGACCACTATCGCTATACAGGATTACAATGGTCATGCCCATACACAGAGGCACATAACCAACACAAGGTGTCACTGGGCATGCTCACACACTTAGTAGCACACGTCAGTTTGGAATGCACTATGTGTCCATCTACACAATGGTGTACTGGGCATGCTCACACACTTAGTAGAGAAGGGCTGTCTTGTATGCACACAGATTCTAAACACGGAAGGGCACAGTGTGTCGATAGTCATCGTTGTTTGCATGAACACTGCACTACATATGTCTGACACCGGTCTTCTGCACAACGTCTGCTGCTGTCCATCACCTTAGCTGTACCAATCTAAACCTGGCACACTAATACCACCCATGGTGATGTCCTGGCAGGAGTGGGTACTTCGCACATATAGTACCATACATAGACGAAGAACCTGAGACCAGGTAAACACCCTGACACCTACAGAACAATTGCATTGTATGTGTATGCTAAACAGTGCTAGATGTGTAGCGTTCGTAATCATAGCTGCCAATCTAGATCCAACAATGGGGAATACTGATATCTGTGCAGTGAGGAACACCTGGCATAAGGCTCAGTTGTGCACAATAGCACTACCACCGTATACCTCAGATACAGACATGTGGGCCATAAGACCGTTACGGACCGCTCCAGGTGTTAGTGTCCCCACGTACATGAAGGCCACTCACATGTACTGACCAGTACACTCTCAAAAGCCATCACAGATATGTCAGGTGCAGATCACAGTGGTAAATGCTGCATTCTAGTATGTAGCCCTCAGACATCACCATGTCCTTGGACCAGCAACACACATCCATACATTAGTACAACACCATGTTACTCATGACCAGTGGACTGTACCTAGCGCTACAGCAACTGTGCAGACTACCCATGTACTGACAGGGTTCCATCATGTGTTATGCAATGCACTGATACCACTATTCATAACCAGGTCAGCTGTACACATAACAGGGGCCCTGAGTCTTATGCAGCTGTAACAGATAACTGTTGCTGTACACCAGACAACACACTCATGTTTGGATATGACATACATGTAACTGCCATGGATATGTACATGCCCCACACACACACAACACATATGTACATAGCATAGCTTTTGCTGTCCTTCGTGCAGACACGTGGCTACAGCGATTACATGCATGCACATGGAAGGTAAGTCCATGGTTGTTGAAGGCTAACAGTACATAAGGTAGCAATGTTGACTGAGTTAACATTCCCTCTGTACTGGTTACACATGACAACTATCATATCATACAACAGTCCATGTGTCATGTATGGCATCACACATGTCCACCAATTGCAATGCATACAAACATGGCTACATGACAGGAATTTAGGACCTATAAACATGTACATGTAGTGTTGTGCATTCAGCTACCATGCATGTGCAGTAGGTGATGTTTGCAGTTCATCTGTGTCTTACTACAACATGCAGTTGCAATGCAGCCCCATCATTGACACCTGTATATGGTGAAATACTGACAGTATGGTAAGATGTACATCAGGTATGGATGGATGTGTGTACATAAAGTTAATTGAAGGTGAAGACATACAACCTACACAGCGGTCAGGGTGTTACTGACTGTAAATCACTTGACACCTGTAACACTTAAGTCCTCCCGTGTGCATATAGCAGCACAATTGCCAAAGGTAGCATCGGTACACATTGTAATGCAGGCAATACAGCTGCATGTCTGTCAGACATATCATAAGATAGCAGGTGTTTGATTCACAGTACTGCCATGTGTGTTTGCTTGTGTGACCATATATGCCACGTATGGTGGGGAATACATCCCAATTGTTACACACCCCTGTACACTGTTGTAGAGATCTGTACATACTGCAGTGTAGAAAGCAAGACATAGGCAGGGGTGGTGTGTGTATCACACACATGTTAGCTATCTGTATGTGCATGACATTTGTGGACTCTAGTGTGTGTGTGTGTGTGTGTGTGTATGTATGTATGGCTGTCTGGTGCATGGAGTGAGGATGTATGCTACCATTGAGAACAGATAGGGCCCCTAACCCCTCAAGGTGATGCAATCTACTACCCTGTTGATGCCGTCAGTCTTAGGCATTACTGACTACCTGTACATGTTCATTCTCTGTGTCGCATCATGTGGGTGCACAGTACTGTAACAGTGGTTACCACATAGGCAGGGGTCCTCACCTCAATGCTATCAAGTGTGTGTTATAGTGTTGCTGACCCCATGAGTGTGGGTGTGCTACTGTGTGTGTCTGTGTATGTCTGTGTGTGTTCTCATCCTGTAATGTGAAAGTGTATTACTGCTACACAGTGAGGCCTCATGCTATCAACTGGCCTCTACCCTTGACATCAGCTAGACTGCTGTGTAAACCCCCCGCACCATGTAACTGTACCTGTGATATCACCCAGTATGGATGTCACGTCTCTAGCCACTGTAGCCTAGTGCACAGCTCACATGCTCCTGGATCAGTAGATGTGTAGAGATCTTTGGAATGTCAGCCTTTCTAACAGTGAGGTTGAGGCTACGTATAGCATGCTGGTATTGCCATACATGCCTGTGAGTACTCCATAATTACACATGTGAAACTGCAAACAATGGTACTTAATGGCACATGCAATTAGACCTTAAGGAGGGAAGCAGGGCCTCATTGCCAGCATGCTGTTACTGTTGTTACCAAGACACATACTGTGAACATAAAACAATGCATTCTAACTGCAAACACTGTTATGTAATGTCACATGCAATTAGACCTTAAGGAGGGACGCAGGGCATCATTACCAACATGCTGTTACTGTTGTTACCAAGACACATACTGTGAACATAAAACAGTGCATTCTAAACCTCTACTACATGGTATGTCTGCTGCGTGTCAACAGTACACAAGAAGTGTAATATACACTTATCTCACTATTCTGTTCACCCTGTGCATCAGACCATATGAGCATGTCCCTGCACCGATGGTGTGGATGACAGGGATGCGGCACAGGCATCATCATATGCACAGGGTGATAATGTTTGCCAGGGGCCTAAGCTGCACCAGTGGATGACATCATGTGTGTGGATTAGGGCCTGTGATCTAATTGGACATGTGTGGTTGTTATGCATGTGGGTGTTGCAGTGCCCTACAGATGTTTCTGGTGTGTGCGTGTATGTGTGCACACAGTTCTGCCATGTGTCCAGCCTACACAGGGGTATTATTGACAGCTCCAGATTGTACAGACCAGTATTTACAGCTCACTGTGTCCGGCCATGGCCACGTGGCCTGTGCCTGCCAGGGGTTGCACGGGCACTACCAGACAGAGGTACAGATTGGGTACTGTCCGATGACACATGTCCACTGGAACCATGCCCCCACTGGGACCATCCAGGGCCACGTCCACTTGGCCTGCTGTGTCCTGGTGTGGACAGCGCAGCACCAGCTGCACTGCTGCTGCTACTAGCACTATGGGAGCAGGCATGTGAGGTAGCTTGTTCATGTAGACCTGCACCAGGTGGTGTAGCTGGCCTACGTCCACGTGGCCTACGCCTCACTCCTACCAGATGTTCCAGCACAGACAGCTAACACTTGTGGATTGCCATGCCAAGGTCAAGGATTCCAAACATGTCACCCAATTGCCTGTCCAAAACGTCAGCAATCTGCTGTTGAGCATTTGCCAATGCCTGGATGTTGTCGTTTAAAAAATGGATAGCAGCCCTCTGAAGCCTCTGCCCTTCTCTGTTCTGCCATTCAGCACGTGCCTGTACTGCCTTTACAGTCTGAAACATGTGTCTGGTGACACCAGCTGCTGCGCTCTGTCATGCAGGTGCATGTCAGCCAGAGGTCCTCCTATGAGCAGCACTGGCCACATGCCTGTGTTGCACATCTGCAGTCATTTCACTGACACCATGGTGTGAAGGCACACCTTCCGTAGCCACCACACGTTCCTGTTCCAAGCTAACACATGCTAACTGTCCTTCCTCTATGGCCACTGGTGATGGGGTATGTGTTGGCATGAGAACTGTGTGCGGGGAAGAGGGGGATATAGGTGTGATGGCAACCAATGTCACAGATTCAGCCCTTGACAACCCTGCCTGTACCTCAAGCATATGTTCATCACTGCCAGAGTCTGTGGGGACACTAACATTAGATGGACCGCAGGAGGGTAATGCACCTACATCACCTGTGAAGGCAAACAACGACTCTACATTACAATAGAGACAGACACACACACACAGACACACACACAGACACACACAGACACACACAGACCATGCATGTGATATGACAGATGGCATGCAGCATGCATGTGATACAGCAGACGGTATGCAGCTCAGACATTAATAGTGTTAGTTAGTATACATCCCTGGGTTGCACACAACAGCAAGCATGTGTCATAGCAGAAGCCATGCATTTCACACAATCATAGTAGTAAGCATGCATCCCTGTGATACACCATGTGGACCAGCACAGGTTAACAGTACACATGGCTGATGTGAGGCATATGTCCTTGACATTAACATGTAGTATGACATGTAATCTGCTGATGTGTGCATTGACAATGCATACATGTTTGACACAATGGTGTGCTGACACGTACAGCGGTGTAATGGTGTCACATTGCAGTGTTGTCTGTATGCTCTACAGATAGAATGCACCTTTAGCAGATGTGCATGACCATTGAAGGGTAGTATGAGGCGTACATATTGCTATACAGTGTGAAGTACAGATACAGTGCCATTGCATGGAATCATGAGGTGTCTCTATTGCTATACAGTGTGGAATACACACACAGTGCATAGCCATGACTGCTTGCATACACAATACATAAATACTGTGGATTGTGACCCACGTCGCTGAGGTGTATACACACTAAACCATGCTGTGTCATGTGTGACAGGTCACCGGAAGACATACGGATGACACCCCTGCACAACTGCTAACATTTCTTAGCTGCCTGGCAACCATATCCACACATGGCAGACTTGTCAATACACCATGTCCCACATGACATTTATGTACCACACACACGAGGTGCACGGCTGACAGTGATGTCCAACAGCAGCAAGGGAAATGTACGGTATCTTTGGCCTGATGTGGTGTCTGTGTATGTATGTGGAAGCTGTACAGGTGACTACTGTCATGCTGTGACACAGTCATGACGTTCAACACATCTTATGTGGTTGAATTAAGTGACACCTCCACAAGCTGTGCACAGGCTGTTAGGATGTCCAGTGTTCCACATCTACTATATAACCATTCAACAAAGGCTAAAGTTGGACCATGTGTAGACAATGTGCAACAGGGTGTACACATACACATCACATCTACTGTGTGTTACTACATGTCTCTGGCAATCCTCCATGGCCATGTGTGAACATGTGTTGGCCAAATGTTTGTGATGGCTGTCTATCTCACATGTCTGTGTTGTCCCATATGACATACACCCATAGATGTCAGATACTCCAGTGTCCACAGGGTTATGCAGACAAAGGGTTGTATGTTTGGTAAGTGGGGTATGTTTTATGGGATAGTGAGAGAATGTTGCAGCCGGACCGCTACATGTCTGGGACATGTCAGATGGCACATCACAATGTCTGCACTCATTGCAGGGGCATATTCCACAATGGTGAATCATGTGGGCTGCCCATATCCCAGCTCACTGTGTAGTACTGTTTGCGTACCCCACATGTGATGTTCTGATGTATAGTACATATTCCTACATTGAACAACACCTCCACCATTGTATGCACAGCTGTCCACACATCTAGCAATGACAGTTACTGTGGTTTCATGTTGGTGTTTCATTTGGTTTGTATATATTGCACATGGGTAGCCAGTGTGATTGATGAAAGATGCAACCTGTATATCATGACTGGACCATACATTATGTGTACATGTGTTAACTGGCCACATGGCGAATAGATCTGTGCATTCACATGCCTGATACTGATAACTGTCTCACCTGCAATGGCCTGCTGTCTCTGTGGCATGCCAGAGGTACCTGTATAGGGGTGACACAGCAGTCTGATCATTATTCATGACTGTATGACAGCTACAGGGTGCACTGTGCATGTTAACACATTCGCCAGTACAATAGCATATACTATGGAGTATGCACATGTGTGCATACACAGGGTAGCATACTATAGTATGTGGCATGTGTGTAAACATACCTTGCATATGATGTTACATTACATATTGTACAGTGACACATGCGACTAAATGGGATATAATATTTATATGTGCAGTAGTGACTTACCAGGCAACTCCAGGCTCAGTGGTTGGGAGACACCCACCTCCACGATGGCAGCTAGAGTTTGTGGATGCTGTTCTGATGGGGTCCCTAGGCTGGCCAGTAGCTCCTTGGTAGGTGTGAGTGGGGGCTGGGTTGGTGACCCACCACCTGTTCTACCTTTTTCCCTGGCGATTGCATTGGCACGCTGTTTCGCATGTCGGATCAGGTCCGTGCAGTGTCTGCGCACCTGTTGGTAGGTGCATTTATGGCCACCCACATCATTAACCCTCCTGCGAAGTTCCTGCCACAGGTCATCACGCTGCTGGGCATGCTGTGGCACATGACTGAACAATACTTCATAGTTATCCTGGAGGTATGGTATGAGGGCATCATCCTCCAAGCGGCTATATGCTGGCAGTCATGATCGAGGCATTATCTGGAAGACATAATGATGGAGACAGGTCACAGCATCTCAGAGATGCACAGAGATACAGCTGCACATACATGTGTATTACATTTAGTACATATGAACAGTTGTCTTTGCAAATCATCATGACACTGACACGACTGATATGTTTGTGTCACACACATGTAACACCTGATGGGGATTGGATATTTTCACCATATATGTGTGTCACCTCATTACATTGCTCATACTCAATGTGAACGCTGTCTTGATGTGGGCATGTCTGTTTGCCTGTACTGGTGTTCTTACCTATCAGCACATGCCTGGATGTGTGCATATTAATGCTGTTGACCTTGATGCTGTGTATATGTCACATATCATCACATACACTGCCTTAACAGACATGAGCAGTGACAATGCAGACATGCGCACAGAAACCTTTACATGCATGTGTTTTGCCATTTCCATCTACACGGCACTGTACAGCAGTTCAACATCCTGCCACGTATCGCCTGTGTTGCACATGTGATACACATAGGACAATGGCTAGCCGGATGGTATTCGCAGGGATGGTTATCAACTATAGCATGTACGGCCAAGATCATGTAGTAGTGTGTATGCCCTGGGCCATGTATGGGCATAGGATGTAAGGTTTTCTAGCTATATCTGATAGCTACATTCCTGCCGACAGATGAATCAGTGCCACATTACTGATCCAGACAGTTAATGATACATCTACCATGCGGTCATCGCACCATGTATGACAGAGGTGACATGTGCAGCTTTGCTGGACAGGGTTGCATGGTATGGCAGGAGTATGTAACATGTATGGCACAGGGATCTGTCCAGCATGTGGTGACCCTTGTACTAGGAAGGTGGCTGTCCATGACGTATGTCTTTCAGATCAGGATATGTACGTGTAGCATGTCCAACATCACAGTGTTGCACATGTCTTTATGCAGGGTAGGCAGCATGCTGCATAGTGGAGATGAGGATTGTGAAGGCTGGTGTCGCCCATCCAAGCATGGCCAATACCCTTAAAGGTGATATGTGATCCGATATTGGTCACTTGAGTGCTGAGTATGGCTGTCCAATGATCTCCATGCTCATGGATGGCACCCTGTCATGACTTGGGTTGCCTCGTATGACTACCTAATAGGCCTGGTGATGTCACTAGCTCAGGGAGGTAAACTGCACAGCACCATCCCTTACACACAGTGTCCATAATGTTGACCACTGCCTAGGTGGTAGTTAATGGGTACAGGGTTATTAACATAGCAGTGACAATGCAATAAGCAGCTGTCAGATTGTGCACATATGTCACGCACCTCACCCACAAAGCCCATGCTGTATGTTGTCCACAACACTGAGTCAGCTATTGCTCCTAGGTCATGGCCATTCACATACTTACATAAGCAGATGCCTCCCATTTGTCTGTGTGGTATGGGCTACAATGAGGGGGGGTACAAAACATTAATCCTGTTTTACTGTAGCTGCCACTGGTGTGATATGCACGTCACTCAGACACCTTTTGTAGTGTTGCTTCTGTCAACAGGCCACTGGTAGAACACTCCTGTGACATACAAATGTACATCTAGTATACTGAGTGTAGGTGGAACACAGTATGGGTGATGATGTCCTATGACCTGTCACAGGTATGCTATGCAGTGTGAATTCATCCGTACTGTCATCTACATCTGTACTGCTAACATCTACGTTGATTAAGGTTCATAGACTTGCAGACCATACTCAGCAGGGTGATAGTGCAGTGCCTCCCATTATGAGTGGAGTCTCCACTTTGTGGGTTGTGATAACTGTTGGTGTGCTCCATTCAGTGTTTTCACAGACTGACATGAACCTATGTTTTGCATGGAAGTGTATGTGTAGAGCAAACTGTTTTGCCATATGTGTATTATACGACCAGGGATTTGAACAGGTCACATGCAGCCTGAGTGCACCTTGTACCATCATAGAGTGTTCATGGATATGTGATTGTGTACCTGTTGGGGGGGCAGTGAGTTTATGTTATCCAACACCCTATCTGTATTGCTTATTCATGCTCAGCACTTGTTCAGAACATGTAAGCACTTCATGAGCTACTAATTACTATAGCACTCAATCCTACACATTTCCTACAGGTAAACACTGTCTGTCCTTACATTTCCAGCTTGCTTACAGTACAACAGCTGTTGTACACACTTACTTCACATATCTTGTGAGAAATGGTTGAATATACAGGCATGTCCAAGTGTCAATTACCAGTGTTATTGCCTGTCTATATGATGAATATGGGCAACATGAGGCAATATAGCAATTGTCTCATGTACACAGTCAATGCTCACCTCCTAACATACGACACTACAGCCTGTGGGAAATGCACATATGTAGCCATGCAGGAGGTAATGATCTCTCCAACTAAGACTGAACCTGACAATCATGTGGGGATGTTAAACATTTGCACTACACCCCACTCATCACATAGTTTCACTAGATATCCACTACCACAGGCCACACATAGTAAGACTACAACATTTGCGGAGCCTCTCCATACTACTCTGTGTAGGCAACAGAGGCAGCCCCCATCACCAAACACAACACCAATTACTTATAGCCCACAGACTCATGTGTGCCCATCAACTACAGCCAATAGGGTGTTATAACATACCCAACACACTAGTCATAGGTGACTCTGTAGGCAGTCACACTGATGTCCCACTCAGCAGGCTACACAAGGTGATAGTCACTTTCATCTGGCTGTCGGGTAACAGGATCCACAACATAACCTATGCACTCAGGTCACTCCTCAACAGGTACAATATGACTGTCATTCTTCACGTTAGTGTGAATGCCCTGAAATGTAACTTCCTGGACTACATGTACAGGGACATGCAATAGCTCTCCGATCTTGTAGCCCAGGCAGGCATCGCCCAAGCCCTGAGAAGCATTCTGCATTCGTCCAGACTGATATCACAGTACAGCAACTGAATTATTCACTTCAACAGTTATCTATGCTTCTGGTGTCATTCCAAGGGTATCCAGTATCTGTCTGCTTTGAATGACATGGTCGACAAACCACAGTGCTTTGGCACAGATGACTTGCACTTGTCAGCTTTGGGATTATGGATAACATCTAAGGCTCTTGCTGCTCCTATACTGCCTGTTTTAGACACATTTCAAATAACATATTCACCATCAGAACAGGTACAAGCAAGCAAAACCTGAGGGTAATGTTACTCAATGCTTGACATCTTCATCTCAAACGCACTCAGCCGAGGCACTCCTTATAATGGACCACTTTGATATCTCTGCAGTGACTGGGACCTGCTTCTAGGCTCTGGAGAGCACCCCTGCACTGACAGGCTATTATGCAGATCACACCTTTCAGTCATGTAACCAGGACCAGAACACCCACGGCGGAGGTGTGTCCATATTTCACAAGGATGTATACACCTCCAGGCTGGTTGCTTAGCACAATGCATCAGAGGTAATCTAAGTGCAACTAACTGTGGCCAGAACTGCTATACAAATTGCAGCTTGCTATGGATTCCACACCATACCCCAGAGTTAACGGCCCTCATTTCTTGGTGTACTGGAAAGTAGGGTTCAAACAGGAACTACTGATGTGAGACTGACACTACCCCACACTTAACTGTGATCCCTACTCATGTACCGACACATTAGGCCAGCACTTTCAGGGATTCATAACCTCTAATTGGCTGGATCAACCTATACACACCACCACCAAGGCCAACAATATCCTAGACCTGGACATTACCATGTGTGACTTGATCCCCTTGTTGGTCAGTTCCAAACGTATGCTAATCACCCTTATTATCCACATCCCGGCACCATACCCTTCACGGAAAACACAGTACAATATTTCTACAAAGCCAACTTCAGGCTTCTTATGACAGCAGTAGTAAATGTCATGACACCTGTGCAGATGGACAATATAGTTACAAATGCTGAAACATACACAACTGCACTTCATTAGCACTTACACGACTGCATGGATCATGCTATCCCAAACAGAGCTATGACGGTAC
Source organism: Protopterus annectens (assembly GCF_019279795.1). Lineage (NCBI taxonomy): Eukaryota > Metazoa > Chordata > Ceratodontiformes > Protopteridae > Protopterus > Protopterus annectens. The sequence goes on from NC_056728.1 coordinate 1,960,279,653, forward strand.
CCACCAGATAACGGACGCCACTCTGGGGCTCCACTTCCATGGACATAATGTATGACAGAAGGAGGAGACTGTTGCAAAGTAGGGTACAATCCCATGGGTGGGGTAGCTCCCTGGTCAGCCTCAGTAGGAATCTGAGATCCCTTATCACATCCTCCGAAGCTAGCTATGTAAACATTACTGCAACACATTCCAAGGACTACCACAAAGTGTTATGGAGGTATGTCACTTCTCTTGATGGCAATACCCACATTTGCTCTGACATACAACAGTTAGGCAGGAACATTACAGAACCGACTGATATTGGCAACATCCTAGCAGATAGGTTCAATGCTAACTTTACACACCTCTCACACCCTAAAGGGCCCAAATCTATACAGGGACAATGCAGAGTCCCTGCGGTCACAACTACGCAGTTCAAACCTGCACTCTCTAAAGCCTGGAACACAGACTCCATGTGACCGTCCAACATCCCAGGCTGTGATTTACACAAACCTCAGAATGACATGGCTCCCCACTTGAGCACCAAATTCACTAATAGCCTTGCATCAGGCATTGTGGACCCTGAATGGCACACAGCAACAGTTATCACACTCCACAAAGGTGGCGCCACAATGGACCAGAGGAACTATTGCCCTATATGCCTGACTAGACTGTTCTGCAAGACTATGGAGAACATCATCATGGAAGTCATTCACAGAGACATTGGTGGCCTCCAAACCTTTGATACCACCCAGGTTGGATTTTTTAGGGCCAGACCAAGGCTCCTACACCTGGTGGAGTCCTTTGAGACAGTTACCAATGTAGTAGATGATGGTAAGGAGGTCCACACAGCCTACATTGTCCTCTCATTGGCTTTCAACACCGTTCCCCATTCTGGTATTGTCACTCTACACATCCACCTGCACATCGACCCCAACGTCTCGAGATGTTATGCAAAGTGGCTCACGGACAGGACACACACAGTGAGTGTAGCATACCGTAGTTCCTACTGTACATCAGTTACAATTGGCGTACTCCAGTCCTCAGTCATAGGGCCACTCATGTTCGGTATATGCTTCCCTGAGGTACAGGCTAGCACAGAAGGACTTTCCCTGAATAGGTTTCCAGGCGACTGCAAACTAGGAGCCATGATTGATTCACCAGCTGATACAGACACCCTCCATAAGGGTGTCACTGTGATGGATATCTGGTGTCAATAACATGGCCTCAAGCTGCATGACACAAGGTGCATAGACATCCCCTTTGGATTACACCAATCACCCATTGATTATCACATAGGTGGTAGTCCCCTACATACATAAGACATTATAAGGGATCTTAGTACACACGTAGATAGCACCCACTCCTTTGATAACCATATTGCCAAGGTGGTGTGGATATCCTTCTACGTGGCCACCCTAATCTGTAATGGGCTTGTAGCCAGAACAAAGACAGCCATTGTACCTCTATACTCCTGACTTATGAAACACGTTCAAGGGTACAACACCCCATTTGGGGTGTACCTTATGGAACAGAAACGGCTTTAAATACCACAACATTAATACACCAACAGGATTACACACCTCCGAAGGATGACGTATGCAGCACAACTACAGAAACCCCAACTGTACTCATTTGCATACTGCTGAACTGGACACTCACCATGCTTTGAAACATGATTCCTATGTACATCAGGCAGGGACCCTCACTAGCACTCTTCATGAGATACCTTGATGGGTGGATGGGGAACAGCCATGTACGCCAGGGATCACTGCAGTGACTGTACTGTACACAGGTACAGGAAACAAATGGCTCTGCTGTTCACAGGCAAGGACACTAACCTAGGGAGGTGCTGCCAGTGAAAACACTGTAGTTGGGCTTACAAATGGACTTGGCCAGACAGCATAGTACCTAACTATGAACCTATGAAGCTATTACATGTCTTTTGTGCATAATTGAGTAGCTCTTCCATTTCAATTAGCTATCATGCTGTTACACTATCTGGTGACTACAAGCCATATGTATCCTGTTATTGTGTATTGTACATTCCAATAGACATACCTTATGTTTGCATAATATAACAGTAATGCTATGTAAAATATTTGACATATCTACCTACAATACTGTACATTTCACATTTTTGAAACAATATCCCACAATGCAAAGCATAAATGCACAACAGGACCACCTTAGGCATGTTATTCTCATTATACACCCATACATATGCCTTCTGTTACAGTATATCACCATATACTATCCCCTATTATGGCACGTACTTGTTGGACAAACCCTACCACCGACAGCGGCTGGAGTGAAATTGTTATGTTTAAAGCCCTTATGTAGCATCCCTTGTGGTGTATGAGGTGTTTATCTTGTGGCCCACAGCAGTACACACAATTTCTACAAGCGTTACTATGTTCAACAAGACATCACTACATAATACCTTTTCCCACTGTATGCATTGCGTACACTTTCATTAATACAGAACAGGCACTACATACACTAACATACTGAGTGTTCTACATACCTTCTTAGTGGTCAGAGTTTACGATAATATCTGTGTTACTCCTTTCCTGTTTAAACAGTTCTATGGTATGAGCATACGGCTTGAATGTATGGCAAGCCATCATTTTATATGTAGATACCTGTAACATGTGGTATCCTGCCACCAATTGGTGTTCCAGATTAAATTATTACATGCACATCAGCTGTGCAGCTACTCCATTGGCCAATTACATGGCAACAGTGGGGTATAATTGAATACTCCACTTGGGCGTTGTCCTTTTGCCCTACCTTTGAGGAAGATGGTCTGGATGTGTTTTATTGTGATGAATTGCAACTGCTATATGGAGAGACACAGATATTTTGAATTCATGTCCCCCGTGGACTGTGTGTGATGGCTAGAGTATGTAGTTCTACATGTGAGTGTAGCTGTTATCTCAACCATCTGATACAAGACTATTGCAAACAAAACCTGTACCATTGGCGTCTGTTCCATTGTACAACAGCAACGATTTCACATGGCGCCATTACAAGTGTGTCTCTCACAAGGTATGTTAACACTTCTGCAGATGTCATTGAGTGAGTGGATGTTTGGGATGTTATTGCAGTCTGTATTGCAATTGTTTCGGGAGTGGGGGAGGTGAAGGTGGGTGTACATAGCAGATAAAGGTTTGTGGGGACTGCATTTATACATATTCCATATGTGTGTGGGGGCTCCTTCCCTAATTGAAGACCTATCATTTAGTAGACTAATACTATGGTTATTGCAGGCTTATTCATTAAGCCATTGTTAATTGGTTCCTATACAGCATGCAGGTGATGTTGATCCTTCAATCCCTCCTGAAATACATCGATATGTAATGAAATGTTGCTACATGAAAGCTGTTTTGTGTATTTCTGTCACAGATATTTGCACTCATTGCAGTTGTGTTGGTGACTGAACCTCTTTGCCTTGGCTTGCCACCTTTTCAAATGACCATAGTGGGACATTTGCAGGACACACATCGGGGTTTAGAGGCCGACACATACCCACTGTCAGTACAAAGGATAGAACTTAATTTTGTCCTAAATAAAACCTTATTCTTGTAGCACATTAGTTGCTTATTATGTTTCTTGTAACATTTACATATTTTAGATACAGGAATAACTATTTAATACAACTATTACATAATATATGGGACATAATTATGTCCTACAATCTCAGGACATTTGCCCTTTTTAATATTTTTTGTCAGGATACAACTGCCCAAAGAGGGACTGTCCCTCTCAAAGTGGGACAGGTGGTAACCGTATGCCTAAGGCCGGCTATTACCACACCTACTGTAATAATCTACCTCCTAGTTAGCACAAACAGACACACGATGCAAACACACATGCACACACACACACACACACACACACACACACACACACACACACACACACACACACACATTACAGTCCCATGGAAACACACACCACACTCTCAACACACACTTACACACACTACAGCAATCCGAAACACACTTAAACACAGTACCTACCTGGACCGCAGCACCAGCAGCAATAACTAAATGTCCCTTAACATCGTAATAATATTACTCGCGGTTCTAGTGTTCCCGTACTGTGGTCTTTCGGTCTTTAAGCCTCGTGATTACACGTGTCGGTATGTAAAGCATTCGGTAGTTGGCAGTATCCTATTTATTTGTACCTCCATGGTTGTATACATGTTGTTAACCTGTCTATATATTTGCAGATATATGTATAGCCGTATATATCGACATACATCTCTCTATCACCCTTTCTATCCCTATTTTATATATATATATATATATATATATATATATATATATATAGACAGAGAGAGAGAGAGTGAACACACCTTTCATTGGGTACATGGCGGTGTATACTGTTTCCTGAACTCCGCTCTTTTGTGTTTTAACCTGTTACAATACACACCTGCCATTGGTACATCTCGGGTAGCTTAGTGGTAGGTGATTGTGAACATGGTTGCGTGTTCTACTCCTGGCAGTGGTCGTTTTACCTCTCAGAGCAGGCACTATTAGTACAAGGGTGAATAATGCTGGTTTCACCTGTTCTGGACATCTCTGTCCGAGATCTGCGTGAAATTCAGCAAAGCTTAGACCTGTTTTGTGCATATCCATGTATTCATGTTTAAACGATGTTTACCATCACTTGCCGCCACATAAACCTGCTAACATGTGCTTAAACGTGCTCTAATGACCTGCATCCAACATCCATTATTCGTGCCATCGGGATTACGTAACGGACCTTGCAGGACGTGGAACTGGAAACATGCACGACACAGTCAGTGGCTTTACCAGTTGGTCATCTGGGATTTGTACAAGTGTTATGGTGTTTTGTATGTGGACTGTACTACAGCTGTTCCTCCATACTGCAATCAAATGTGTAACTCAGTTTACATATGGATGATACCTATTAATGGTATGTCCAAGTGATGTTTAATGGATGTGCTCCACCATTGGGAATCTATGTCACAGTGAGCCACACACTGTAATGTGCTACATCTTAACACAACCATAACTGGAGAATGCTGGCGTGGCAGATACCTGTCATGGGTACTCCCCATGCTTTGGCACTACATCCCTGATTACATTATATGGAGGCCCTCATTAACACACCTGGGAATCCATGCAGAGTAGGTGGGGAACAGTGGTTACACACATGGATCCCGCAATTGGCTCTGCTTCACAGAGGGACAGTTAGTTAATCGATGGGGTGGCGACAACAGACACATTTTGCCTAGGCTGATGAATGGCCTCTGACAATCGGGCATGTACCTACCGATGTACCTAGGAACCTATACATACAGTATCAGCATATGCTGTTAGCTTCGTTTACTGTTCAGGTGTTGACTTTCCTTGTTCCAATAGCTATTGTGTGTGCAATAGCTGAGGGCTGCCTATGTAGGATTCACACAGTAGGCCACCTATACATTACAATTTACAGGTGGTCGTGTGTGTGTGCCATCCATTTTACTGTGTGTGCAGGTAGAAAAGTGTGTCAGTCCGTAGGGGCCTACACTGTCAGTGTATGTGCTATACGTTCCCTCTTTGTCAAGGCGTGGACATATTGGGCATGCCTCCATCTGCCTACTGGGGCTGGCACACAGGGTGTTTGTGGTCTGAATCCCTCTGTGCCTGTGATGGCCTTGGCAATTGCAGTGGGCAGTGAGGGCCTTCACCATTATGTCCCTGCTGCAGCTGTTTCCGCAGGATCATATTATGTAGTATGGCACATACTATAAAGATGTGGGCACACGTGCCTGGAGAGTACTGCAAGGCTCCACCAGGTATGTCCAAGCAACAGAACCATGATTTCAGCATCCCAAACACACGCTCTATGATGATTCCGGTTTGTGCGTGTGCCTCATTATGGCGTTCTTGCATGGTTGTGTGTGCATTTCTGATGGGAGTCATCATCCACAGCTCCAGTGCATAGCCAGCATCCCCCACAAGGTGGCCATATGGGATGTCCCCCCTGACAAATACCTGATACAGCTGTGAGGCATGCCAGATGTGGGAGTCATGGTAGCTTCCAGGGCTGCCAGCACACACATCCGTGATAATGCCCTGGGAATTGCACACGACCTGGCAGTTGGAGTGGTATCCCTTGTGGTTTATGTAGCGCCTACCATGCTCACCGGGTGGTGACTTGATATGTATGTGCGTGCAGTCTATTGCACCCAGTACCTCCGGGTAGTGTGCCACATGGTGGAAGAGACGCATATTGCTGGCCAACTCCTCCTGAGTTCGGGGGAGGTATATATGCTCATTGGCATGTGGTAACATGGCATCCAGGAACTGGTGGAGTATCCTGGATGCTGACGCCTGTGAGATCCCCATGATATCTCAGGTTGGCCTTTGAAAGGTACCTGTGGCTAGTATTCTCAAGCTTACACATACCTTCATGTCCACTGGGATGGATTCCCCTCTGTTGTTTCTGGATCTCAGGTGTGGCTGGCACAGCTCAGCTATTTGCTGTATGATGTCCCTGTCCACCCTGTAACGCTCTACTATCTCCAGATCATGTAGCCCCTGGTAGGTTACCCTTGGTCTGAACACTCTTCTCCTCCTCCGGGGCCTGAGGTGGTTGTCCGCATCATCCTCCACAACACCTTCAGTCTCCAACACATGGTGATGAATCACAGCTATGGCAGCTCCCAACAAGTACATTGTAAAAGTTCCCCGTCTGTTTACACTGATGGTGCAGTGTTTGGGAATACACAAGTGTTTGTGAGGTGCCTTCACACTTTATACTATTGTGCTTTGAACACTGATGATGTCATAGGGTGTGTATGTACAATCGGAGCTGCAGGGTATCTTATGTGTTTTACCACAGGTACTGCTATTGTGGTGCCTTTGGTGTTGAATTACATTTAGCTGCCATGGATTACCTCTTGCCCTTGCCTTAACTTTTCTTAACGATTCCCCTCCCATTGTCTGGCATGCATCCAGCAGCCTGCTTTCTTGTTTTGTACTTTCCCGAACCGGGATTGTCTTGCAAAATGTGTTCTATAGCCAATCTACTGCAGGTTGGCTTTGCTCTGCAGTTACAGTTCTCTTTTCTTTGCAATCCGACACCTCCCTTATCCTGTTCTGCAGGTTGCTGCTAGCAGCCTTGTTAGCTTCCGTCAGTGGACCACTGTGAGTTAATAGGTGTTAACTGCTCAGTTGTACTCCAATTACCCTACTGCTGCATTTCCTTATTGTCGTCCCCTAAACTTCCTTTTTGAGCTGTGGTGCACGGTGCGTGCATCCGCTTACCGGGTTTTGGGCATGTTTTCATCCACGTACACATGCGCTTTCGGGCACCATGTGTGCTCTCAGCTAAGCAAAGCTATACCTACATCCACACCCCTGTCCTGCGGCTTTGCTTAGCAATGGGCAGCCTGGATTTGCATTGTTCCAATGTGCTTACAGCTGCAGTGGCACACCCCACTGCTGATGTCATGTATTCCTCCAGACTACTCCTCGGTGTTGTAGGGCTGCGCCGTAGGGTATATCCTTAGGCCGGTGGGACGTTTGCAATTCACTATTACTTGCCTCATTTGCATGGCATTGACTACTAATTCATAGTTACCGTGCCGAACACTGTCATAGACCCTTAGCAACCCTTGCAGCTTGATTGTGGTATAGCATGCATACCATTGACTATTATGGTGAAATCATGATTTGTGTTACATTGCAATTTTATGACATTTGTATATATTTTCCTTAAGTTCCCATTTGCGCACACATGCCCTGCGGTTGTACTTTGCGTTACTGTGGCCATGACATTAAATGTTATTTTTATGTGTTGTGCATCTTTTCTTATGCCATTGGCTGTATATTTAGCCATTGGCATATGTTAACTTTGAGTCTGGTCTGCTTTCATGGCTCTGATGTTCTGTTTGGCAAAATGTAAACTGTTTTTTTTGGTTTACATTTCTGTAGGCTTACGCTACGCCTACGCCACTTCATGAATCGCTATGTACCTTCATTTGCATGCTGCAGTACTGCGCATGGGGTGATTAGCATACCTGAACCGAGAGCTGCACAGATCTGGCGTACGCTGGTAGTGCACGTGGAATTGGATCGTACCTGAATCGCTCAATGGCCATATTTGGCGTTATACCGCCTACGCTACGCCTGCGCCTGGTACAAGCTTCATGAATCCCGGTGCATGTCTAAAAACAAACTTCTAAATACTGCTTTTAGAACTCATCACACGTAAGACCAACAGCTACCTCATAGGAAAAGCATTTACCTGAGCCTGCCTCAATTGAATTATGATTCTTTATCACCAAATGCTTTTTAAGGGTAGTATGCACTGAAAAACTTGTCTTACTTTGTTGACAGGCACCACTTCCATCTCCTCTATCGCAAGGAAAAGGCCTGTTTCCGCTGGTCCTCCCAAGTACAGTCCAGATCTTTAAGAACCACCCATGCCTTGGTGGTTACAACTCATAAAAAATACTGATAAAGAAAACCAGCCTTAATACCTTCTATAGATATATATATATATATATATATATATATATATATATATATATATGCACACATGTATTTATTTACTAGTAGAATGAACACAGGCTTGATCTTTCTTTGTTCCATGACTAAGTGTAAATAATTATGGTTGAAAGTGAGCTGAGGCCCATTATAGACCATAGGGGCAGACATTTAAGTAGTATTTCTTGGTCTTCTGCTTGTCTCACCCATGAGCTACCTAGACAATAAAGTATATAGATTGCGGGAGGGTCACAGAAGTCAACAAAGTGCAATGTGAAAGCTCAGCAAAGGAGTGAGGACAGTAAGTATAGATATATACATGTGTGTGTGTGTGTGTGTGTGTGTGTGTGTGTGTGTGTATACATATATATATATATATATATATATATATACATACATATTTTACTTTTGGCAGACACGAGATGTTTTGGATATCTAAGGGCTGAATAGTCTTCACTGTCCCTAATTTAGTAGAACATGCCTAATTTTGTCTAATTTGCGTGTCTGGGTATCCATCCAAACTTCTCAACTGTCTGGATTTTTGCTACATACTTTTGCTCTGTTCCACATAAAATTCATGGGTTTTTATCAAATCATTGAGGACTAAATCACTAAATAATAACAGACATTTAAGTTTTAGACTTCATATCTTTTAGAAATATGCATGCTAACATTTATTCTAGCAACTTTCTAGTATTATAAGAACAATATTTAAAATATTCCTGACTTATGGCATTTGCTGATTATTTTTGACTTTGTCTGTATTTCTTGTGCTATGTTTATTACTGTCCTTTATATTTTCCCTTATATATCTATTTTTTTACTGCCTGGTAAACAACTAAGAATTGCAGTCAGTCAAAAATGCCAGACATTGGAGTTCTTTGCTTCTTTTCCTTAGAAAATATTCATTGACGTAAAATCTATCGTTCATCAAATAAATGAATTTGAATAACTTAAAATGATGGCTTCTCTGTTGGGAGAATATGGATGACGGCTGCATTTTGCTCATTATTCTGACTTTGCAAAACGACGGTGATTTGTGTGACAGAACTAACAATACTTTAATTTGTGGTTGTTGTTTCCCCTGAAACAAAGCTGAAGTACAATACAAGGCTGTCATTTTAGTCTTAACTGTTGGGAGGGGTGTCTATAGAACGTAACTGATTCTTTTTGGTTTTATCATTTTAACGAGTCAATGTCTGGCTTTGCAGGACTAGTGTGCATTTGTGTAATTACTGTGATTCATGAGAGGATGCCTGAGGAATGGAGAAGAAGTATATTTGTACCAATTTTTAAGAATAAGGGTGATGTGCAGAGCTGTAGTAACTACAGAGGGATAAAACTGATTTGTCAAAAAATGCGTACACAGATTTGGAGTACCAAGCAGCTTTAATCCTGGTACCTCAGCATTTCGCTTTCAAGGGATATCAACATATCAAATTCTAAAGCTTAAATATACTAAACAATTAAACAACCATTTTTCAAAATGTATCTATACATCCCACTTTTAAAGTGACCAGTGCACATTATACATAAAGACATCCCCTAGTCATTAGCCCAACCATCTGGCAACTGTGGTAGTGCTGCATTGTGTCTTTGTGGACATAGAGAAAGCATTTGACAGGTTGCCTAGAGAAGAGTTGTGGTATTGTATGAGGAAGTTGGGAGTGGCAGAGAAGTGTATAAGAGTGGTACAGGATATGTAAGAGGGCAATGTGACAGTGGTGAGGTCTGCAGTAGGAGAGATGGATATGCTCAATGTGGAGGTGGGATTACATCAAGGATCAGCTCTGAGCCCTTTCTTATTTGCAATGGTGATGGACAAGTTGACAGATGAGATCAGAAAGGAGTCCCCATAGACTATGATGTTTGCAGATGACATTGTGATCTGTAGTGAGAGTAGGTAACAGGTGGAGGAGACCCTGGAGAGGTGGAGATATGCTTTAGAGAGGACAGGAATGAAGGTCAGCATGGCAAAAACAGAATATATGTGTGTGAATGAGAGGGAGGACTGAGGAATGGTGAGGATGCAGGTGGTAGAGTTGGCGAAGGTGGATGAATTTAAATACTTGGGATCAACAGTTCAGAGTAATGGTGAATGTGGAAGAGAGGTGAAGAAGAGAGTACAGGCAGGGTGGAGTGGGTGGAGAATATTGTCAGGAGTGATTTGTGACAGACAGGTACCAGTAAGAGTGAAAGGGAAGGGTCTACAAGACGGTAGAGAGACCAGCTATGTTATATGTGTTGGAAATGGTGGCACTGACAAATAGACAAGATTCAGAACTAGAGGTGGCAGAGTTAAAAATGTTAAGATTTGAATTGGGTGTGATAAGGATGGACAGGATTAGAAATCAGTATATTAGAGGGTTACCTCAGGATGGACGGTTTGGAGACAAAGCCAGAGAGACGACATTGCATTGCTTTGGACATGTGATGAGGAGGGATGCTGGATATATTGGGCGAAGGATCCTAAGGATGGAGCTACCAGGTAAGAGGAAAAGAGGAAGGCCTAAGATAAGATTTATGGATGGATGTGGTGAGAGAGGACATGTAAGTGGTTGGTGTTACAGAGCAAGATGCAGAGGAGAGGAAGAAATGGAAACAGATGATCCATCTGGGTGACTCCTAACAGGAGCAGCCAAAAGAAAGAGAAGTCTGTCATTCATGTGAAAAACATGGAATAATTTAATGTGTGACTACTGTTTCCATGGAACAAAGCAGAAATACAAGGTGTTAAAAACATATGATATAATAATAAAAACCAAAAAAAAAAGACATAACTTTCTTTAAATATTCCACACCATCTTCACAATGGTTTATCCATGGCTTTGAAAGACTAATGGTGAGGAATACCCATAAGCACAAAGGACAATGTTGACCCCTGCTGTATATATCAAACCAACTTTACAAACGCATTTTTATGATCCTTGCAGTCATGTGGTAGGCGGCACAAGGGGGAGACAACTCCCTGATGGACATTATATCTCCTAGTTTGACACAAAAGTAAAGAAGGGTATGATTGACTTGAGGATTTGGTCAGGATTTGCTACTGCACATCCTGTGGTGTTTTTAAAGTAAGTTTTGTCAAATACAATATAGGACAATGCTTCATTTTTAGTTGCAACTGCTGGGGAGAGCTGTCTGAAAAAATAACTTACCTTCTCGTTTTCACTGTTTTAATAGTCAATATCTGGCTTTGCAGAACTAGTGTTCACTTGCAGGATAACTGTGATTTATGTGAAGCAATTTAAAATAATTTAATGTGTGGCTATTGATTCCATGTGACAAAGTTGAAATACAATACCCAGTTGTCATTATTAGTTCTAGCTGCTGGGTGGTGGTGTCAGCTCTCTGCAGAATGTAACTGAACTATTGATGATGTTCTCAATTTAAGCAGTCACTATCTGGCTTTGTAGGATTAGTGTTCATTTGCAGGATTAACACGATTTGCATGAAGCAACTTGGAATACATTTAATATGTGGATACTCTCTGCATTGAAGTTTACAGAGCTGAAATAGAATGCATGACTATTATTTATTATTACAATCTCCTGAAGGGCACACAAACGTAGCTATAACTTCTCAGTGGGAGTTGCTGCTGTCCCTTAAAAGGAAGTTATTTGCTCAGTTTAAACAGTCACTGCATGGTTTTCAAGATTTATGTACGTTTGTGTAACGTAACGTGCTACTTAACTAAATACTTGAGATATGCACAAAGTAGCTATAATTGTTAGGGCTGTTCATTATGGAAAATGACTAGCTGCTTTCTGTTGCTTACTTATTATTCTGGCTTTGCAGAACTAAGCTGAAATATGTGATACAACTTGGAATATTTTAATATGTAGTAACTATGTGTCGAGCAAAGGTGAGCTACATTACATGGACATCCTCATTTATCACAACCAGATGGGTTAATTGTACAGAGAAGTAGCTACAACTGCACTGTTGGGGTGAGGGCTGTCTGCATGAAAGTAACTGACCCTTGTGTGATTTTTTTTTCAGTTTAAATCATCTTTCAAAAAAGTAAAGATAAAATAAAAAAAAGCAAAAAATGCATTGCAGAACATCCACACTTTCAGCACTTGTAGGATCATGGTGGCCTTCACACTTCAAGGATACAGGATTTTGACAAAGGTTTAGTAGTGACCTCTGTCCTGAACCCCACTTAGTCTAAATCCAGCTGTTCTGAGAGGTGTACATAAGAAGTCATTGTCATTTCTTTTGGGGGCTGTGGACAATAGTCTTTTGTTTTCTTCTGAAACCTCAGCGGTATGCAGAGGTCACTATAGCTTGTGCTTGTCTGGGGTCATTATTTATTGGTTCATATATACTTACTAGGCTACTGATATGTGAGGAACTTAAGAAGCCTATCTATCTATTTCCATGGTAATTACTACATCATATTTTTCAGTGTGGATCTCCAGTAACAGGGCCTCATGAGAACTTGTTGGGTACTTACATGATTCTCTATCTAGGGGGTCATCCGTGCTAAACTAGGTGTGAATGTGAGATATCTTATTTATTCTTCCAAGTTATGTTTGAATAGATTAAGATAAGTACTTGCTTTATGTGGCAGGAAAGCTGGTTCCACAGAAGTGGCATTGCCTGCAGAGCTGGATCATAGTCAAATGGGGATCTAGACAAGGGAATGGATCAGTCCCCCTGCCCCCACAGCCCTTCTGGAGTCCCATTACTTGCACACACCCCCCCCCAAGTACCATAAACACTGCTCAAAACTGTCAGCACACATGTTATTTTTTCTTTACTTTTGAAATTAAGATAGAAATATGAAAACTTTTCATAGGTTCATAGGTTCATAGGTAGGTACTAGGCTATTGGCCCTAGGGCCTATATAAGCCTAGCCAAAAAGGTACCCTGGCTTTTGCCACCCAAGAAAATTGTTTTCCTATGCCCTTGTCAAGCAAAGCCACAGAGGTGATCCCCGGGGTGAATTTCCTATTTCCTATCCAGTCATCAAGATTTTTCTTGAAGAGTGCTAATGAGGAGCTTTGTTTGATATAGATAGGTAGTTTATTCCAGAGTATGGGAAGTCTCTGGGACAGGAATCTATCCCTCCAGCATGTTCTGTTTATTGTGGTGACCAGGTTTTGGTCCCTAGAACTTGTAGCTCAGAGGGATTGGGATTTCTTTAAGTGGAGCATGTCCAACAGCTCTGGGTTTGACATAGCTTTGTATGTTAGGCAGAGATCGCCTCTGAGTAGGCGATATACGACTGAGTAAAGCTGGAGTGTTTTCAGACCGTCTGCGTAGGGCATCTGTTTGAGGCCGGTAATCCTCTTTGTGAATGCTTTCTGTGGCCTTTCCAGTTGTTGTAGATGTCTTTTCAGGTACATACCAAAAGGGGCATTGTACTCTATAATGGGTCTAATGAGTGATGAGTAGAGGGGAACAATGCCCTCTTTTTTTCCTGGATGAGAGACCTTTTGTGATGAGGTGTGCCATGTAGAAGGATTTCCTGACTACTGTGGCGATGTGATTATCAAAGGAGAGACTACTGTCCACCTGTATCCCAAGGTCTCATATCACACTTTTAATTTAAAAATCCTTTGTTGACCAAGTTAGTCCCATTAGGCTAATAGAATCTTTTAAAGGGAGACACCTGGCAGTATTTATACCACACTTTTTAATAGCTCACGTGAATGTTAAAATCTCAGAACAGCTACCATTAAGACAGACAGATGGGGCCTCAGTTTAACATCTCATCCAAAGAGTGCTACACATAGAAGCGCAACATTACCCATCTTAAAAATGCACAGTAGTATCAGCAATCCATTGACATGATGTGGGAACAGAACTCACAGCCTTCTGCACCGAAGTCAAGCATGCTACATGTTGTGCTACTACCACTAGTTAATCTTTGCTTGTACAAACACTGACAATCATTTGCTAAACAAAACAGCTGCACATTCTAAACAGACTTAACATGAGCAACAGTAAACTTCTCTTTCCTTGAAACTCAACATTCCTTCCAAATGCACTGAATGTCACTTTCATTGAAAATGCACTCCTGTAGTTTAGAAGAATTTTTATCCATTAAGCATTGAAACAAAATGCATGAACCAGTAAATACAGAATTAGCCATTTCAGTACATTCAATCAACTCGGATTACTAGATTAGCAGTCTGGTAGTTGATGTAGAGGAATAAGGCTCTTGTTTCCAGAGATCAAGTTAAAGGGTTGTTGGGTTGTTTAGTTAATTACCTGCCATACCTAACTAGAGCATTACACACACACACACACACACACACACACACACACACACACACACACACACCTCTTGGAGTATCTGCTGAGGAATCTCCTGGCCTTTTCAGTTTGAATGCACAGTCCACCCGAGAAGTTAGCACTTCTTTTTTTTTTTAGTGAGGAAGCACTGTACTCATTCCAGGTTTGGCAAGTGTTTGGACAAGTACTTACTGAAAGGGGCATTATATTTAATGACCAGTCTAATGAGTGCCAAGCACAGAGTAACAATTACCTCCCTGGATCTGGACAACATATCCTTCTATATAAGCTGTGCAATAAAAAAGGGCTTCCTTACAGTAGTGCACACGTGGTGATCAAAGGACAATTAAATATCAATTTAATTGCCCAGATCTCTACTATGGGGTCAGTTTTCAATAAAGTGTTATCAATGTGGTAGTTGCAAAGGGAATCATGCTTGCCAAACGATAGGAATATACAATTTTTGGCATTTACTTTCAGTACACTGCTTTGGCACTAACTATTTTTTGGGCAGTCCCTCTTGTAGGATCATGCTATCTTCTGGGGGGTTTATAATGGTACCAACTTTGCTATCATCTGCAAACTTGGTCAGACATGATCCCTAAACATTAGCTTTAAACTGAGAGAAATAAAAGTCAAAGAGAAGTGGCACAAGGACTGAACCCTGAGGCACTTCACTAATGGCAGGTCATTTAGAGGAGGTAGAGCTTCACACCCTTACTTTCTGTTCTCTGTTTGTGAGTGAGGTTGTTATCCAGAAAGTTATGAAGAGGTGGACATTTATCTAGGAGAGTTTCTATATGATGTCTGAGTTTGAGATGGTGTCAAATACCTTTATCAAGGTCCATATAGGCAGTGTGCAGTGATTTTCCTGGTCCATTGCCACAGTGATTTTCTTGAATAAGTCAGACAGGGTAAATAGGTAGGACCTGCCTTTGATGAAATTGAACTGAGCTGGGTCAAGAGTCTGTAGATCACCTATACCCTTATTTATTAGTTCCATAATGCTCCTTTCTATGGCTGTACAGATGAGGGTGATCAAGCTTATGGGTCTGTAACCAACCAGGTCTGTTGTAGCCCCACCTTTGTGCAAGGGAATGATTGTTGCTGCCCACTATTCAACTGACACAAGGCTTGTTTTGAAGCTAATGTTAAAATAAGCTCTATAACTGGTCTGGCAATTCATCTTTCACTGTAGCCAGTAGGGAGCCTGGAATGTTATCCAACCCTATAGATGTGTTTCCGTTGGCCTTAGATATGGCTTGAGAACTTGTTCTTGGGAGATTTAAGGGTGTTAGATGTGGATATTTGATCTACAAATGTGTCTGCTAGTAGATTAGCACTGTCCTCGGGGTCTGAATATGTGATGTCATTTACTGTTAGCTCTGTACAGTGCTGGGTATTATTTCTAACATGGTTAAAGGATACTTAGTTCATAGTTTTTACCTTCTATCTGCCTTTGGCTGATCTGCTCAAGATTCAGAGTTTCTTGTTTTGTTTGGTAAGAGTGTTTTTGGCTTCTGGAAAGTTTTATTTTTGCCTGTAATTATTTTTTTAATTATTATTATTACTTTATTATACAGCCTGTTTATATTAAGGTTCCATCATAAGGGCTTATTTTTGAGTGCTGTGTTATATTTATTTCTGAGGGAAACATATGCAACTATGTAATTATTTACATGGGCATAGAACTTGGTAGTAAAGGATTCCACATAAGCAGTGTAACTGTTGAGTTGGAATGAACTTTTGCATTTAGTCAGATCATAAGTTTTAGTAGATAAGCCTTTGCATAGTTTCTGAAGACTGAGGTACTGGAAGATACTTCTAGCTTTACTGTTCAGATGAATGTGACTTACATGTGATCCAATTTGACCATGGAGGAGGTTACAATATGCAAGGAGCAGAGCTGTCCCGTATTGGTAAAGCCCTAGTCCAGGATTTTGTCTCAACTTGTTGGGGTGTAGACTAACTGGTCCAGGGAGTTTGTATTTATGAAATCCAGAAATCTCGAGGTGCACATGCTTGAGGATGTATAAGTTTCCCACTTGATGGTAGGAGAGGTGAAGTCTCTTAGGAGAATGGCTGGCTTAATACTTAAGGACTCCATATTAGTTAGGCAGGAGGTATGGGCCAAGGGAGACATAGAAGGGCTACTATACTTAGCTATGATGTGATAAAGATATTTAAACATAGAGGGAGGGTTCTCTAGTTAGCTATGATGTGATCAAGAGTTGTATTGATAATAAGGTAAACATGGTAGAGTTTCAAGTCATTATCTCATTTTTTGAGTCTGGAAGTAAATATTTTTTACAAATATGGAGACATCTTCATATTTAGTGCATACTGCTAATGCACTGTGCCTGTAAACATGGTTTGCATTGAGGCCCTTCACTGATGGAGTGCTTTCACTGGTCTTGAACCAGTTATATGATGTATATATGCATGTTTTCCTGGGAAAGTCATGCTTGCAGACTGTGGAGTTTTTTGTTAAGGTTCCTAGCACTGATGGTGCTAAACCCTAATGTTGTCCTAAGTCTGTTTAGTTATGTTAGAAGTTATAAAGACCGACTTTGCCTAAAAAATGCACAGTGGGGTAGAAAAGATTTTAGCCAAGATAAAGATGGCTTGGGGGAGAGAGTTGCAGGCCATTCTTGACAAATTAATTTGGACTGTCTACCACCTCTTCCCAGGCTGATATATATTGTACCCCCTTAGAATGGCACCAGTATCTAAGTCATTTACACTGATAAGTACAAAGGGTATGTCATATGCGCACTTACAGTGCAGGGGACTGGAACACTTGTATGGTGTGGTGAGTCCTAGCAACTGATAGACATCTGACCATGACTCTGTCCTTACACATCCTTGTGTGTTGTAACTTTCCTCACAAACATCAGAGGTGTTTACAGAGGGTCACTATAGCTTGTATAGGAGCACTGTGCATTCAAGGAATAAGAAGTTGGAAACATTACTGTGATTTTTTTTTTCACTTTCCTCACAATCAAACATCAGATGCATATACAGATGGATATCTAGTGTAGGGTGTAAGAAAGACATGCTGTTTATATGTCTGACAGCAGCAGGTTGGGGATCAGGGTGAGGGGCATGCAGTGTATATGTAGGACAGGAACAACTTGAAATGTATATGAATATGGCCATTTGTGCCTTTAAAAATAAGTCTGAATATCCATCCTCGCAATTTTTGTTCAGGCCATCGCTAGATCAAAAGGTTGGAAAAAAGATCTAAAATGCACCTCAGAGAACCCTCATAGCTTCTGGTGGCCTAGCAGACCCAAACACCTGGCCTCAAGAGAAATCTTGACGAGTGGATGGGAGATCGTAGGTTTACCCCGGGAATCATCTCTGTATCACTGCTGGACAGAGGCACAGCAAACTAATGGGTATAGTATTCTCATCCTAAGGGGTGGTGAAAGCCACACACACTCTGGCTAGGCTTATAAATGCCCTAGGGCAGATAGCCTAGTATGAACCTATGAACCTGTGAACCTAATACAGTTATTTCTTCCAAGTGTAGTCTTGGTCACTTAGGGCTTGTTGAAAATATGTAAGCAGAAGCAAAATTCAAGAACAGTGCTGACGTTCTTTTCCTTACTTGCGATTTGTGCTCTGGCCATCAGTTGACTAAAAGGTTAGAAAAAAGGATTAAAATGCACCTCAGAACATCTACAATCCTCATTGCTTCTGGTAGTCTAGTAGCACCCAAACTCCCAGTTTAATTCAGTTATTTCTTCTGCAACTATTACTGTGTAGTCATGGTTAGGGTGTGTTGAAAGGATGCAGGAAAAAGCAAAGCTGAAGAGCAACACTGAATTTCTCTCCTTAATTAGAATTATTCTTCAGGTCATTATAGAATGAAAAGGTTGTTCAAGAAACCTTTATATCCACCTCAGAGTATCTAGAAACACCATGGCTTTTGGGGCCTTGCAGCCCCCAGGTCTCTGACTTAATTCATTTATTTGCTCCTCAGTTATTACAGTACAGTCCTGATGAGTTAGGATGTGTTGAAAGGATGCTGGAAAAAGCAATGTTATAGAAAAAGACTGAATCTGTTTTCTTAATTATGATTTTTTTCAGGCTATCATTTGATGAAGCAGGTTGTTTAAAAAAACTGAAATTCACCCTCAAGCATCTAGGACCCCCATACTATCTGCTTAGTGCAGTTATTTCCAATACAGTTATCAGAGTGCAGGCTTGTCTACTTTGCATATGTTGCATGAATGAATGCATGAAAAACACTGAAAAGTAAGAGAAACTGTGAGGAAATGAAAAAAAAAAAGTTATCTGGACAGTGTGTATAGACCAGGGTGGGAGGGGGGCAACTGCGGGTCAGCATGCATTTCTACCCTAGGGTGCCATTTCACCTAAAGTCATCTCTGAGCAGAATACTGGATCTTTATCCTCCAAACTCTTTGCCAGATCAAAAATCTGAAATTCACTCTCTGCCTATAGTTCTGCAAGTTATTGACTTTCAAGAGCAATGACCGACTAAATGTGTTTTCTTAAATGATGATAATGCATTTACAGTTCCTACAGTTTTGAGACTTAGTCTAGAAGTGTGACCTGTAATTGTTGGAGCTTGTCATTCTGGAACATGAATGTGTTTAGGTATCAGAGTACTTTAAATTCCAGCGGTTTACTATCAAAAGGGCGATCAAACTTTATTTGATTTACGTTAGTCCGAATGCCCAATTCGAGATTATGAAAGAATGAAAAAAAAAGGTTTGAAATGCAAAACAACGAATGCACTACAACAGTCGCTGTTGGAAATTTCAACATTTTAATGCAACTCACACTATAGTGGGGATCTGGAAATATACCCTTTCCCTCACTGTAGTGCGATCTCAGAGTCTGTATATATAAGTAGCAGGGGGTGTTGGGTGAAGGAGGCTTGTCCTCCTGCAAAAATGTTCTTTGCTGTGTGTTGCACAGTAGTACCATTTATGAAAGTATGGAGAATGTTTGAATTTTGTCGAATTCGACATTCTCCACTTCTGCATTCAACTTCAACTTTTGTCATTTTTTTTTTTTCCACTTATATGGTTAATTGAAACAATAACTCGGACAAAGTGCGATCGAGGAAATGATAGTAAACCAATTCCAGCAAAACTCTGCTAATTTTAGCATTACTTTGTTTTGAAGGAATCTGCTTTCCCAGCTCCTTTCTCAATTCTGCACTGGTCTTTACACTCAGTACATGCATTTCTGATAACACAGGCTGTACTAAAGTTTCCTGAAGAATGTTTCCAAAAAAACATCTCAGTTTCATTGCTCTTGGGTGCTGTCTTCTTAACAAATAGCCATGCACACTAATGTCTAGTACAAACAAACCAAAACACATGTACCCCCATGAACTTTGAATTAAATGCCAATAATCACACAGGGGCCATACCGGAAGCACACAGCAAGCTGAAAATTAAATGTCAGAGGTGAAAAGGTAGCACATACACTATTATTTTGAAATAAGGCATTCAATACATTGGTTGCCATATTGGCATTTATGACAAGTGTAAATTGTAGTTTTAGAAATGATTTATATCACATTATCTAGTTGTAAACCTGAATACTGGAATGTGTGATAACTAGGAAAAACTAGGTGTGGAGAGAAGTTGAAGGATGCAGGGTTTTGTTTGTCTCTTTTTGCTGCCCTGATCCCTTAATGACCATCAAGTCTTGGAGCCATCTGTCCAACTGGGCCAAGTGTTCCCCCAGGAGGCAAGGGTTCTATAACTCATTTATTCCAGTGTCAAGGGTCTGGCAATGAAAATACCATTGTCATATGCTAGGAAATATGAGGGGGTTTATTTAAGCCATAACCAGTTCCTCATTGCACAGGCCTGTATCATCCCAGGTGATGATGTGAAGTAGCAATCTCTAAACAAGATGCTCATGCAACTGCAAGAAGCATCCCATCAGTCCATCTGTTCTTTTGAAGGCCAAGAACCTCTGATGATCCTCAGTATCCACCAAGAAGTTAGAACAATGGCTGCACTTCTGGGTGTGCACCCCACACTCTCTATCCACCACAGAAAGAAATGCAAGCAGAAGCTGTTATCTCATGGCTGTCTCTCTCTAAGCCAATATCTCCAATGTCAGAGCCACTTATTAAACTAGGGTCAGTTAGGCTATAGTCAGGGTTTTATCCATGTATGCTATTAAGCCACATTGGCACTGAAAGGGTTATGAGAAGAGTAACTCTTGATACGTTTCTCACAGCACAGCAAAATTAAGTTATTTAGGCCTAGTACATTTTTATAATGCATCTATCAACACTTTTTTGTTATTGCTTACATTGGGCAGGAACTAAAAACTGTTTAAATTTCAGGAGAGGAAGCCATAGCTTGAAAAGTCTTGTCAGTACCAAAATCTTTCTTTTTTTTTGCTTTACGTTTGTTAATCGTAAGTATAACCTATTGCTGTACATTTGCAATTACTTTTTACAATGATTTTAGTGGCGATTAATTATAATCACCATTGAGTTTGTTTGATTTTTCATGTTTTAATCAAAGTCTTCGATATGGTAAACCATATACTTCTTCTACACATACTCAAATCCCTTGCCCTGGATTACTCTTCAATAACCTGGTTTTCATCCTATCTTGAAAACCGGCAACAAGCAGTACTCTGGAAAAACTCTCTATCCACTCTACTACCCACCTCTCTAGGAGTACCCCAAGGATCTATACTAGGCCCACTTTTATTTTCTGTCTTTATTAATGATCTCCAATCATCTATCCAAAACACTACCTGCATACAATATGCAGACGATTCTACCATAATATGTACAGCTTCCTCTCAAATAGAACTCCACTCTCTGACCCAATCAACCTTTTCAACCGTTGAACAATGGTTCTCAAAAAGATGTCTTCTCCTGAACCCCAAAAAAACTAAGCTATTACTATTCTCACCTACCCACAAATCTACTCAACTAAACTTCACTATTACTGCAAGCGACAATTCCCACATTTCCCCTGACTCTACTACAAAGCTGCTAGGTGTTACTATTGATAATAACCTTAATTTTGATTATCACATCAATAACACAATAAAAGCAGTGAATAAAAAGATTGGCTCACTGTATAGAATCAAACCCTTCCTTACACCCAAAGCACGGTCCACCTTAGCACAATCCCATCTTATCTCTACCCTGCTGTATGCTTCCCCTATTTACACTAATCTCTCTAAAGGTAACCTTAGGAAACTAACTACATCTTACCACAATATAGCTCGATTTGCCACAGCATCTAAGTATAGAACCCAACACTGTCTAAACCTAAAAGTACTACACTGGTTGGAACTTCCTAACAAGCTTATCTATCAACAACTTCTAATAGCACACAAAATTCTTTATCAACCATCAAAAACACCAGCCCTTAGCAACCTCTTGACTCCTTACAGTAACCTGAAACAACTACGCTCCTCCGAAAAGCTACAAGTCAACACTACTAGAATTACAAATTCTGCAGGAAACTGCCTTTTCTCAAACTCAGTTGGTAAAATATGGAATAACCTCCCCACACATATCTCCTCTCTACCCACTCTTCCTCTCTTCAAAAAACAACTTCTTTTACATCTAAACAATTTCTGGCTATGCTCTTGCACCAATCCAGACTAACCTGCTCGCCTTTCTACTTTCATATTTCTTTAATCAACTCTGTAATGTTTCTCTCTGATCACATAATGACTTAATGATTACATTGTTACTACCATTCTCAAACATGAATTAAAAAAAAAAAAAAAAAAAAAATTTATTTTTACAATTAATGTTTTTATAAGTATCCATTACATTTGAACTTCAGTAAGTAGTAGGAAAGTATTCAATGCATACTTGGTATTATTTGTTTTTTCTTAGATTTGTACAACCATACCTGGACTAATATCATTGTATTTTGCTCATTGCCTGCCTCATAAGTGTATTGTACTTGTTTTTAAATTACCTTGCTTTTATCTGTGGAGCTTTTCTCCCCGGGCCTCTACTGAAAATGGACTTTGATCCAGCTAGACTAGCCCGGTCAACAAATGTAAAATAAATAAATAAATAAAAAGTCAGCAGTGGTTATTCTTTATAAATTTATGTACAGATATGCACACATACATAAAGGTTTACTATCAAAATCTCCCAACCCACAATTGTGAGTGTGCCTATATCCAGCCCAAAATGTTGTAAAACAAATTACCGATCATTCATATAATCGAAAGTAAGAATTAAGGAAAGTAGACAACTCAAGAATGTCAACTTTACCGAAAATACCCACACTGCCAATTATGTGCTACGAATGTTTTGGGGGGGCTGCACCCTCCACACCCCCTACTACTTATATATACTAACTCCAAGATTGCACTACAATGAAGGAAAGGGTAAATTTCCCACTCACCACTATAGTGCAATCTCCATTCAAAATGAGAAATCCACAAGAAGGAATGCATACTAGCATTCAATTTTGTGGATTCATCATTTTTAAAATCAATGTTACGACAACTCGGAAAATTGTCTTTCACCTTTCCAGGTCGAGTAACTGACATGCAACATTTTGCTGGCAAACTCATATATATATATATATATATATATATATATATATATATATATATGTCATGTCATACCTCTCCATAAAGGAGGCAGTTCCCCTGAACTGTCAAACGTTAGACCCATAGCTATTCTGTAACCTCCAGCTAAAATGATGGAGAAGTGTGTACACATACAGCTCATGCATTACCTCACACAGAACAAGCTGTTGTCCAACTTTCAGCATGGCTTTGAGCCACATTACAGTACTACTTCCACCCTCCACTCTTTCTCTAATGTCATTAACCACAACTGCAATAATAACAACCTATCCTCAGCACTCTTTCTAGATCTATCCAAGGCTTTTGACATGTTTGACCACAAAATGCTTATAAATACCTAGAAGGCCTTCTCCTTAAACAACCATGCACTCCAATGGTTTCAATCCTACCTGCAGGGCAGGCAACAGGCAATCCTATGACAGGATAAGCTATCATCTCGCCTACCCATCACATTAGGAGTCCCCCAGGGCTCGATACTAGGACCCCTTCTTTTCTCCATCTTTATCAATGACCTTCATTCAGTCATCCCAGATGCTACCTGCATTCAATATGTGGATGACTCCACCTTGATTTGTTCTGACACCTCACCAGCTACTTTATTCACATTAACCCAAAATACCTTCAATACAGTGGAAAAATAGCTCTCCAATCAACATCTAATCCTAAACCCCAACAAAACTAAGCTGCTCCTCTTCTTCCCCACATGCAGGACCCCCTGCCATCCTTCAACATAACCACCAACAATGGCACTATCATCTCCCCAGAAGCCCAAACTAAATTACTGAGTGTCATAGTTGATAACAACCTGAAGTTTGAAGCACATATCAATCAAACTATCAAAACCATTAATAAAAAACTGTGCTCTCTTTACAGAATCAAACCTTTCCTTACCCCACTTGCTAGAACTGCAATTGCCCATTCCCATCTACTATCAACTCTTCTCTGTGCCTCACCTCTATTCTCCAACTTAAACAAAACAGATCTTAACAAATTATCATCCTGCTATAACCACATTGCCAGATTTGCTACTGGCACAGCCTACTGGACAAACCACTGTCACAACCTAAATCATCTAGGATGGCTTGAGCAGCCTAGCCTACTGCAGTTCAACCAGCTAATAGTGGCACATAAAGTCCTTTACCAACCAGAAAATACACCTGCACTAAAAAATGTTATCAGCCCCTACACCAGCACCCAGCTACTGTGATCATCCACTAGACTCCTAGTTCAAACATACAAATCCAACTACTCAGCTGGGGACTCTCTGTTTGCCAATTCTGTTGGAAAAACGTGGAACAGACTCCCATCTGACTTGACACTAGTACCCCCACTAACTCAATTCAAAAACAAACTCAAGAAATACTTCAAAACCCATTGGTTATGTTCTTGTACTAACCTCGACTAGTGATCTCTCTATTACTTAGGTGCCTTACCTTCAACTACTTCTAACTTTTTTTCTACCACACCATTTCAGGAAGGGTCAATTGTATAACTGCTGCTCAATGTGTCTTAAACGTGAATGTAATGTTATGTATATGTAACTTTGAAAATAATGTTATGTTTTGTAACATGTTTTATAATAAGTTAGTAATATATGTGCTAAGTGCTGGTATTGCTTATGACTGTAATCTGCTTGAAACTAGCATTT
>NC_056728.1:1960309621-1960312121 GCF_019279795.1 Protopterus annectens
ATTCCTCTAACATTAGAATTTGTGCCGTTTTCCTTACTTAATTTGCTTAATTTGTTCCAGCCACAAACAATGATTGCAATGCTATCCAGTAACAACACGGTGATTTTAATGCTTTACATCCTAATGTTCCTAAACATCTTCTGAGGACCATGTTTCACTTTTCATAGTCAATTTCCATAGTGTTTAAGATTTTTAACTTTGCACTTAAGGGGGAACTATTCCATTTTGTGTTTAATGTATTGCTTCAAAGAGAAATATCCCATTACTGCAGGGAATGAAAACTCACTAAGGTAGGCTGGTGCTGCAGTCTGGCCATTTCTGGCTTTCTGGTAATAATTGTGTATAAGCAGCATCTAAAGAAACAATTCCTGTGTTTTGCTGCCATCTGCAGTGTCTGGCTTGCATCTCCATAGCAGAGTATTGTAATGAGGCCTTCACTTTCCTTTTAAATGCAGCAGTACTTCTTGTGATAATGTGTAAATGAGGCAGATAATAACGATCACTAAGTTACACTTACAAAATACACATGATTATGCGAATGACTAACAAGCTTGTCTAAGTCTTGATTCATTACACCAATACACCGCGTATTGATATAAGTAAAATCATTAAAGCACAGTATCTTGAGTGCAATAGGTAAACTGAACTTTCATTGTGTAGATCAGAATTGTATTGTAGAAGTTTAGTGTATATGTTTATGCAGTTTCACAGTTGTAAAATTTTAAATCTATACACCATAGATTTATGTAAACAGCTTAAGAACCATTATTTTATCAATATTTGAGACTCATTCTGTAGCAGAAACATTCTGAGCTCCTCACTGCCACATGAATGACATAAAATTATACAAGCTATGGTTCTGATTGCAAGGCTAGCAATCATACTCAAGGCAAGGAAATCCAAATGAAATCCAGATTGTCTGCCAAGTTTATTTAACTTTACTGGACATTACTATCCATCATTTAGGAATGCAAATGTGTGTTAAAATCTTTTAGACATTTTAGACATTTTTGTTTTACTTTTTTTACTATCTAAGATTCCTGCTCAGAACACCAAGCCCCTATCTGACTTTTCTGGTACCTCTGTCGCACCACTAACGTGCCATAGCACATTGCTAGCTGGTGCAAGAATGGGGTGGACACAAGATATCATCCTTGAGGGTTTCAGTGTTTTTATTATTCCTTACCCTGATCCACCTCAGCCCACCCCCAATATCTGGTCACTGCAAACAAAGCACTGGTTTACCTGCAAACTCAAATCCTCATTCCTACAGCAAGGATGAACCCCCATCCCCGTCTCCACTGTGGGCTGTAGCCCTGCTCAGAGATCCTGTCTTTTCCCACAACAGGTACTGGCAGGTAAAACAAAATGCCATTTTCTTTCACTTCCATGCTAGTATGAGGACAGAATAAGATATTTAACATATCCGAAATGTAGGAAATGATCAAATGTATTCTGCAAAAACTTCAAGATTTTGCATCTCTTTGTTGGACTGGAAAAGGCAGAATGAAGACAGAGTTCAGTTTCACTTATCTATTGGCTTTTGTAAACATATTTTTATTGCCCATAGGCTGATTTTTGCTTTCATCCACTGTAAATTATTTAAATAATGTAGTATTTGATTGCATTCAAAATGGCAGAGGTACTATTGAAAATGAGAGTAGTAAAGACGCTTAAGGATCATCTGCACAGAATCATGGGAAAATACTTGTAACAAATGAGGGGCAAATATGAGGGATGAAAACAGGAAGAAGTATTATATATACAGGAAAACCAGTTTTGACAGGGATGGACGTAGTACTGACATACAATGCTATTAGTATGTTAACATTGTGTTTCTATCCAGTGAATGCATGGGTCTAATTGATAAAAGCAACGTAAGCAGGAAAAGATATCTAATTTGCATTACTTTTTGGGGTCCTCGTGGCTGGCTGGAATAAATGCATTTCAAAATTTGATTAATTAATTGTTTTCCTTGCAAGAGAAGGTGATGTCACTAAAGTTAATGGCAGACATAAGGGGCCTCATTTCCAGTTTTTTAATTTCATATTACCTTTTACATGTGATTCATGACTATCCTTTATCATCCAATAAGTCTGAATAACTGTATTCCATTCATCTTGTATGCATGTTTTACAAATGTGAATATTTTTTCTATACCTACCTAAAAACTAGTAGGCATGAAAAGCATATTGATCTGAATTTAGTTTCTTTAAAAAATCATTTGATAGAGAGAAATGGCATCAGAAAGGGAACTGCAAGGAAAAAAAGAGGAGTTGATTTAGTACAGATGTAGGATTACATAGATGCCTGATATAGAGTATTGCAGTCATGAAATGAAGCGATAAATATGAAGTACATGGAGCATGCTAATTATGCTTCAGAATCTGCAAAATAATGTAGATGATTATGATCAGATCTCTCATCATAACCAAGTTATTATGTGCTCAAGACACAGATGGCAAGAAAGTTTGGGCATCCAGGCCAAGGACATGAAAAG
>NC_056728.1:1960314621-1960426891 GCF_019279795.1 Protopterus annectens
TAGTATCGACCTGATATACAGAAAAGTACATACAGAAAGGAAAAACTAACAGAAAAAAATAATTTAGTTATGACTGGCAAAAGGAAATAGATACAAATAAGCATTTAACAAGGATTGTTAAAATGTTGCTCCATTCCTTAGGACATAACTATGCAAGCTTGTTTTGCTCAGATGGACCAACACAGCAATGAAATGCTCAGTAATATTGTTCATAATAATGTATTCCAGGAAAGATATTACTGTTCACATATAGGGCTTCCACTATCATTCCTGTTTTAAAATAGGAAACTATTGACAAGCAGAAAACTCTAGACCAGCTTAATTCTCTTCACAATAGAAACCCTTAACTGGTAGATTTTTAACACTGCCAAGTGGTGTTTTTAATAACAATGTTCTCACAGCTTTTTGGCATACCTACTGAATGAACTCTAGAACAAAATAAATTCTTACCAGCTTAAAAGTAATGCTAGGTTTCATGTGTCAATGTTACGAGAGCACAATGTATGTATGTGACCATAATCCAGACTTTGTTTTTTAATTTCTAATTGAGATGGTGGAAAAGAAGGAAAAGATGGTTTGAAGACTGGCTTAGACGTAAGTAGTACTCTGAGGGCTCTGTATGCCAAACAGCTCATGACAGGGATGTGTGACAGACTGCCACACCAGTTGGCTTGTCTAGCCCCCAAGATGAGTGGCATATCTTCAGTTCCTCCTTGGCCAAGCATGACAAACTAGTAAAGTACAACATTATTCATTGATAACTCATCCAGTTAAAAACCTTGATAGACTAGCCCAGGAAAGTAAAGAAGGGGAATGAAAACAGTGTGGGGAAGGGGGGACTGTTTATGCAGCGAGATCACCCGACATGCTTGAATGAGGGCTTGGATGGAATTCACTTACTGCTTTCCAAGTTCTGGTAAGAGAGACCATTTGATCCCAATAGGTACTAGCTGCAAGGACAGGAAGGAAACACAATCCCTTACCACCAACTAGCAGTCCTGGTGACCAATAAATCCACACATGAATTAAACGTATCCCTAGACACTGTCTCCTAATCACAGACCACAATAAAAAATGTGCATGTGTGTGTGTGTGTGTGTGTGTGTGTGTGTGTGTGTGTGTGTGTGTCTTCTTTCTATCACATTAAACACATAGATAGACAGGCAGACAGACTGGTAAGCAGAAACACAATAAACACAATGTAGCCACTGCAATAAGTTTATTAAATTGACAAACTACATTTGTAAAAAAACTGAAATTGACAAAATGAATACCAACATCAGATAATTCATTTGTAAAACAGTTATAAGTAAAACTCTTTGAACCTTAGTATGCAAAAAAGCCCCGGAATGGACAGTGTACCAGACTGCCTACACTGGTCAATTTGTCCATCTCTCAAGCAAAGTGTCATACACTTAATGTTCCTAGGGCCAAGCATGGCTAATTACTCAAGCACAGAATTACTGACCACTCACTCTCACAGTCAAAAACCTTGATAGACTGGTCCAAGGAAGAAGGGGGACTGAAAAGGGGGAAAGGCCACACAATGTCTGCTCACCAGGTTTCTGACCTGAGCAGCCACACCATACTAAAGCCAAGATGACAGAGAGAAAGGTCATGCTATCAACCTAAATGCCTGGTAGGGTTGCACCCTATAAATGTGAGTCACATGCTGTAATATGACTGTATACATGATATTGCACACCATGTTACTAGTTACATCGATAATTATATTACTTGTTTACAAACATTTAATGTTTACCTTCATTTATTTATTTTTTGATTAACAGCTCAGCATTCTGATCCATTCTGAGCCAAACAAATCTTGCAAGAAAGATGCTAAATGAAAATTAAACAAACCCATCTGATATCACAAAGATGCATTAAATCTGCTATAAGCCAAACAGGATCTTTATCCACAAACTCCCTAAGGTCAAGAATGAAAATACAACAACACT
This sequence comes from Protopterus annectens, assembly GCF_019279795.1. Taxonomy (NCBI): domain Eukaryota; kingdom Metazoa; phylum Chordata; order Ceratodontiformes; family Protopteridae; genus Protopterus; species Protopterus annectens. The sequence continues at coordinate 1,960,316,580 of NC_056728.1, forward strand.
GAGGCTGCCCTGGCCCAACAGTGGTTTATAAATGTATGTGTTACCACTAAAGCTGTTGCTGTACATGCTGAGTCCAAAGGCAATTCCGGTATAATGGCTAAATAATTTAACATTGTATTACAATATAACTGCTGAACTTTAATTGAGTCTCTCAAATTCCTAGATAACAGCCGATGCTTAAGAACTTAATCAATATCATTGCCGCTTAAGATGAATTATTAAAATGTGAGTCTGGCCTACATCTTGGACGAGTTGCTGTAAGATTGGCAAGGATTCAAAGCCTTTCTAAATCACATTCCAAGAACCAGAGCCAAGGCCCAAATAAATATTAGCTTGACGAGCTGCAACTTTCTTTATAGCCCACCAAAGGAATGAACAACCAAAGATTAAAACATGGAGAGAGCCTGAAAAAAAGTGAACAAAGAGAATTAAACAATAAGACACTCCTACAAAACCTAAATATGAAAGTATTATCTACTGTAACCTGAAAATGTTTTAGAGGGCCATCTACTTTTCCTTTTGATTATTTCAACTGACTGACCATCCATGGCTATGTCTGAAGTTGTCCCTAAACAAACAGAAAGGGATGAGTAATCTTGGCCCAACAACCACTGAATGTACACTGCCTTCTGCAACATGGCTTCTTGGTCCTTGGGAGTCACATGTTCCCTACATAGAAACGCTACTACCAAATATTCTGCAGCAATACTATTGGCTAGCCTACAAAAAGTCTAAATCCATTGAAATGGGCAGAATAACAGGGACAAGGCTTTGTCCTGATAACCTGATGACCTAAACATGTTGATTGGTCTTAAACCCAACAATCCATACTAAACCATATCATTAATGAAATATGCATTTTTTTCATTATAAAGAAACCAGCATTTCAACCAAGAATGCACATTCATACAATCTCGTTAGCAAAGTGGTCCACAGTGTATAAGGGTAGTAATCACAACCACTGAATGAAAGCCCCTAAGAGAGTATGTAATAAGATTCTAACAATGGGTCACTGAGAGACCCCTTAATCTTCTTTACACCTTCTTCATCTATGTCAGGAATCTAAGAAAGAGTTAATACAAAATAACATTGCATACTTGACGCTGAGGACATTGGCAACATATTAGCAAATCAAATTCAGCTCAGACTTTATCCTCATCTCCCCTAAATCCTTCCCAGCATCTTAGCATGCCTATACTACCACCCCTACATCTCCTCTGAGCAAATCCTAAGTACTCTGTCCAAGGCTAAAAACATTAGCTCCATGGGCCATGACAATGTACCAGGTTGTTTTCTTGTGAGCATCAGACATTGCTTGGTTGACTCATTTTACCCATCTCTGACCTGGGAGTCTATAGACTTATCAGCCTTACCAACCTTATCTGTAAGGCAATGGAGCACATCATTATAGACATTATAAATAAGGACATAGGCAGTCATCCACCCCTGGGCATAAATAAATTTGGGGGAGGACTTTTTTTGAACACGTTGGACTTGGCCAAAGCCTTTGATTTCATTCCACACTTCGGCATCATTGATAAGCTAATCAAATTAAATGTAAACTCCTATGATACCCATTGGGTAGCAAACTAATTCTGTAACAGAATCCTATCTGTTAGTGTTGCAGGCAGACTCTTAACTAAAATAGTAGTTATCAGCGGTGCTTCTCAGAGATTGGTTCTGAAATCATGCCTCTTTGGTATCAACTTCTCTAATACTAAATTAGACACCAAAAGCCTGTGGCTGATGAACTTTGCCAATTAGTGCAAACTCAGAGCTGTTACAAATACTCCAGATGGCCAATGTACTTTCCAGGAGGGCTTAACTCCAACTTACTGACAAATGATGCTTGAACACAGCCTCAAAATAAATGCCAAAAATGCAAATCTGGGCACTTCTGTTCCTAACCATAGGTGTCAGCCTCTTAAAATTTGTCTCAGTCATCAGGGGTTGACCATCTTCATTGACATTAAACTATACTTTTACCACCATGCAATGGCTTTTTTAGGAAATCCCTTTATATAGCCAGACTAATCACCAGAAGCATATCTTCTAGAGCCAAAGAAATCATTTCTTCTCTCTACTCCTCCCTTTTCAAACCAGTAATAGAATATAATGACCTCTTCAGTATGTAGTTGGCTAGGCACATGACCCAGCATAACAAATTGTAGTATTTCCTTAAAAAAAAATCAAGGGCATGTCTTCCTTGAGTTACCCTAACTTCCTTTAAGAGCTCTCACTCTTTTTCATTCCTACCAACTATTGAGAGCAGATGTCTGCCTTTCCTACAGAGCCTCATAATTACAGGTTCTATGTAACCGCCTACACATCACAAACTTAAAACCACCATAAATTCTCACTCAAGAGACCCAAACTGTCACTAAAACATAAATAGAACCAGCTGGTGGGATATATATATATATATATATATATATATATATATATAAATATATATATATATATATATATATATATATATATATATATATATATATATATATATATATATATATTTCACAGAGAATACATCTTCTATGTAATAGAGGTAAAGCAGAATTGCTCCTTGATCCTTTTTAACTGTAACATGGATGACTGGGTGGGCAGTTGTAGTACTCCCTGCGTCTTGCCCCTCTAGCCCTTATAAAAAGAAGCAAAGCTAAGTCAAAATCTGGTATTGATTCATTGGTGGGATCATTAGTCAGGCTACAAATGGTCCATTGAATCAACAGCCTAGTATGAACCTATGAATCTGTAATGATTAAACTCCATGTGTACCTTGGGATGCACTCAGATAGGATTTGATGCTTTTTTTTGTATTTTAATGATGTGTTCTGTAAGACATTGGCCTTTTTCCATTTCATTTTTATAGGAAAAATGTTGTAGCCTTCATCAAATAGAAAGATATGAATTGTGAGTCCTGTTTTAATCAATAAGCTTGCCTTGGTGGGTCAGATAGGATAATTGTTTTTATAACTTAAATGTTGCTGCGGTTCTCTTGCTCATAGTGGCCTTAAAACTGTAGTCACAGATTAAAGAAAACAGCTTTAGACTCTTCTGGAAATTTTATTTATTCATTTATTTATTAGAAACCTTTTAGACACCAATACGGGCAATTATGGATCTGGATTGGGAATGAAGGAATTTACCTATTACTGCTTGATAACCATACACTATAACAAAATTATTTACTGTTAGAAACACCACTTATTTCCTAAGAATAGTGCCCATAACACTTTTGGACATGGGCAGACATTACTAAATGCAATCTTGGGTAATAACTTACATTTCTATGACATTACATTGGGATGAAACAGCTAGGCTTGAAATGACCTCTGGATCGATTGGCTAGTAATCTTCTATGATTCTATGATCCTAAGATCTGGAAACAACAATATGCTTTCTCTTGAAATACCATAGTCTGGCTTGTGACTGAAGGAAAGAGTTTTTATTTTTGTTTTTTTTTTCTTTGTTTTAAATAGCCTCTTCAGAATAGGCTATGTTCCCTGCATTCACCAGAAATAAGTATGGCGTGTCAATTTTCAGATCCAGCCTGCTGTTACATGAATCCTCAGCCTATGACTGCATCAGTTTCAGTTGCATATGCTAGGAAAGGTCCAAGTTTTGTATGACTTTCACAGCCCAGGTACAGTCCTTGGAAAGGGAAAAGGCTAATTGCTTTTGTTTTGTGCACCACAATTAAAGTGGACTTGGCTGTTTAGTATGTACAGCTAATCTATCAATTAAGTTCTTGTCTGTACTTATATATTATTGATTATTGTTTAACCCCGGTTTATCTCTTTGTATATCATTTTTTTCAATATTTCTGTGCTTTGTAAAACCATGAACATTATGACCGTTTCATTAGCACTGTTATTAGTACTGTTAAGTTGTAATAGTATTTTGCCTTTGGCCTTAGTCAGGGCTGAAAATGGTCTTTGGGTCTGTGATGCCCCACCACTGGCCCAGTAACCAAGGAGCCTGAATCATCACCACTGGCAACAGTGGGGGATGTACACAGTGGACGGAGGACAAGTACATAAACAGTAAAGTACAATTTCCCTTAAGAGCACACAGACACCACAGTCAATCTGGGGCTGCTTTCTCTGTCTTTCTCCAGATCCCCGGTATGACTCCCCACTGGCACAGCTATAGAGTTAAGATCTCAGCTGAGTGCCCAAGCCAAGACCACCAGCACCCTCTCTGTCCAACCAGTGCTTCATGCCCCTGCCCAAGTAGCTGACATACACACTCTTTAAGATTTGATTTATGCACAAATGCACACACTCACACACCCACACCTAGGAAAGGCTGGAACAGGTTTAATAGCTATGCCCCCTTTTGCCCCGACTATAAGGTAGTTATTATTGTCACCAGCCAACTCCTTATCAGCTTCTTTAAGGTCTCTAACAAAGTGTCCAATCTTACTGTGTAATGTTACTATTAATCCAAAAGGTTATTAGGAGTGGCCCGCACAGTGTCACCAAATAAATGTGCAAGTACTCTCAGAACATAAATATGTCTCTACACAAATCAGCCACAATTAAATGTTTAAACATATTTAATAATAAATAATAAAAGAACAAGAAAATACTCAGTAAATAATCACAGTTACATCAGAGTTCAAAATCACAGGAAATACTTAACAAATTAGAGGACAGTTTCATATAAATAAAGAAAACATATATGCTATACTTCATTATATTCCTGTCTGTATCCAAAAGAAATGACTGTACCCTAGTTAACTTACAGAGCCAGGCAAGACAGCTATGGTGAGTGGGTCTTCCAGCTGATGCTGTCAGGTCAAAGACAAAATACAGAATGCACTGTCTCTCTCTCAGAGAGTTCTTAAATTAATATTTCAAATATTACTGCTGGGGTAGCTGGCAGCATGACATCACTTCCTGTCATCTGATTATCAGTTCCCAGGCTCACAACTATTAATTTTAGCATTTACCTGTGAAAACACATATGCCTTAGATCTTTTGGCAAATGGTGGAAGTAGTAGAATAATTTACATTCCTCCACATATAAAGATAATACAAAAAACTTCTAGTTCTAGACATTATATCTCCTTTTGCACTGAAATTGAAAGATAACATCTGTTTTATTACATGGTTATAAAGTAATTTAAGATTTTAGCTATTCTTCTGAAGTTAACTTCTTGTGTTTCAGTCCCAGTTATTGAAGTACATATACATCTAAACAGTTACAATAGTGTATATACATTTCTGCTTGGCATTTTACAAAATATCTATTCTGCACACATCTGTACAATATGACATACAGTTCTAATCCAGTTGTAACACAAGCAATTGCATCACGCTGATATTTACAAATGACACCCAACCACTTACAAAATTCCAGCTAGCTGGACTGGCAGTATTTCCGTTTGTCATAGGGCCAGACCACCTAACTGGTTAACAAAGAAATAAATAGCAAGAAAAATAACTTAATAAATATGTGCACATATGCATAAATAAATACATAAGTAAATGGATAGATATACAAATAACTAGACTGATAGCACCATGAGCGTGTGTGTGTGTGTGTGTGTGTGTGTGTGTGTGTGTGTGTGTGTGTGTGTGTGTGTGTGTGTGTGTGTGTGTGTGTGTGTGTGTGTGTGTGTGTGTGTGTGTGTTCATGCGTATGTATGTGTGTGCACCCCTTTGTGCTTTATGTGTGTGTATGTGTGTGTACCCCTGTTAGTGTTTTACTGTAACATATCAGCAGTAAGTAAAGTCTGCATGTATTCCACCTCTGACTTTCATTATTGAATAACCATCAATTGTATAAAGTTACAGTGAAATAAATACACAAATACATGAAAAATTAAATAAGCGATGCATACAGTAAGTAAAATTGTATCTATTGCACCTCTGGCTCTCATTGTTTAATATTTACTGTCTGTATAATGAAACAATGAAGCAAATACACAAATAAATAAATATTGCTCTCATGTGTGTGTGTGTGTGTGTGTGTGTGTGTGTGTGTGTGTGTGTGTGTGTGTGTCTAGGTCCTTGTGGGTGCTTCACTGTAACAGATGAGCAGTATGTAAATGAATGTATATTGCACTTCTGATTTATTTTGTGTGTAACATTACATAGAAATAAATTGACAGCAGTTTTGTCTGGTTTCTTGTATGAAAAAAAAATATATATATATATATATACACACACACACAAACATATATGCAAGTATAAAATATGTATTTTGATTAGTATCACTCAGAAAGTGCCTATAATATTTATAAAACCTCCTTTAGTCTTTGTATCATGCCAAACAAACGTGCATTTCCATTACTGCTAAATGAGCTAGGCAAAGAAAGGTCACAGTTTAAACTTTGATCTTTTAAATCATATTTCCACTGAAGAAAATTTAAAAATATTAAACAGAACCTTTGCAGCTGTCTTCTGTCTGTCTTACAAATTCATTAGATTTTAAGATATCAACTGTTCTGCTCTGATGGCAGCTTAGCATGATAAAGTTGCCTACCTGTTGGAGTGGTTTGTTGACTTTTACTGCAGCCCACAATGTCCAGAGGAAGTACACTTAAGCTCCTTATGTAGGCTTCTCAAATTGATTGTTAAAGAAGTTCTTAGCATTCCACAACACATTTCATCCTTCCAGTCTGTTCCTAAAGCATCACTAATTAATTTCTTGCAGGCGTAACATTTACATTGGTGCAGTTCCTATGGCCACTAAATAGAACAATGTGATATATTATTTTGTTTATTTATTTATCTATTTTAGCTGTTCAGTATGGAATATTACTCTTAAAGTATATTTAGAAAGTTTAATTTATATTCATAATGCCCACCATAGCTGTAGAATTTCAGTTTGGTGCATGGGATCACTCATTTATTTGGTTCATTGGCAGTACCCCCTTTCCCTCCATTATCTAAAAGTGATTATGTGCTCATGACTCCTTAATGACAGAAATTGTCATATCTTTGACAGTTTGCAAGCTGTCATTAATCAACCAAAGTTATGATCACTAATAGACAAGCTGTTAATTGCCTAACTATCAAAACAAAATGCACTGTTCCCTCTTAAAGTTAAACTACATTTAAAAGCACTACCTTTAAAAAGAACAGTTTGACAGTCAGATTGTTTACACAGGGATAATAACTGACCATGATCACTTTAAGACAGCTTCTTAACTCTCAAACCCTTTTTTAAAGGTTTGATAACCTCTGCATGTTGGTAAACCGGACAGGTGTCCCATTTGATTCCCCCTTCATATAGCACTATTACCCAGTGATAGTTGGTAAGTGTAATTTAATTAACCTTCAACATTGAATAGTAACTTTTTGCTAATTAGCTGCTCTTGTTTGCTTGAGTATAGCTTTATACTGACCCATCATCAACACTTACTCTCACAATCTGCATTATTAGCTATTGATTGTCAGACCATCTACTTAATCTTAAGATAAATAAAACTGGCCGAACAAGATATCAGGAGTACTTAATAATCGTATATATAAAATAATGTTTACTGTTCCTAAAAACATGCATGCCTTCAATTAATTTCTTGAAATCTGAGAGCTAACATGCAAAGACATTATCTTTACCTCCTCATTAAATGGGTTATATTCATTACATCCATGCAACTTGTAAAATGTATATTTATGATCTGTCAGCTTTCAGTGGCACAGACCGAATACAGCCTTACCTCTCAACTGTCCAGATTTTTGTAAAATGTTCAGATTTTTTCTTTATATTTTGGTTTGTTCCTTATAACATTTTTGGATTTCTGACAAATCACACAGGAGTAAGTCATTAAATAATGACATACATCTGAGTTTCAGACTTCATATCCTTCAGAAAAATGCATGCAAACACAAATCCTGTTATTCTAGCATCTTTCTCAATTTATATGAGCAATATTTAAAACATTGTCTATTTTTGGGCCTCTGCCCCCCATTACTTTAGGCTTTGTCTAGACTTCTTGTGCTAAAACACTGAGATGTCCGCTGTTTTGATACATCTGAAATGCACTTCTTCCTCTTTAACTCAATAAAGAAATTGAGAAAGTAATTTGTGTATGCAGACACCTGTGTCCAATGGCTGATTAAAATATCTTTTGATGCTTTCTTATCATGTTAGCTCTCTAATTTCAAGAAATTAATTGCAGGCATGCATGTTTTGGGGAATATGAAACATTATTTTATATACAACCTTAAGAAGTACTCTCCAAATAGCTTGTTCAGAGTAGTTTTAGTTGTCTTCAGATAGTAGATGGTCTAACAATCAATGGCCATTAATGTATATCATTGCAGATTGTGAGAGAATGTCTTGATGATGGGTCAGTGTAAAGTTATACTCAAGCAAATAAGCACTGAATTAAAAAAAGTATTTACAGTCAAAAGTTAATGAAATGGCACCTACTCTCAGTGGGTATTAATGCTGTATAAATGGTTTATCAAATGGGTCACATGTACTGGTTACCAAAAAGCAGAGGGTGTCAAACCTTTAAAAAAGAATCTGACAGTTAATAAGCTGCCTTAAAATACAGAACGCTAGCTACTCTCATTGTGGGGTTAGCTATTCTGCTTGCATTTCTGAGTTTGTTTTTTAGTTATGAGGCTGCACATATTACAGATAACTAAACAATCATACATTATCATGCTATTCAACAACAAATTAAAACAGAAAAATAGAATGAGTTGTAACTGTCACCCTATAAAACAAATTTACCTGAAAATCCAGTAGTGAAAAGTATTTTGGTGGCTGGGTCACACCTACATACCTAATTGGTATGATCAATATGGTAGGTCACTGGTTTAAACCTTTATGTGCTATTCTAAGAAAGTCAATTAATCAGGCAGTCCTCCTGAACTGAGTCTGAGAAAGATCCATGTGGATGATTGTTCAACTCCAGTTAACAACTTAAACTAAGTCGATAGTAAGTGCTGTCAGTATTTGCGGTGCTATATCTGTTAATGTTTTAGAAGGCTACTTTGTTTCTGAGTTGTATTTTATATTGATCTTTTCAGGTAGAGACATATACAGTGTGACAGATATAGGACAACAACCTGAATGCTTTTGTTTTCGAAACAGAAAGCTATATTGAAAGTGAGAAGCTACATTCAGTAGTTGACATGCAATGGATAAAGGCTGAGACTTTGATTTTCATTCAGTAGTTTTAAGGTAGTGTTGAGGGACAGGATGTGCATGGCAAAATAATGACATCAATGGTCATATTTGAAATGATGTCTAAATTTAGTGAGTCCAAAAAGTATGCAGTTGGCTATTGAAAGGTGTACTGTATCACCATGGAGACATCATCACACAAGTATTAATGCCTGACAGAATGAGTGTTACTGGGGAAATAACAAACACCTAGGGGTATTGTGAGGCCCAACTTTGCACATGGTCAGCCTTTTTACCCTGGAAGAATGTTATTTACCCAATAACACCCACTTTGGAGGGCATTGTCCTGTCTCCCTTTAAATGACCACACTACACACATAAAGACATTTGATGACCTTTTATTAAACTGTATTATACAATGAACTATGTACACAAAAAGCAACATTAATTAACTTCTTCAGCAATGATGATCTCCAGGTAGCATCACCACTCACCCTGGATGAACTTTACCTCAAGGCAGCGTACCAACTCACCCTGATACCTTCTCCACCGGGGCAGTGTACCTAATCACCCACATAAAGAGGCAGCATACCTAATCACCTCACACCATACCAAAACCATAAACCAATAACCACCTTTTTTAGAGGGGGAACAGAAGAGGACAATCCTGTCCCCCTTCTCCACCACCAGCCTGATCCCAGGCTGTTCCCCCTCCTAAACCTTAGCCGCAATCATATCCTCTAAAATGAGTTTCAGATGCAAATTAAAAAGATCTAGACCCATGCCATTAAGGTGTACTCCATCCATTCTATACCAAGATTCCTCTCCATCCCCAAAATCTCTATGGTCAATAGTGCGCATCCCCAAAATTCTTAATTGCCTAGTCAACCTTTGATTAGCACACCTTCTAACCCTTTCAATCACCTTATATATGCAGCCCTCCAACACAAACGCGGAACCAACTATGACCACACAATTTCCATACCCGGGTAGAATGCCTGTAATTTCATCAAATCTCGCAGTATAATGTCCACCAATTGATTTTTAGAAACAATGCCCAAGTCATTGCCCCCTATATGAATGACTAGTATACACGGACAACCAACCTTCAGTTTAGCCCTCTCAAATTCATGTAACAACCCATGCCACCTAAGCCCCCTAACACCATGCCAGGACACTGACCACCCTAAATGTGCTAAACCTAAATTTACCCCATCATCCCTAACTAAAGAACTCTTCTCTGCCCAGTGGATGAACGAATGCCCCAAGTTGATAATATGCTTCCCTAAAAGAAAAGAAGAAAAATTAATAATCAGACCACAACTTATCTAATATAAGACAAAAATGCATTTAAAGACCACCTCCCCACTCTTTTAATCAATTCAATAGAACTATCCTCTCTAGCTAAATCTGAAGCCTTACCTATCCTGAACGAGTGAGCTGCAAACCTCTCCGCCGGAAATCCCATACAATGTAAAACCGTCTTCACCAAAAGTATGAATCTACTACTCGACACCACCTTCCCATCCACTGAACAAAAAATGAACTGATCCACACTCCTCTTTCACCTCCTCACAAATTCTTTTGCTCACATTACTGGACAAATACAAGGATTCTTGTCAGTTTTAAGCACCACCACACATCCCCTACCCAACTGATCTGTCTTACTCCTCCTTAATGCAATAGTAACCTCGCTCTCCCCTATAATGACATCCTTCCAACATAACGAGCCTAACAACTCCAAAATATGAAAATTGCCAAAATATAACCATGTACATAATGTACCCCACATAAAATAATCCATAGACCCCTTTTGCAACAAACCTATCCCTTTCAACAAAACTTTCAATATAACCCTCGTAATTGGCCATCGAATATCCTTATGTTCCACCATCATTCTCTCCCAACCCCTTAACATATGCCCTAATGTCCAAGACTTAGTGAAATCCTACAACCTCGCTACCTTAGTGAAAATGCTAATAGCAGCCAAATCCACCTTAACCATCTGAAAAGCCCTGCCTAACCCCCAAGCACGAGCTACATATTGCAGTGGTAATTCCTCTGACCATACCACTTCCTCCTCTGGCAGCTGCAAAATAAACTGATTAAAATCAGAAAGAGCCCTACCATACACCATTCTTGTAGAAGGGGCCCAGGAATGCCGTACCAACTGCCTGGCTACATCGACCCAAGATTCCACACCTCCTCTGGCAGGATTTCTGGCACCTCCTCCGCCCAAGGAACCAACCCTCGAAACCTGCGAAACTGAAATCGGGACAAGCTATCAGCAATCTCATTCCTTACACCAGGCACATGCACTCCTGTAAAAGAAAACTTTATTAGAAGGCTCTGCAAAACCAATTTACATAATACCAACAATAACAAGCCAGACTTAGCTGTCTTCTTTTGCAATACCCTCACTACAGCCATATTGTCAGAGTGAAAATCTACACGTTTGCCCCTCAATTGCTCCTTCCACACCACCGAAGCTGCCAATATAGGCATCAATTCCAGAAAGGCCACATCCCGCTTCCATACCTCCTGCCAATCCCGCGGCCATTCAGCCGCAAACCACCGACCCCTAAAATAGGCCCCCATGCCAGCACCCCCAGCTGCATCCATAAACAACTGAAGTTCCTCCTGTCCCACCTAGTCTGACTGCCAAAAAGATATCCCATTAAATTGTTGCAAAACCTGTTCCAAAACCCCAAGTCCTCCTGCACCAGTTGGGTTACCCTAACCCAATGGTGTTTGCTCTTACCCCTTTCAGCAAGTACGCCAGTGACCTGCAAAAGGCTCACCCTGGGTGTACCGCTCGACAAGCAAAATTCAAAAGCCCCAGCAACTCCATAACTGAACGAATCTGAATGTTATCCTTACCCAACACCGAACGTATCACTGACCTAAGCCTCTCTATTTTATTCTCTGGTAAACAAAACAGTCCCCGCTCCACATCAACTGTTAATCCAAGAAATTTTAATGCCCTTGCTGGACCCTCCATCTTATGCTGAGCCAATGGTACCCCTAACTCCTCACACATAATCGTAAACTCCCACAACCCCTCCTGTGCTCCTACCCTTCCTTCGCCCACCAACAAAAAATCATCTAAATAATGCACTGCCTTTTGAGTCCCCACTTTCTGCTGCCAAACCAATGCAGTACTGTACTAAAATTCTCAAAAGTTGCACATGCCACTGAACAACCCATGGGCATAGCTTTATCAAAGTAGTACTTATCTCCTACCCGCATCCCCAATAGTGGCCAATCCTCGCTCCTAATAGGCAACAATCGAAAAGCCGACTCAATGTCGACCTTAACCAACCATGGCTCCCTAAATTCCCTGATCACTTTCACTGCATCATCTAAGGAAGCGTAATGCACCCTAACCTCCTCTTCTGCAATAAAATCATTTAGTGAATTCCCTTCCGGATAAGACAAGTGATGTATCACTCTGAATTCCCCTTCTCGTTGCTTCGGCACCAACCCCAAAGGCGACACCATGTAAGCACTAAAAGGCGGACTATCAAAAGGACCCAATAACCACCTCGCCCTACTCTCTTTCTCCAATAAAGCCTCCAAGATGTCCTCTTTACCTTGAACAGATCATAAATTCTTGCAACCTCCCCATCCTTCCCACGGTGAGCTTAATAGGAACCCCCCCCCCTTGAAAACCCTGTATTATCTCCTCTTTGATGGCCAAGCCTGGAAACTGATGAAGCTTACTCTGGAGAACCTCCACCTTAATAGGGAATGGTGCCCCTCCCTCTATTGCCTCTAAAGAACCCAAGTCCAAATCCCCAGGACCCCGAAAACTACCCCTCCCCCAGTCCAGCTGAAAGCCTTGCCCACCAAAACCACCCTCACAACCCATAACATTGGAGTTCCAAGACAAAGCCTGCTGACCACAGCTAGTGGCCGAATGACACCCTCCACATCTCAAACAAACATGGGCAAACTTGCACCCCACCCATGAACAGGAGCCACTATTAAATGACCAACACACACTCGCTGTTTCTGGCCCACATAACGTTCTGTTAAAGCCCCCATAACTATCCATCATCGTAGCCAACCATAGATCTGGGTGACGTACCTCCCAACGAAGTGACTGGTCCACAGCCTTCCGTTTGCGGAAACGCTGATCATACCAGAGCCACGCATTACCTGGCCTTAACTGCTGTGCCTCATGAATGGTAAAGAAATAGCCTAGCAGCAGCAGAGCCAAGGACCCGTCCTTCTCCAGCTGCACTGCCATAAAATAAATAAAGCCAACCACCCAATTATCCCATGTCCTAGGGCGAAGCTTACCTACCCTCTGCCTTCCCAATGCTGCTAAGGCTGCTAACAAGTCTTTACTGTTAGAGGACTCTGCTTCCACTAGCCATTGGACCCCTTCCACATCGATCAGCTCAAACAAATCCACATACTCCCCTTTCCAAACTTTTTCCTTAACCGGACCTGAAATGTGCAGATTCAGAATAACTGCTCCTGTCCCCTGCCGCAAAGACTGGGTAGCCAACCAATCCCCAGACCACAGCCCAAAATCAGAGCCTACCTCCGAGCCCAAGCCCAAACTGTCCCTGGAACCCCCCACTCTCCCCGTCGCATCTCTAACCAGGTATCTGGCACCCTCTGGTAGCTGTCTCTGTGCCTCCTCTATCCCTTGCACACCACCCCCGAGATCCCCAACTGACAAGTCATCATCCCTCCCCACCCCACAGTCCTCAACCCCTAGCTCCCTGATAATGCTGCCGTAATAAAACCATTACCAGCACCTTCGTCTTGCGATGTGCTGGGAACTGGTGTCTCCACTGCTATCACCTGCTGCGATGCCTGTTGCTTTCTCCCCCTGGCTGGGGTTCTCACTGCCGTGCGTCGCCTCTTCTGACCTGGGATCTGTTCAGGTTCCTGCACCACCTCCGATGTTGCCGCCTCCTGGAACAGCTCCTCCGCCTGGGCCACAATTGCTTGCCACCTCTGCCTTAGCTCTGGTAATTTGGCCATCTGTAAAAGAGAAACAAAATATTAGCACTATTCTATAAGCCCAACTGCCTTACTCCCCCCCCAACCCCTAGTACTGCCTTGTCCCCGCACCTTAACTTATCCCTACCTGCCCACAGTCACCTTTCCCCCATCCTGTCAGCCACAGCTCCTACCATTAGTACCCCTTCCTACCCTAGCATATCCCCTATCAACATCCCTCTCCCTATGTATCTATGGAGGGAAAAAAAAAATTACTTAATTAAGTCCCTCGAACTATCTCCCTATCAATTAGCCACCCAATCCCCTTACCTTTCACACAAACAAGGCTAAAAATACTTACCTTCCCTCCCAGCATGATCCTCCATATAGGTAAGGGCTATTCAACGCAGTGTGCATGCGTGAACTGGCACTAGGACCTAACGGTTGAAAGAACGGCAGCAGCAACCCACTACACCACCAGGGAGGACGGAGAAGCCATATCACCACCACCGAAATACAGGACAGAGAGACACCAGATCGGCCACAACACCATCCTGAAGGCGGAAGGACAAAGAAGACTGACTGACACTCATGAACCCACCAGGGAGCACGAACCGCCAACCGCCACTATACCACCGATGAAGAAGACGACGGACCCCCAAACGCATGCCACAACCACCGGGGAAGCGACACGGACACATTGGCCCATGAACACACCAGGGATAAGATATTCCACCACCGAGTTCAAAGACAGAGGGACACCCGGATGACCGCGATGCCATCCTGAAGGGGAACCGGAGAAGACAAATGGATACCTACGAACCCCCCAGGGAGCGTGAACTGCAAACACCACTACTACCACCAAGGAAATGAAGCCGGACGCATGATGGACCCCCGAGGAGTTGATCCACCACTATACCCCAATGCTACCGCCAACCACGACCAATGGAAGAACATCTACCCCAGAAACGAACACAACCAGCCCACGAACCCACCAGGAGCACGAGGGGATGATCTACCATTATCCCCCAAACTAACTGGGACCAGATTACACTGACGGACCCCCCTTTGCCTACCACAACCACAGGGAGAATGTCTTCCTTTTTTTTATGTACCCCGACCGCATGGCACCAACGGCCTGCTACCCGACGGAGCTAAGGACAGGCCCAGCCTCCCCCCATGGATGTCACTCAACCGCATGGCCCCACCGAAACAAGGCCTGATGAATGCCCAGGAGACCAGCGGACGGCAGGGAGCAGGGAAAAGTTCAACCACACAGGTAAGCCTAGCACTACTCCCATCCACTTCATTATTTATATGGATATATATATATATATATATATATATATATATATATATATATATATATATATATATATACATTATTCTATTTTTTTTATGTTGTTGTCCACCCCCCCAACCATTCACCCACACATACACACACACACACACACACACACATACACACACACACACACACACACACACACACAGTACTCTATCACCCTTTCCTACCAGTAAGCTCAAACTATTTTCCCAGACTCCAGCCCCCCCCCTTAAATTAACCTGCAGAAAACACCAAAGGGGGAACTGACCCAGAATACCTAACCCCTTCTCTCCCCACCATCCAAGGCCTACCTTCATCCACGATACCTACAGGTCATCTGGGCATAAGCTACTTGTCACGCCACCAACTCACGCCAAATGTGCCTACTTCCTCTAATCCCAAACACTTAGTACTGTCAGAAGTCCCACCTACTCCTACCTCACTTCCTTTTACATCTCCCTCTCTCCTTAACACTTTCACCACCACAAACCCACTATCCTAACCAACTTCAATCCTTACCTTTCTTTCTACCACTATACCCTCCCCACACCCCTTTACTCCCTTACTCTAGGGACCGGGACAGCTTAGTATGTCCCAAACTGCATTTATTGTGCTGACAATTGGCTGTCTGTTAAATTGTTTCCCGTTTTCTTTTATAGTAGTTTATAGATTTTAAATATTTTGATATAAATTACTTCCTTCTCCTAATGTTTTCAAAGCTGCTGTAGCATATATAATCTTTATTGGAGTAAGTATTTTACAATCAAAATGTAAGATATGTATTATATCTAGTTAATATCAGCATGCACATACACTATCACACGTTCACACAGAAAGTCATACAGATATCCATACAAATGCAGAGGCAGACAGACTCACATACATATGCACAGAAGCACACACATCCTCACACACATACATATACAAAGAAACACAAACAAATGTGCTCAGAAATTTCAACCACTTTCTTGACTGAATATACTTTACCTGTCATTCATTGCGATCAAATGAATGGAAAAAAATATACAGGATAAAGCATAGCAATACATATCCAACTGTCCTGATTTTGCAAAATGTCCCTAATTTGCCACCTTTATTTTCTGGTAAATCACTGAAGATTATGGTTAGTTAATAAAACTAGAAATTATAGTTTGTACTTCTTATTGTTCAGAAAAATGCTCCTTGATGAAAAGCCTCTTCAGATCCAAATTCTTAAGAAACAAGTTTGAGAGCTTTGTATTTTCAATCTTTCTCTTATTCGTTTCCTCCCTCTCCCTCTTACACACATACACACACACACACACACACACGCACACACGCACGCACGCACACACACAGGCACACACACACACCCTTTCACTTTCTCTCAATTGCATTTTTTTTATTTTGTCACCTAGTTAAATGCAGCTTTTTAAACCACATTTAGCTGGTGATAAGTAAAACGGCAAGTCCTTATGACTGCTACTGCTGTTGCTTTTGCAAGCTGAGTATTTTTTCTTTAGCTTTTTTACTAATTATTTTACATTTATTAAACAGAAAAGCAACACTTAATGAGTGCCAAAATGGTAGGTGTTTCCATTTATTTCAATCCCTGATGCACAGAAGCTTAATTACAACATAGAAGTGGTGGACTTTAATTTACTGGACTTTACCTATACATTAATACCCTGTTGAAGAAAGTTTGCTCCCTGATAGGATGGCTAATTTACATTTAACACACTACCTAAAGCAGTGTAACACCTCTCAGGTTTCAGACAGGAGCTCTCAGCCCTCTTTTACAGAGATAGCAAATGCAAAGAACTATTGGCTTTACAAAATGGGGGGGGGGTCAAAAAGGAGGTGTTGCATGTTATATATATATGTTCCCCTACTGATTTAGTTAGCAAGTGTACAGGATATGTTTGAGCTGATAACCTCAGTTGCATAACTTTCAACTGTCTAGATTTTCAGAGAATGTCCAGATTTTTGCCACATATTTTGGTCTATTTCTTATAAAATTGTTGGTTTTCTGACAAATCATCGAGGACTGAAGTCACTAAATAATGACAGGCATTTGAGTTTCAGACTTGATATCCCTCAGAAAGTGCATAATAATGCAAAACGTATTATTCTTTTTATAGGAGCAGTATTTAAAATCTGTCCCTGGCTTTGTGCTTTTGTCCAGCAATTATTTTTGGCTTTGTCCAGAATTTTCATGCTGGGAAGTGGAGAGATATACTCAAAAAAGGTACTAAATAGCTGCATTGTCAAAAGAACTGCAGAATATATATGGCATCCATACCTGAGCAGATACTTTGCTAACTTAAAAGCATAGATATCAGAGTTAATTTGGTTCTTCAATGAAATGTCAAACAACAAAACCTTGAACATCTGAAACACCAAAAAAATGCTCAAAATAAAGAAGGGTGAAGCAGGTGAATGCAAGTATTGTTTGCCAGTGGGGCAAGCCCCCTGCATCACTGATGTGGAGGGGAAGGTCCACACCCCCAAACTTATATAAATTAACTCCATAGTGACATTATCTCCAAGAAAGAAAATATCTCCCCCAAAAAGGGCATTGCTGCCAGTTCTTACTTAGAAAATTGCACCAGCAATGGTTTCCTAAAGACAACAGAGATTGTCGTTGTGTTCCACGGCATCTTATGCTTCAGCCAACTGCTGGTCAGGAATTTTATTTCGGCCACCTTTAGAGATACTAGGTACTTCACATCTAATAAGTGCAGAACTGTGAATAAGGAACAGTCCACACAAATTCTTTGTTAAAGAATCTCTGCTATACAGCAAAAGTAAAACCCGCAACCAGGATAACTTTGTATCAGCTGTGAGGCAACCGTACTTGTCTCGCTCTCCCACTCAGTGAACAAATGATTACACAGACAAATGATACTGAGAGCTGAAGAAGTGCCATTAAGGAATGAATGTGATGTATCATTTCTGTATAGTGACTGCATGTATGGCTTTTAATGGGCGTTCCTTCGTTGAAGGTTGTGCGTAAGGCCTGGCAAGCCAGCACGTAAAACTCTACTGACAATCATTAGCGGATCGGAGTTCCGCTGTGGCGACCCCTAACTGGGAAATGCCGAAAGACACAAAAGACACGGTATTCTTGTTACATTTAGCGCAGAGAAATACTCTACAGGGTGACAGCAGCAGTACTTAATGCTAAATTATTACTACACCTGGGAGTACTACCTCTGGAGAGAAGGTGATTCAGTCATTCATTCATTTATTTATTTCATTTCATTTGTTAAACAGGTAAGTGAAGTTTTACAAAACACTTTTCAGCCATGACAAGGCCATAAAATTAAAATTAGTTGAATACATAACAGCAGAGAAAAAAGTGATACAGATTTTAGAAATAGGTACATAAAAAAAATTAAAGACTGAGTAGTGGCCCAGATATTGACCAGTACTGTGATAATAAAAGAATTAAAGCAATTGTATGAACAAATTCATACATTTTTAAACATTGAGAGTAAACAAAGTCATTAAATAATTAAGTAAATGATCAGGATATTATCTGCTTAAGAGTCACAAAGCAGAGTGGAAATCATAAAACATGAAGCATACACAATGTGTAAGATAGTAACAGAAGTATCACGAACGAAAATCACGGTAACTAGTGTCGCTGAAGCATTGGCATATGCATTTGTTTTAATTTAACAAATGGGTATGCAGGGTTTTCTTGAAATGTGAAATATCAACTATCTGTCTATCATTTAAGGAAAGAGAGAGTTCCAGGATGCAGGGGGCAATTTTGGAGGAATCGCTTTCACATATTATTAATGTGAATTGGGGCGTGCACAACTGTAAGGATTCAGAGTGACAAATGATGGACAATTTGTTAAAAAAAGGACAGTACTTGTGATGCAATATCTTTAATATAAGAGGAGTTTTGAGGAGAAGACAGGTCCTGGCATTTAATTGAAGTGAAACATTACGAATGCCATCCTGGACACTTCTTAAGAATAATAATTTCAGTATTACTGACATACTATAATTCACACAAGTAACTTAAGGGACATGCTATTCACATCAGCATTTTTTTTTATAGCATTGCATATTTTGTGGATTAAAAAACATTGTATTTTAGGACAATGTTGTACACGTATAAGACATTCATCAAAGGAACTCTGAATTATATTCAAATTTTTTTTTTCTTTTAAATGAAAGTCCATGTACATTTATGAGAAAGAAAGCAAGAGTGAGTGAAAGAATGGGAAATATGTTATTATAAGATCAGTAACAAGAAGTTGTATCAGTACAAAGGACTCAGCGGCAAGGTACACTGTTCTATGAAATGTCTCTGAGTAGCCTTCAAGTCAGCTTAGCTGCAGTGATACAACGAAATCACTGCTGCAAGGAAGTAGGTCACGTCATTATGCATGCAGTGATGATTGCCTAATTATTCACATAAACAGAAATAATTATAGCTTTAAGTTTAGTGGCTGCCAATGAAAACATTAAGAAAATTCAGCCGTTGGAAATGAGACGTGAAATCCATTATGTAAGTGTGACAAGCTTGTGAGCCTTTACCTACTGGATACCTTCTACAGTACAAATAAAATATACAAAATAAGGTGTACTATACAGGATATCTAATTCTTCTTTTCTTTTCTTTTTAAACCTGTGGCACAAAAGTGAGATAAAGCAATAGTCATATTTCAGGGTTGTAGCACAGTGAATGACAGCCCTTCATTTATTCACTCTGTATTTCGAAACTATAATAATACAGATGTTTCAGAAAGCAGACTGTTTCTGATAATAAACTGGTACCTGGTTATAGCAACAATCTTCAAAACGCATCTGCCAATACAGGTTATAGGGTATTCAGAAACTTCTAGTGCTTCAACAAAGAGCTAATTCTCACAAGTTAACATTTTTTTATATTTACTGATGATCACAGAATGTGGTAGAGTGGATAGCAGTGTATCTTAAATACAGTTTACTATGACAATTGTGAATGGAGATGCTCCAAAGATGGAACACTCGAAATATGGATTTTCAAATGTCCATCTTGCTGAACATCTCCATGTTGAAAGTTCATGTCAGTGAATGCACTGTGCATTCGATGATATGAACTCAAACTACTGTCAGAGGTCGTGGTACAGTGTGCTATGGGAAATGCATCCCTTTCCTCACTGTAGTGTGATCTCGGAGTTGGAATATATAGTTAGCAGGGGTTGTGTGGGTGCAGCCCCCCCACAGGGGGGTGCAGGGGGGCTTGTCCCCCTACAAAAATGTGATGTTAGATGTAGGAGTTTAGTGTTTCTATGCTCCTACTCAGACATTACGTGATGTGTTCGATTTTAATGTCGAATCAACAGAATTCATTCAGCTGATTCAACATAGTGATTTGCGGCATTTTGTTTTTTCATGGTTCGGTGTTTGAGTCAGAAATTGTTTTGTTCGTCGACATTATGATAGTAAACCCTAAAATACAAGTTTTGTGAAAAACATGTATTCAAGATGCAGCTCTAGCCACTTTCCACAACAGTAGGTAAAAATACAAATAAAATGCCTCACATAAATTATCACTTCACATAAGTGCTTCAGGATTCTGTAAACTCCCATTATCTGGTTCAATGACTTGAGAATAAATAGCATAAAAACATCAAATTTAATAGCTGATTGGAACCACAAAACTGGCAGCAGAACTAGGAACCCAGCTACTTGAATCTGCGATTTTTGGAGGGGGGGGGTTGATTTTCCATTACTTTTAAAGTAGTGCAAAATGTCATTTTATCTGAAAAATGGAAAAAGTTAATTGTGGTTATTAAATCCTTCAGAAATACATGATTTTAAGACAGGGGCCCATGCAGTGGCTTCTCTTGTAAATAATCTTACTGTATTTTTTTTATTATTTTAATACAGTCTCTAAAGTTGCAAGAAAAAAAAAATAAAATTATAAAAGGCACTCCCATTTAAAAGTACTGTAAGCTCTAGTAGTTTCATTTTTACAATACAATATTATTTGCAACAAACATCCTGTACATCATGGTTCTTGTTGCTGATGCCCAATATAAAACAGCCTTTGGACCTGCTAATATTCTTCTATTCCTTCTGTGGAAAACTTGATTTCAAATAAATAAAATATACTAAGCAAACAAAAAAAAACTTTACCTGGCTGAATTTTTCAGCGAAATGACACAGTTATACGTTCATAAGGCCATGGCAAAGTTTAACTGAAGTTACAACTTAAATGGGAATCTTGAACCAGATTCAGAAAAGTAATAACTGGGAAACAGACAGCTGAATAATAAATCAGCCACCAACACTGCCCTGTAATTCACACTATTTCATATATTATAACTGCAATCAGAGAACTAAATTATTTCACCTTTTGGTCAAATATTTTTAATGAACCACTCATGTACCAGCAGCTGCATCCAAAACAATGTCTGCAATGTGTAGGATGACACACGGTGTTCACTTAGAGTACAGCATGTTGTTAATGACAAGCAAATGTTTCCAGTGGAAAACGCTAATGACTAGCTGTTTCATAAAATTATGGCTACTTGTGAATTACGCACAATTCAGAAGACACCAATTGAAGGTGTAAGGAAAGACTATTAAAATATTACGAAATGTCGACAATTATTTACCTCAAGCTGGCAAAATATTCTCATCCTTGTAACTCAAAACATTACTCTACCAAGGGTGCTTCTGGTCTGCAATAAGAACACTGTGCAATGCATCACGTGGGCCGGAGTTAACTTGGATAACCTGTGCACACTGACCTTGATTTCAGTCATGCCAGTTATATGACCTTATATATATATTACTGATAGATACAGACTGGACACAAGGTTGACACAGATTGTATATGTTATGTCTATACCCATGCCTCACAACTGTCCAGATTTTTGTGAAAATGTTTGGTCTCTTCCTCATAAAATTTGTGGTTTTCTGGCAAATCACTGAGGACTGAAATCATTAAATAGTGACATGTGTTTGAGTTTCAGAATTCATATCCATCAGAAAGTACAAGCCAACACAAATCCTGTTATTCTCCCAACTTTCTAAGTTTATAAGAACAATAATTAAACTGTATCCCCATTTTTGAGCCTTTGTTCCCCATTATTTTAGGCTTCATCCAGATTTCTTGCAGGATGAGAGGTATGTCTGTCCCCAAGCAGACATAAACTAAAATAGCTCAATACTCAGTGATAGTGAGACCAGTGAGAAGGTCATTTAGCAAAACATATAATAAATTAAAACTAGGGTAAAATATACATCTCATTACACAAAAGGCTACTGCAATGTATTTCGTATAGACATATATACCAGCTATCTATATAAAGTAACTAAGGCTAAGCCACAGGCCAAAACACACATATATATATATATATATATATATATATATATATATATGTGTGTATATATATATATATCTACACACACACACACACACACACACACACACACACACACACACACACACACACACACACATACACACCTACACACATTGCATGCTGCACAGTGCAGGACAAATACGTTTCATTATTAATGTAACATTAAGCATTATGAAAGCAACAGCTGTGAAAAGTCTCTATAACTGCTTAAGCCAAGAGGCACTAATCTTGGGCTTTGAAACTTTTGGTGAGAAACATCAGAGCACATGTCATATAATAACAATAAAGAGGACATGTATGAGAATAGACCACAGAGCCATGCACACTGCATCTTGCACACATGCGAGATGGCAGCACAATAACTTGAACAATAAAATAGCTACAGGGATCTGATTAATCTAAGGCATTTGCATACATGCACACACACACACACAGACACACACACACACACACACACACACACACACACACACACACACACACACACACACACACACACACACACCATTCTTCATATAGACTGCACACCACTTCATTTCTTGTGGCTTCTCAGTTCAGATGAGTGGCCAGTAATGCAGATGCCAACGTATAGGTCACCTCTGTTGCATAGGCTTTGTGTAAGAGTCTGCTGGTAAATTAAAACTCATACAGTCATTCTCATACTGCTACATCATGGTTCTCCTATGGACCAATAATAGAAGTGTTTAGAAGGTAAGCACTTCTGCTATTGATCTGTTTTGGGCTCCAAGAAATCTTTCTCCCTTTCTGTCTGTCCATCTGTTTGTCTGTCTGTCTCTCTCACTCTATTTCTCTCCTTCTCATTGGCTCTACAGTCAAGCAAATGAGAGAGAGAGTGAAGCTGCTACAGGCAATCTGAGTAAAAGTGTAAAAAAAAAAAAAAAAAAACTTTTGTCAGCGTGGTTCAGATTGCAAGCTGGACTTTTTTCGGTTTTCTATCATAAGCATGGTGGATTTGGGTTAAAATTCATGAGCTGGATTATTGGATTAAAAATGTTAATGGACTCCATCTGGCCTGCTGGTAGAGAGTTTCAGACCACCATGCAGGAAATTAAGGTTTGTCTAATGCTTTGCATATTAGCTTGTGGAACACACAAGCATCACATAGGGGAGCCTGCAGTCTTGCCCCGTACAGCTGCGTTAAACCTTTTAGAAATGTTCACAGATTTTTGCCACAAACCTTTAGAATACATCAGTATTCCATCAACTCCATTTGAATGGCAGAATGGCATGGAATATTTTTTTCAGAATGCTCAACTCCCTCATGTCAAGATTTGGTGCAATTGATTGCATTAACATTCCAATAAAAAAACTTTTGTCCAGGTGCAAAATAGTATTACAATCAGAAGCTGAAGCTCTTCCCAGGTTGGCTGGTTGTATGCTCAGCAAAGGATCTCATCCTGAACGTTATTGTGATTTATCATGGCTGCTTCATGATGCTATAATATAGAAGGAAAATGCACTCAAGTGCAGATTTGCAGACCTTCCAATTGCAGAAGGTCATCCAGTAGTCATACACACACACACACACACACACACACACACACACACACACACACACACACACACACACACACACACACACACACACACACACACATATGGGTTTAATTCAGTAGACTGAAATCACAATTACTCGACTTTCAAAAGACTGAGACAAAAACCCAAAACTCCAGAACACTGATTGCTCAGAACCCCGATTGGCCAGCATGTTGATCTTTGCCCCTTACCTCTGCAGTAGTATGATCTCGAAGTTGGTATATTTAGTTAGGGGGGATGTAGACGGCACAGCCACCCACATGGGTGAGTTTTCTTTGCTTCTGTTTTAGTGTATTTGCAGACTTGGGCAAGCAGTTACTTACCTGTAGTGATCTGTCGATGTTCCGAGTGGTCGGTCTTCTGGATTTTCGGATTTTTCGTCTTGGTCTTTTGAAAGTCTGGTAAGTTGGATTTCGGTCTACCGAAGTAGACCCATATATATATATATATATATATATATATATATATATATATATATATATATATATATATGTATATATATATATATATATATATATATATATGTGTGTGTGTGTGCATATATATATATATATATATATATATATATATATATATATATATTTTTTTTTTTTTTCATAAATAAAGTTTGAATATCATGTGATGTTCTATTTATTATATTTATCATATTAAACAACTCACGGTATTCTCTTTTCTTTAGTGGTAATGGGTTATCACTGAAACCTTGTCACGGGAAACTAATTAGATACCCTTCCACATCTGCTAAGGAGGCATAGAATGCAGCACAGACCATGACTTAGAATGTCATTAAGCAGGCATTAGGTGTGCTGAATACCTGGACACATCTGGGTATGATATGTAATGCATAACTGAGAACACAGTACAAATAGTCACTCTATATACAATGCTGCACAACATGGAAACATCAACCCTGAGAACACAGTACAAATAGTCACTGTGTGAAATGCTGTACAATGTGGAAACCTCAGGCTTGAGAACACAGTACAAACAGCCATTGTGTATGCAGTGCTGCACAATATGAAAGCATCAAGCTATGTTGGCCTACTGATCTGAGTTGTGAGTGGTCTACCTCAGATGCCTGAGACACCAGAACATGAATAGCCACAGGCATCAACCTATGATCAGGAAGAAGCAGTGACATATGACTACTGCATGTGAGACACAAGCTGATGTAGTGCGACTAAGTTCTGGTGACTCAGTGGAATCTGGTTCAAAAACCACATGATAGGATATCCCAGTAACACACTAGTACACAGATAGGCAGTGGTGACTGTGTGTGACATATGTGCACCATATATAGTGTGATGGGTAACCCCATGTTTTTTACATTACAGTGGTCTCAAACTTAAATGGCAGTCTGTGATGTCCATAGTTCAGCATCAGTATATCATCTCAGCACATGCTTTGTCAAGTCTGTTGTAGTCATCCATGGCATCATATTTATTAAACACTTTCAAACCAAAGCCATAGACAAGGGTAAGGTGGTTCACACAGCCTATCTTGACCTCGCCAAGGCTTTCGACACCAGCCCCCATTCTGGAATTATAGCTAAACTTACTAAACTAGGTATAAAGCCCTATGTCACAAGATGGGTTGCCAACTGCCTCACTGACAGAACCCACACTGTAAAAGTTGCAGACTTCAAATCTGACCTCAAGGCAGTATCAAGTGGAGTGCCACAGGGTTCCGTCCTGGGACCTCTCCTGTTTGGTATCTACTTCTCTGAAGTACAGGCTAACACAGAAGGCCTCTAGCTGATGAAGTTCACAGATGGCTGCAAACTAGGAGCCATAGTCAAGTCCCCAAATGATGTAGACATCCTACAGAAGGGCCTCACTGAGACAGATGCCTGGTGTCAGAGCCATGGCCTCAAGCTCAATGCCAAAAAGAGCAGTGTCATCCCTTTTGGTAAAAACTCTGTACCCATGAACTACCACATAGGCAGCAATCTACTTAACACCAAATGCATGATAAGAGACCTTGGGACCCAGGTGGACAGTAGTCTCTCCTTTGATAGTCACATTGCCACAGTAGTCAGGAAGTCCTTCTACGTGGCACACCTCATCATAAAAGAGTTCTCATCCAGGAAGAAAGAGGTCATTGTTCCCCTCTACTAGTCACTCATTAGACCCATTATAGAGTACAACACCCCTTTTGGAATGTACCTCAAAAGACATCTGCAGCATCTGGAAAGGCCACAGAAGTACCTCACAAAGAGGATTACTGGCCTCAAACAAATGCCCTACACTGACCGCCTCAAAAAACTCCAGCTTTACTCCGTAGTATATCGCCTACTCCGAGGTGATCTCTGCCTAACATATAAAGCTATGTCAAACTCAGAGCTGTTGGACATGCTACACCTAAAGAAATCCCAAGCCCTCCAAGCTCCATGCTCTAGGGACCTAAACCTTGTCACCACAATAAACAGGACATGCTGGAGAGATAGATTCCTGTACCAGAGACTTTCTATACTCTGGAACAAGCTACCCATCTATGTCAAGCAAAGTTCTTCATTAGCACTCTTCAAGAAAAATCTTGATGAGTGGATGGGAAATAGGAAATACACCCCGGGGATCACTTCTGTGTCTCGACTGGACAGTGGCACAGGAAAATAACTTTCTTGGGTGGCGTAAGCTATCGTACCTTGCTGGCTAGGTGATAGCCTAGTACCTACCTATGAACCTATGAACAATAAATGTTTGTACTAAGCCAAGAGTCATAATTTATACAAATATCACATTGTACTTAGACCAGGTTTATAGAGATTCACTGCCATACTTAATTTTGTTTATGACACTTGAAAGAGCAGTGGGTACTGCCTTCTGTTTATGACACACATGCACTACTCCACATGTCAAAGTAGGGTTTACATACAAATAACAAAACTGTACCACACAAACAAAGGGCATGCTTATCCATGCTTGCCCTGATGGCTTGCAGCATCAGACAGTAGAAAACTACTTTCAACATATATAAGTTGAAAGTAGACATAGTACTCATCATTAGAAAATGCGTTTGGATATGCAAAGTAAATGTTTACACTGATTCAGCATTACAGATAATATGTTAATCATATTTCTCCATGTAGTTATGCTCATAATACTTTTGCATTACAACACAGGTAAGCCAGTGATGTCCACAGAGGTATATCTCCATGGCTATACCATCTATGGCCTCATTTCCTCACAATTTCCATATTTCCCAGATATTTATTAACATCATATATTATTACGTACTGTCAAATAAAATGTTTGTAATGGGCATCATAGTTTTTTATACAGTCATCAGTCTACTACACTCAAGCCACATTTGCACAAATTCAATGTATATAGTAGGACATGGATAAATCCATGATGCCCACAACATGCAGAATAATGCTTTCCCATGCTGGCTATGACAGCCTATGACATGTGAGTTTACTAGGCACCATCAAACAAGATGTGTTTATAATAGGTGCAGCAGTCATTGTGCTTTTTTTTTTTTTTTTTACTACTATGTATTTTTGCCTCTCTTCCTGCTAAACATCAGCTCCCCCTCCTATGAGATTTAGCCCATTCATTCCCTAGCTGCAGCAGTATAGCCATCAACATGTGACCTGATAGAGTTGTTATCTAGGCAGATTTGAAGGTTGTTCGATACTGTGACCATCCGAGGACCATAGCTTTCCAAGGCCCCACATCTCGTCTAGCAATCCAAGGGGCCTGCACAGGAATGCCAGTCTCACAGCCAGTCCTCCACCTGACTCATCTTTTACTGCTGCTGATGCTTCTTCCAGTCTAAGACTTAGACAGAAGCTCTTTTTAATTCAGATGGCAGGGTCTTTTCTAACTAAGCCCGACTTCTACTCAGTGGTGGCTAACCTGAGTGCCTATATAACTATGACGACCTCCCATGCTCACACCTGAACATGTGTATTCCCACAAATAACTGGGAAAATTACTATCAATAACATAGGTGAGCCAAGCCTGTATCCCCATTTTCTTTGTGCATCTCCAACAAATCTCCATTTACTGGTATCAAGTCATCAGTTGGACATCTATTTCATCTCCTGAGTATGGGTAAACAAATGTCAGCTACTCATTTCCTCCTACTCCAACCCAGTACCTCTAGTGCCTGAGTTGTTAATTAAACTCAGGTCATATGACTCATAATTAGGGCTTTATTACTCTATGCCACAAAGCCCTTTACAATAGTAATCTTCTTCACAGGCTCTAGGGTACTCACAGGCCTGATTTACACAAACACATTGATAGAGTTAATTTTATTTACAAGGGTGAACATGTTGTCAGCATTCAGGATCCCATACTTTTCACCTAATAAATGTGTTTACCACATGTTTACACTGTGCCAGCTGTGTACTTGGTGATGATGTTGGTGATATTTGCAGATAAATGGCCCCACATCATGCCTGTGGAGTTTCATTAACAGTAGCAATTGGCAACACAGAAATCCATGCTGTGTCTGGAATCTGTCTGCTTTGCCTTGAATGATCACATTTTCACAGAGCTGTGTCCCATGGCACATTTGGCAATATATGTAGAACATCTTGGATAGCACAAGTGAGGCTATGCATTTGCAATCTTGTGCAAAGAATAGGCTATTTAATCTTATTTGCTCTGGCTATACAATTGACAAGGCATCTCTTTAAGCCTTTGTGTAGTATAGAAAGGGGTACTCAGATCCCATTAATTATGACATGAAGTTCAAAGTGATATCTCTCAAAACCATTATGTAATGTGGCCAAGTAGATTCTGCAACTCTGATATAAGCAGCAACCAGACTGTGGTTGGACGAAGCTGTGCTCAAACTGATTGGACTGCAGGAGAACTGATTGGTCTGCTGTACTAAACTCTTCCACATCTGTGTTAGTCTAAATTATTCCATTCGCTCCTGTCCACAGCCTAAACTTTCAGTGACCTTCTCTGCCCCAGTGCAAGAATCTACTTTTCTGACTCCTCATCACCCACATGATTCTCCTCTCCAATAAAATACTGCATGCAGATTGTTTACACAACTGTGTGTTGACACAGCTTCTAGCACTAGAAAGTGAAGAGAGAGAGACAGAGTAATCATAGGAATGTGGGGGGTAGTCACAGAGTCTAATACCATGCTAGCATGTCTGCACTGTGTTAGACGATGGGTTTACATCTACACCATTCCACAAATTAAAACCTATCAGTTGTAACTCAGCATGACAGACAGTGGATGACTCAATACTATCAGCAGGCACAGAGGAAGATAAGACTGAGTTATGTCCCAGTGAAGTGCCTAAAGGTAAACACAACCTGTTGCCATTACCAGTACACCTATATAATTGAATTACACAGCAACAAATGGTATTTATGAATAGCACTAATTTACAAACTGTCCTTTATGAATATGATGTTGTCTAACATCACTTGATGGACCTGAAATGGGGTCTATATTAGTTCGTCAAAAGTTATTTTCAGTGAGCACTGAGGGTGGCCTAATGGTTAAAGTGTTTGCCTTCCAAACACAACATGCAGGGTTTGAGTCTCACAAGGGATAATTGGCTAGGCTTAAAAATGGCTCACAAGGGCAGTTAGCCTAGTACTAATCTATGAATCAACACATATTCAGCAAAAATCACTTTTGCTATCCGCTGAATTTTCCAAGGGCAATGAAGTAGTTGGCCAACTACACAAATTTGCTGTTTTCCCCACTGTGCTGTGATCTTAGAGTTGGTATATATAACTAGAGGAGTGCAAGGGTCACAGTCTCCTACATCAGGGGGGTTTGGGGCAAGACCCTTCACTTGGGTGGATTTGATTTAGTTAGTTTTGGATTCCATTGTGCTGCTGAGCAATTGTTTCATTGCCCTTGGAAAACTCAGTGAATATCAGAAGTGATTTTCGCTGAATATATGTAAATGAGCAGGTGTTTGCTGAAAATAACTTTCAGCAAACTAATATAGACCCCCTGAAATGTACCCATTATTAAATATGCTTATAATATAGACTATAGCTACACGGAAATAAAATATAATTATATTACACATATCTGTTATGTCATCTTAATCATATGCTTTTGTTCTGACCCTTGTGTTGCCTGTGTTACAATTATGATAATATGAATAGCATGTTTAGACATTTACTTTAGCATGTTCTCAGAATTTGTTACTAATTTTTATATGCCTTTTCTTTAGGAACACAAAATTTAAGATCATCACCAGAAATACACCTGTCAGTTGTGACTACCATGTGGTACCAGAATTTCCTCAGTGTCTGTAAGTGATAGCAGTGGTGGTTGTGTGAGTCTCTGTTGCTCTAGTCTAGCCTATCTTCTGGTACAATCCTTCATATCTGTAACCCCATGTCTAAAGACCTGAATAATCCTACTATCATCCTCAACAGCACTGACTCACACAATGATGTCTTCCCATATCCTGTTTCTTGTCAAGTGATCTCTTCATCTGCCTAAAAAGGCAGCATCATCACAATGAAGAACCTCACCCAATATTTCACTTTCGACAACACTAAATTTGGGCCTCTTATGAGCCTGTAATATCTTAAAAAATTCCTAGAAAATTCACATCAAAACAATATATTTATATTACATTATATCTTTGTGATGCCAGGGATACATGCATACATACATGGGTTGCAAAATGTAATAATTCAAACAACAATTAAACTGCAAAGTTTGGCATTCCTCACTGACAAGTAAAATCTAAAATTATTGAAATAGTTTAGTATTCTTCACTGTTAAGTAACACAACCATGTGCATAACTTTAAAGTCTGATATTCATCATTATCACATGAAATGTGCAGAGTACATTGTTTTCAATATCAAACATGTTGCATACCTTTGGAAATGTCATTAGAGTTGTATATTCATGTAGTAAACAGCAATGCTATGACAGGAGGAGCACTACAGATGCTCAAAGAATCATATGCGCCATAATGTAATAACCATCATTTAAATAAATGTATCAGTTATAATAAAGATTTTAAGTTATAATGAGGACAATATTATTTTGTCAGATTTACCTTAATGGTATATGGATCTGAAGAAATAAAAACTTTTCAGTAAATGGTGAAAGTACTTCAGCAAATCTCAAAAAAAAATGTCTTCATGTATACGAAGGTATAGATTAGCTTCTACCTGATTTATATACCAACTATGCATTGCATCATTAATACATTCCATTGGCACTGACTGTTCTGGAATACCATTATCGCTACAGTATATAGAGGTGTTGTAAATGATGGTATAGAAAGTATAGTTATGCAAGTTGAACTTGCCATAACAGTACATATTTGCATGATCACTGCTGCATGAGCCTAAGCTATAGGGGTTACTGTATATACTGGCAAGGATATAACAGCTGGACAGCTTCCAAATCTTCAGGGGACCTTTTACATGCCAAAACTGTCAAGAAGCTCAAGCTGAGCTGACTAAAAGACAAGTCTGGGTTCAAAGCCCTTCAGACCTTTC
This sequence comes from Protopterus annectens, assembly GCF_019279795.1. NCBI lineage: Eukaryota > Metazoa > Chordata > Ceratodontiformes > Protopteridae > Protopterus > Protopterus annectens. The sequence continues at coordinate 1,960,348,333 of NC_056728.1, forward strand.
CTGTCATCAGAGAGTGGGTGGCTGAGCCCATAAAGGACAAGGCTAGGAATAAGAAAAAATAAATGTACACACCTTAGCATAAAAAAACACATAAAACAAAAGGAATGGAGGGAGAGAGTGGCTACTGCAAAAGATCATTAGAATATCTTACACAACTATACTATGTCCTTCATTTTGATCACTGGTGTAGCAGCCTTAGCTATATGAGTAGATTACCATAGCTATCTATATTTGGGAGGTGGAAGCATAAGAGTCCAGGAGCAACAGGAGAATGGTCCCAGGAAAGCATGATCTAAATGTAGAAATGGAATTCAGCTTATAGTGCTTTGTAAAAATATGAATAGAGGACCAAGCAGCAGCTTCTAGGATACTCCTGGAATCAAATCCTTTCAAAAAAAAAAAAAAGAAAAAGCCAAAGTCCTTGTAAAGTGGGCCTTGACCCTGCCTTGAATAGATTTGTCAAGATGAGTATTGTGACGTCCCTTCTCTGGGCCAGTAATCAAGAAGTCTCAATCCTCACCACGGACACTGGTGAGAGATGTTTATTGGAACAAAAATAAATAGGCACAGTATTACCAAATGCAGAACTCTGTACCAAGCACAATTTCCCTTAAGAGCACACATGAAACACACTCAGTCAGCGGGCTGGGTTTCCCTCTCTCTCTCTCCCTCTCTCTCTCTGTCTCTCTCTCTCTCTCTCTCTCTCTCTCTCTCTCTCTCTCCAGGCCACCAATAAGACTCCCCACTGGCACAGCTGTAGAGTTGAGTCCTCAGCCGAGTATTCCAAGCCAAGTCTCCACCATCCTCACTGTGAAACTAGTGCTGTGTGTCCCTGCTCCAAGTAGCTAACACACATACTGTTTTAGATTTGATTTTCACACACACACATACACACACAGCTGGAAAAGGATGGCATACATTTACTAGCTATGCCCCCTCTGCCCAGACTACAAGGTAGGTACTGCCACTAGAACACTCCAAAGCCAGCTGCTGTAAGGCCTTTACAAAGGTACTCAATTATACTGAGTAAAATTAATACTAATACAAATGGTAGTGTTTGACCAATGCAGCAAGACTTTCAGGAGTGGTCACGGTGACACCAGATACATATAAGTATTCCCAAAGGTTAAAATATTCTTTAAAAGATCAGCCACAATGAAAAGTTTAACTATATTTAATAAATAATAAAAACATGAAAATTCTAAATATCTGTTAACAATAAACACCATAGTTTCAATCACAGAAACTATTAAAATAACACAGATGGAAAGGTTCACACAGATACAGAAAAACAATACTTAACTACTCTCATTATATTTTTCTGACTGATTTAAAGAATTACTTTTCCCTGGTTACTTAACTAAAGCAAGACAAGATGAAGTGGGTGAGTGGTCTTTCTTCTTGTCAGGTTTCAAAAACAGACTGCATTGACACTTCCGTCTCATCTAGTATTAAAACATAATTTTAGTGCTGCATTACAGAATAACATCACATACATCTAGTCGTCTGACTCTGGTTCCCACACTACCCACTTTGCTAGAAACTGAACCAGAATTTAACACATATGTGTCACCATACACACTGATAGAGCTTTGTTGAGATGTGTTATAGCATCTGGAAGCTATAAAGCCATTTTAAGACTTCCACCCTTCCAGAATAGCAATTATTCACCCCTAAGGACAATGCAGTATGATTCCTAATCCTGGTTTTCACAGATATTTCATCTCAGGCTGCAATCAGAACTGTAAGATACAATCTTTATGGCCTAAACCAAGTAATTTAATTTCAGACTATTTTTCAAAGTTAGCTTGATTGAGATTAACCTCTTCTCTTCCAGTATCCTCTGTTACAATATATTCATTTCAATAGTTACAATACAGTCTGACATACAGGTGTATTTCTTCTCTGTCCAGCAGGGCCAACTGCTGGTACCTTTTTAACACAAGCAGCTTTACAAATATGTTTTCAACACAAGCACCTGTACAAATTAGTTTGATATACAAATGATATAGAATTCTTTACAAAACTCCAGCTAGCTATGCTGGCATATGTTACACATCCACTCCTCTACTCCGCCTGGTATAGCTGGCAATACCTGACATCATCACAAGTATAACAAAAGGTAGTAACCTTTGACAACCCTTTGGAAACATTCTGTTTTGACACAAGGTGTCCATTTTTCTTCACCGTCACAAGAAATGAACAACTGATCCAATGATGTGAAAGATTTAGTTCTGTCAAGCTAGTACCTAAGTTGTTTGTGGACATCCATGGTATGGAGTATCTTTTTTCCCACATTTTTAGGTTCAGGATAGAAAATAGAGAGAGGGATAGTTTGGCTTTAAGTAAACTTGGATACCACTTTAGGAATAAAAGTAGAATTAGTTCTCAAAGAAACCCTGTCTTTGTGAAAAACGAGTAGGCTTGACTCATCTTAAGAGCATGCAATGTACATACCATTCTTGCAGAGGTCAGAGAAATCAATAAACTGTTTTCCATGTTAAGAACCACAAGTAAGCCAGATTAGCTGATTCAAATGGAGAAAGTCTTAGTTTCTGTAATACAAAATTAAGATCAAAATGAGGACCCACAGGTTTATTTTGTAGCCTCTTATGCAAAACCCCTTTTAAGAACATTTTGAGATGCAACTGTCTTAAACGAGGAGGACCCATGGGCAGACATGCTGAAGTAGCTAATAAATGAACCTCGACAGAGGAATAAAAAAGGCCATATGACAGTAACTCACACAAATATTGTAAAACCAGAGAAAAACTAGCCCTGAATGGTTGCTGGTTTTGCTGCTGGCAACAACTAGAAAATCTTTTCCATTTACTAATATATGTTTTTCTAGCAGGCCTGCTGAACATCCTCAGAAAACAGGTGTCTAAAAGGAATTAAGACTCTAACATCCAGGCAATCAGTTGAAGATGATTGATATCAAGATGTATCAAACACCACAGCTCTTGTGTGAATAGATCCATTCTGTGAGGAAGCTTGTGGTAATTGCCCCTGGCCACTTCCAAGAGAAGGGAAAACCACACTCACCTGGGCCAGATGGGAGTTACACGTTAATCTTGGGAGATTCCTTCTAAATCTTCAGAAGTACCCTGAATATTACTGGAAAGGGTGAAGAAAAGACATACAGGAACATTCATGTCCAAAGAAAAGAAAAGGCTTCTTATTTCCAGGGTTTCTTGCATAGAGTCCTGGAACAGAATTTTGACACTTGATTGTTTAGAGAGGAGTTGAACAGGTCCTGGGGACCAAACATGGTCCAGATAATTGAGTGCCTTGATCAGAGCAAGCATCTCCTTCATATTTATATGCTTGCATCTGCCCTTAGTGTCCTATACCCCCTGTACGTTTTTATCTCCTGAAATTTCTCCCCAAGCAAAGTCTGAAGCATCTTTGGTGACTGACTACTTTGGAGCAGGGAGTGAAAAAGGGAGATCTTGATTTAAGGATACTTGTTGTCTCTAACAATTGCTTTCTTTTCTGACAAACCCCAGTACTGGGATCTGAAAAGATAAAGGTGGTGATGCTGGAGCCAAAGAGATTTTAGATACCACTGTATCTTTCCCATGTGGAGTCTTGCCAGGGGTATCATAAGAATCATAGATGCCATGAGACCCAAAATCCTGAGGTATTCCCTTGCAGTGACTGAACTCTGAATGGAAAACCTTAAAAATAGATCTAAATAAACATTTATTGTTTTCCTGTGGAGGAAAATCTCTTTGAACAAAGATGTCTAGTTGACATCTCAGGAGGATAATTCTGTGTGACTCAAGAAAGTTGTTTGAGTGTTTTCTTGGAATTGCCACTTGTGCAAGAGATCTCTCACCCAAGAGAGAAATTCCTGACATTTTGAAAAAGACTCGGAAAAGATAAGCAAGTCATCTAAATACAGAAAAATGTGGATGCCCTATTGCCTGCAATGAGCTATAACTGGAGCTACACATTTTGTGAACACTCTATGTGCAGTGGATAGTCCCAAGTGTATGGGCAAGAGCTGATAATGTGATCTAGACAGACAAAACTTTAAGAAACCCCTGAAGTTGTGATGAACAGGAATGTGATGACAATTTAAAATTCTGAAATTCAAAGTTGTAGAAGTATATACTTTTTCCCATACCTATCAGTAATGTTTTATCTTTATTAGAAAGAGTAGGATTGGAATTAACTGAATGCTTAGCAGCTGGGGAGTCAACTAAGGCTATAGCTGCTGGGCCGGGTATGGGAATAGTGTATAAAAATATAAAAGACTGAGGAACTTTATACATCTTATCTTCCTTTTTAGGGACAGCTGGCTGACTATCCGGGAAATTGCAGGCAGTAATTCACACATCCTCTAAAGCAGACAGGAGGGGAGGAATGGGTGTAGGTTCTGTAAAATTCTTCCATAATAACTCATAGTATTTTTCTTTTTTTAGGGACTGAAATACATCAGTGCTCCCCCTCTAAAAACAATGGGGCATTCGAGCAATACTCTCAGGGAAACAGAAACACCTACAGAAAGAATTAGAAAGAGAGCTCTCCTGTGAATCTGAATCAGAAATCTCAGGACAAAACCCTGAATCCATTCTTGCATCTTCCTGTCGAGATTCAAAATCTTCATGAAAGGAGGCATCCCTCTTTCTTTTACTGGAAACTTGTATATAAGGATTAATATCTTGATCTGTGTTCTACAGCTAGGAACTGTAATAGTGTGCATTATTATAATTGTCTGTTTACAGTTAAAAGCATTCTCTAGAGTCTGCTTGCTCCTTGATCTGTTTAAAACTTTCATTTAGTGCCTACAGCTAGGAACTGTAATTTTTCCCACCTACCTTCCCTAGTGTTGTGGGTTCTTATACTTGGTAGCTTTGCAGATGCCCGCCCATACTGTATATTTGATCTGTGCCACTCCTCCCAGTTTAGTGTCATTAGATCACTCAATTTAATAGTAAACATTTGTGAAGGCCAACCCACTCAGATTCTTAACGTTGAATTAACTTCTGTTCCAGCTTTCTCCATTTCCACTTTTACTAGGAAAAAAAAAATTCTAAGCTTGCTTCCCCCCTTTCCTGTGGCAGGTCTTGTCCAGATATGGATTTGCTGTGTCCAGGACTGTTTGTGAGGTCCTAAGCCCCCCCCCCCACACACACACACTTAACTGAGGTTACACTATTCCTGGCGCCATCAAGTCTGTTCTTCAAATTTTCCCTTACAACTAGCCAGCTTTTTAGTTTTAGCACTCAAATCTGTTTCTTTGAGCTCAGCACTTGTTCAGAACTCATTGTAAGCACTAAATAAGTTACAAATTACTACAGCACTCAAATTTCCTCGCTTGTCTAGAGGAAAACAGTTTTTAGTACATAATAAATAAGCACCTATCCAGGCATGTCTAAAGGTCAGCTCCCAGTGTTTTCTCCTGTCTACCTGATGAATCTGGACATCTTGGGACAATGCAGCAATTGCCTCATGTACACAGACAACCCTCTCCTCCTACCACCCAACACTTACGACCTGTGAGAGATGCACTTATATAGCCAAACTGGAAGCAAAGCTCTCTTCACCGAAGACTGGACTAGACAGTCAAGAGGAGATGGCAAACACTTGCACCGCACCACACTCATCACATAGTCCCTCAAAACCTACACTGCCAAAACACACACACAGAAGCACAAAACACACACCTACATTTGCGGAGGCTCTCAGTAGAAATCTGCCCAAACAACAGAGACCTCCAAAGCAGAAATGCAAGCACCCTCCACCCCCAACACAACCCAAATGACACATAGCCCACATACTCAGTGTGCCACTCAACTACAGCCCATAAGGCATAACATACCCAACACTCTAGTTATAAGTGACTCTATAGTCAGGCACACTGATGTTCCACTCACCAGGCTAAACAAGGAAAAAGTTACTGTCAGCTGACTGTCAGGTACCAGGATCCGCCACATAACGCATGCACTCAGGTCACTCCACAACAAGTACAAATATGACTCTGTCATTGTCCATGTTGGTGTGAATGACTTGAGACGTACCTCCCTGGACTACATGAAAAGAGACATGGAGGAGCTCCCCGGTCTTGTAGCCCAGGCAGGCATGACCCTAGCCCTGAGTAGCATCCTGCCATCACCCATAATGATACCACAGTACAAGGACAAAATGATTGACTTCAACAATTGGCTAAGCTTCTGGTGTCATTCTAAGGGAATCCAGTATCTGTCTGCCTGGGCTGCTTTGCCAGAGATGGCCTGCACCTATCGCCCTTGGGATTCCGGATACTGGCAAAGGCTCTTGCCACCTCTATAGTGCCTTTTTTAGGCAAGGTTCAAATGACAAATTCACCACTGTAACAGGTACAAGCAAGAAAAATCTGAGGGTAATGCTACTCAATGCTAGAAGTCTAAACCTCAAAATGCACTCACTTGAGGCACTCCTTAAAATGGAAAACATTGACATCTGTGCAGTGACAGAGACATGGTTCAAAGCTCCAGAGAGCACCCTTGCATTACCAGGCTATAATTCATACCACACCTTTCGGCCAACAAACCCGGACCAAAACACAAAAGGTGGAGGCGTGTCCATATTCATTAAGGATATTCACACCTCCAAGCTAGTTGCTCAGCATAATGCATCCGAGATTATCCAAGTTCAACTAACTCTGGGAAAAACCACAATCCAGATTGTAGCTTGCTACAGACCCCCCACCATGCCCCAGGATTCCCACTCCTCTTTTCTTGATACACTGGAAAATATTAAGGTACAACCCAACATTCTAATAATGGGTGATTTCAACTACCCTAACATTAACTGGGAAAACTACTCATGTACCGACTCTTTTGCTCAACGTTTTCTGGAAATCTTCAATTCCAACGCCTTGGATCAACTTATCCACACCCCTACCAGGGGCAGCAATATCCTAGACCTGGTCATCACTAACATGGGTGACCAGTGTTCAACACTAGAGATCAGCTCCTCGTTGGTCAGATCCGACCACAAGCTAATCACTTTAGACATCAACATCCCGCTTCCACCCCTCATTAGGAAAACAACTGTAAAAAAATTATCCAAAGCCAACTTCACGCTTCTTAAGACAGAAGTGGCAAATTTCACATCACCCATGCAGATGGAAAATAGAGGTACGACTGCTGAATCCTACACAAATGCACTTTATAAGCAATTACAAGAGTGCATGGATCATGCTATTCCTAATAGAACCAAGATGCTATCCTCCAAAAAAGGAAGCCAATCTGGTAGTATTCTGCCATAAACAAACTCTACAACAGAAGAAAGAAACTGTTGCAAAAAAGAGTAAAATTCCACGATTGGAGGAACTCCCTGGTCAGCCTCAGTAAGAAGCTAAGATCCCTCATAAAATCTTCCAAAGCTAGTTATGAAAACAAAATTGCCACTGATTCTAAAGGCAACCATAATGCATTCTATAGCTACGTCAAGAATCTCAATGGCAACACTCAGATTTGCTCTGAGTTACAGCACAATGACACTAAATATACAGAACCAACTGATATTGCCAACATCCTTGGCAGATAGGTTCAGTGCTAACTTTATCCCGCTCTCACCCCCTAAAGGGCCCATCTTTATATTGGAAGAATGCAAAGTTCCTTTAATACAGCTGCATAGGTAAAAACCTCACTCTCCAAAGCCAAGAACACAGCATCCATGGGACCTGACAACATCCCAGGCTGCCTTCCACATGAACTGCAGAATGAACTGGCATCCCACCTAAGTACCATGTTCAATCATAGCCTCACCTTAGGCTTTGTGCCCATTGAATGGCGCACCGCGATGATTATCCCACTCCACAAAGGGGGGGGGGCCCACAACAGACCCCGGGAACTACCGCCCCATTAGCCTGAAGAGCCTGGTCTGCAAGGTCATGGAATGTATCATCATGGAACTCATAAACAAAGACATTGGAGATCTCCATATTCTGGACCCCACACAGTTTGGGTTTGTAAAAGGCAAATCATGTCTCCTAAACCTGATACACTTCTTTGAAGTAGTCACCAAAGCCATAGATGAGGGTAAGGTGCTTCACACAGCCTAAGGCGTTTGACACCATCCCCTACTCTGGAATTATAGATAAACTCACTAAACTAGGTATAAATCCCTATGTCACAAGATGGGTTGCCAACTGGCTTACTGACAGAACCCACACTGTGAAAGTAGCAGACTCCAAATCAGACTTCAGACCAGTGACAAGTGGAGTACCACAGGGTTCAGTCCTGGGTCCTCTCCTGTTTGGTATCTACTTCTCTGAAGTACATGCTAACACAGAAGGCCTTTGGCTAATGAAATTCACAGATGACTGCAAACTAGGAGCCATAATCAAAACTCCTAATGATGTGGACATCCTACAAAAGGGCCTCACTGAGACAGATGCCTGGTGTCAAAGCCATGGTCTCAAGCTCAATGCCAAAAAGTGCATTGTCATCCCCTTTGGTAAAAACTCTGTACCCATGAACTGCCACATAGGCGGTAGTCTACTTAACACCGAAAGTGTGATAAGAGACCTTGGGACACAGGTGGACAGTAGTTTCTCATCTAGAAAAAAAGAGGCCATTGTTCCCCTCTACTCATCACTCATTAGACCCATTATAGAATACATCTCCCCTTTTGGTATGTACCTCACAAGACATCTACAACAACTGGAAAGGCCGCAAAAATACCTCACAAAGAGGATTACTGGCCTCAAACAGATGCCTTATGCAGACCGTCTCAAAAAACTCCAGCTTTACTCCATTGCATATCGCCTACTCAGAGGTGATCTCTGCTTAACATACAATGCTATGTCAAACCCAGAGCTGCTGGACTTGCTCCACTTAAAGAAATCCCAATCCCTCTGAGCTACACACTCTAGGGACCTAAACCTTGTCACCACAATAAACAGAACATGCTGGAGGGATAGATTCCCATCCCAGAGACTTCCCATACTCTGGAACAAACTACCTATCTATATTAAACAAAGCTCCTCATTAGCACTCTTCAAGAAAAATCTTGATGATTGGATGGGTAATAAGAAATTCACCCCGGGGATCACTTCTGTGGTTCTGCTTGACAGGGGCACTGGAAAATAATTTTCTTGGGTGGCGAAAGCCAGGGCACCTTTTTGGCTAGGCTTGTATATGCCCTAGGGCCAGTAGCCTAGTACCTACCTATAAACCTATGAATCAAACCCTGAGCAATTCCTAGTAAACTACTTCTATCCAATGAAACATGAAAAGGAGTAAATACATTCTTGGTTTTCTGTTTCTTTTTGACAGGAAAAATGGGTCCAGCTTGGTTACTAGTGGTAGTGGCTACTTACCCAGGGATGAGCACAGCATTCTGACTCAGAAGGGATAACTTCTCTGTTCCCTCTCCCAGAACCAATAAGAGTCGTTCTCCTTTGCATACTGAGGGTACCTCTACAACAACAGAAGATGTGGCTAACCCCCGGTCCATAGTGGCTGTAGGTGCTACACCAGAGGGATCTGGGGTAAAGGATGAGTGGTCTGAGCTGCAACAAATGGCTACAGCAGAGTCACCCAACTGTGGCTGAGGCAAACTGCTAGTCTACTGTGGTGGCAAAGGCTGTTTGCTTAGCTTTTTCTTTTTGTACCTGTAAGAAGGAATGACCATGGAGGTAATCTGTTCCATGGTCAAGCCAAAAATGTTTCCTCCATCCTAGGGAAAACAACAATGCCAGTAAAACTACCACTCCACAAAAATTACTTTTTTAAATTTTTTAACAGAAAAAACACAGTAAAAACACTTTCAAACACTATACCAGCCCCACAACCTTAAAATAAAAAACAATTTCTCCACAGAAAATATTTTTTTTAGTTTCATAACCCTACTTTTAAAATGACAGAAACAAGTGTTCCTTTTAAAAGTGTACTACAGTCTTAATACAACCTATTAAAACACAATACTCTTAGGTTTAAAATAACTGAAGAGGAAAGTAATAAAACATCAGTAAAAAATAAGAATAAGTTTTTTCCTGAAAGGGAAGTTAGCTGCACAGCTAAGGAAAGGACAAGTTGGATGTTGCCTCAAAAGCCTTAGAGGAGCATACTCTTCAGCTGCAGTAAACCCCTGATGGGTGTCACACCAAAACACAAAAAATAATGACAGACATTTGAATTTTAGACTTCATACCCGTAGTGCAGCAGTAGCATTGTTGCCTCACAGCAAGAGGTTCTCCCGTTTGATTCTCGGCTGGAGCGCCTTCTGTGTGGAGTCTGCATGTCCTTCCCGTGGTCGAGTGGCATTCGAAAGACATGCGTTGAATGGGCGTGCCTTCATTGAAGGTTGGGTATTGAGCTGACACCTCGGCACCCGTAAAAAATCTACTGCCATTCATTAGCAGACCGGAGTTCCGCTGTGGTGACCCCTAACCGGGAAAAGCCAAAAGAAGAACAACAACCCTTCTGAAAATGTCACCCTTACAGAAAGAAGAACCTGTTATTCTGTTAACTGTCTAAGATTATAAGAACATTTTTTTAAATATTGCCCCTATTTTTGGGCCTTTGTCCCACCATTATTTATGGCTTTGTCCAGATTTCGTGCTACAAATGGTTGAGAGGTATGGAAGCCAGACTGTTTTCTAGCACCTGAGAAAAAATGAAAGGAAATCAACTATTATTTTAAATTAAAAATAATAATTGGCTTTTAAAATATACTGCTATTTCTCTCTCTTTTTTTTTTTAAACTGTGGGCTTCAGTCCAGCAGCCAGCACCCTGAACCACTGCTGCAGCATAGTCAGTAATCAATACTATATTGATAGCTGTTAAAACAGTTAACTTACAGGCCTACAAGATTTATGGTTATACATGTGAATTGGACCCCATTAGTAGGCAGAAGTATCAGTGGACTTCTATACCCAGGAAGTGGCACCATTTTCTGATATTGTGCACATTCTACACATAAATTCCCAATGTCCTTCATTTTACCAGGACAATAAAACCCTGTCAAAAATTCCAGCTTTATTGATTATTGATCATACCTAAGTCTCCTCATAAAATTTTAATTTATGACAGTTTTATTATAAGTTCTCTAAAAGGCTATGGAACGAGCAGTTGTAGTATTTCTTTTTTTTGTCTTTATTCATCCTGTAAATTAAGCTAGTCTTTTAACTTTTTAACTCAAAAGTGAATGTATGAGCCTTGTATGTTCAACTTTCTCTCCTTCTACTGATTCTGCTTAGTGTATCATCCACTCATTGTACTTTATTACATTTTTATTGCTTATCTACAAATCTGCAAATTCATGAGCACTTTCATTAGTACTCTGATGTTAAGTGGGGGGGTGGGGATTGCCTCTTCACCAGATAGTACAGGTAAAATGCTTTCTTCTTCTTCTTCTATGTCTTTATATACAAAAGTCAGCTAATGATATTGATTTTTATCTGCTTTGGTTTTGGCAACTCCTTAACTTTTACCTAAGAAATGTTTGCTTCTCTTAGCACCTACTGTCAAGAGTCTTGTTTGTGACTAGTCTTCTGCTCAACATCTTAGCATTGCAAAAGGAAACCTAGGGATCTGATCAGGTAACATTTCTTCTCTTTGTGGGTCTTTCACTTTATGTTTCTACACAAGCATCCATTACTACTTCTGTATCTATAGTGACTTTTTTCACTAACTTAACTGAGTTAGTCTGGTAATACATTAGTTATTCTCTATCTTTTAACTAAAGACACATTTTAAATACTATTGAAGCTTATATACTTATCTGTTTTTTTTTTTCTATTTTTCTTTACACCTTACTTGATGTACTTTCTGAACTGTATGTTCTTACTAATGTGTCAGATGGCTGTTGTCCTTCCCCATTCTATCTATGAGTACACTTAGAATAGTATGTTCTTAATACTATGGCAGTCTGTTGCTGCTACTCTGCCATTTTGACTTGATGTGTACTCAAGCTATTGAGTATCTAATTGTATTCCTCCCCACACACAAAATTTCCACAAAACCTTGAACTGGGTAAATCTTGACCTATTACAGCATTATGTTTTTATTTGGAACTAAAGCTACATAATGCAGTATTTTAACAAATGCTGTCTGTATTTCTATATGTGCTATGTTCTCTTTCTTATTTCTTATCTCAATGCACAAATACCACTTCCACCTTTCTCGTCATATATTTTATGCTTAACAAGTGTGACCATGCTCACAGACAATAGTAAGGTCTTCAATTCATTCTTATCCACCAACGCTGAATGTTTAGCTAATTTAATCATAGTGCAAAGCCACCAAGTTGACTCAAGCCTAACAATTATTTTATAACTATAAGATTCTGTCAGTATAGCTTCATTAGACACATGTTGCTTGGAGAATACATTTCTGAAAAGTACAATCTTTACATTTAATTTTTTACCAGACTGGCAAAAATCATTTTTCACATATGACAAAGCATTTCAAGTCAAATAATTTTTAGCAGTGTCCCCTCTTTACACATCTAAAACATATTACTTTACTTGATGATTTTCTGGGTGTTTGCAGGGAACTGCAGATTTCTAATGACACAGTTACCTTGATTACCCCTAAACAGGATGTTATTAGTTAGACATCTCTCATTCAATATATCTGGCTTCTCAGTACTCTTAAAGTTACTCCAAAAAGCATATGTATGCAAGATGTTTTGGAGTGGTCTCTTGAATGTATTAACAGTTAATATATCAATTATTTTTCTTTTGCTGTTTACCTCTGGTTCTTGCCATAACTTTACAACATGCTTTCAATCAGATATTTGACCTTTTACTATTGTGTTGATATAAAATATCCAATTAAGAAATCTTGTTGCTTACACTTCGAGACAAACACCAGTCTTAACAAACAGCTCTTTTTTCAATTTATTATAGTCCAGAAAGGGTCTGTACCTTAAATGTCCATGTCCATGTAACATAGGAACATAAAAAGAGTGCTAGGCAAATAATCATGAGGACCATAAGATGCCTAGCCATATACATCTTTAAGAAGACATACTTAAAAGTTTTTACTGCCCTTCTCAAGCACTTAAAAGAGCTCACCTCCCAGTTTAGGAAGGGGCATACATGATGATCCTGGTGTAAATCTGTGTCTAGCCATCCCGTCATCAAGACTATCATTAAAGGTAGCTAAAGCAGGACTTTGACCTGTTGTGATAACTAATTTCATCAGCTTCCAATATGTTGGGTTAGATACCTATCCCTCCAGCTAGACTTCTTTATTCCTTGGTGTAGATTTAGGTCCCTAGTAGGGGTATGTATAGAGCCACTGGTTCTACAAATAAATAGGAGATCAAACAGGACTGAGTCCTTTGTGGCTTGAAAGCATAATACAGGTCACGGAATGTTGTAATTAAATGAAAAGGTGCTTCAACAAAGTATTAGTTTAAGGGTGTGCACACTTATGCAACCAGCTTATTGTACTTTTTTATTTTTTTAATTTTTTCCCCTAATAGATTTGTTTGTTTTTCAATTGAATTGTACAGGTTATAGGTCACATTAAAGGTGAGAAAAGTTTTGAAATGATTTATTGTGGTCTCATTTTTTATATCACAAAAACCCGGCATTTTAAAAGGGGTGTGTACACTTTTTATATCCACTGTATATATATATATATATATATATATATATATATATATATATATATATATATATATATATAGATATATACTGTATTTTATTTTTTATTTATTTATTGACATTTAACTGGGTTAGTCCAGCTGGGCTTGTGGCCCATTTTCAGTGGAGACCCAAGGAGAAAAGCTCCAATCATAGATATTAATAGTATATTACAATGCTAAAGCAATTTTTTTCCATTACCATGTGTGTGGTGCATGGTATAGCACTAACATGGCTAGCTGCTAATTTCAGTTGCTTTGCAAAGTGCAAACACGCTTAGTGGCATTGCATGGTAACATGGACGGTAATGACTGCAGAAATTACACCTGTTACCTGACTGTATCTGAGCTAAAAAAAGAGAGAGAACATAGTTAAAGTTGAATTAATGTCCCACAGTTTAATTTTTTTTACTGAAAAAGGATCATAAAGAGTATTTGCTAAAAACTGCTAATTTAGCTTTGTGGTGTGTTGCTCTGACTGCAGTGTACAGTGTTTTGGGTTCAAGACTTGGCAGTGAAATGTATAATGGCAACATAACATTTTCCTAGTACCTACCTATGAACCTATATGATTGGATGGGTAATAGGAAATTCACCCCGGGGATCACTTCTGTGGTTCTGCTTGACAGGGGCACAGGAAAATAATTGTCTTGGCTGGCAAAAGCCAGGGTACCTTTTTGGCTAGTCTTGTATAGGCCCTAGGGCCAATAGCCTAGTACCTACCTATGAACCTATGAACAAGTGATATATGTTTGGTATTGTGTTTTAAATTTGTGCATTGCTTTTCTATGCTTAAGGAAAAAAGTGAAGATTTAATTTGGCTTGCCTTTCTTTGCACAAACAGGCTCATTGGTGATGCATGGCCATCAGCACTCTGGACAGTAGTGAGTGCAGAAAATACACCTGCTGTCTAACATGCCCTGTGGCACTAAGTGTAAGTCCAGTGAGGTCATGGTTAGAACACAGGAGAGGCAGGGTTCAAATCCGGTGTCCCACTGTAGTTTTTCACAAAATGTTGATTATAAAAGTAATACTACATACCAATAGCTATGTATATCAGGTTTATTGACAAAAAGGCATCACTACTGCTTGCTTACACACACTTTTGTAGGTATTGTATTATGTGTGTAACTGGTTTAGCATGACAGTTATGATTATATAATAAAAAAATGCAGTCGCATAACTTTGATACACAGAGTAGTTTACTGACAATCATCTACACCCCACCCATAACCCAAGTATGATTGTAAAACAGAACACATAGTGAGGTATGTGCCATAACTCCACACTCTGTTACTAAAGTCATGCAGGTGTAGCAGCACGCATGCTGTAAATCAAAGACAAATGTCACATCATCATTGTTGTTTCATAAACTCCCTTCATTTTTGTTTGGCAACATTTCTCTTTTCTTGTCGTTGTGCCATTACGGTTGTCGTAGTTGTGCGTGTTTGAACACTAGTCGTAAAATGTGATATCACACATTCAGGAAACCATTGCAACTGTTGCAGGATCCTTATAGATGTGGCAGGAGATGCACAGAATGGTGCCAAATTCAGGGCATAGAGGTGGGGTGTGGGGGAGTCAAAAATATTTATTGAACTCCTCATGAAGTGCTACAGCTATAGGCTGCTGCAGGAGGACTATACAGATCTAATTACAAGGCTGAGGCTTGGAACAACTTAGGCAAGGCTGTGTCTAGTGTGACTTGAATACCACTCACTGGGGAGCAGTGTAGGTACCACTACAGTCACCTTAAGAGACAAAAGCATAAATAACTTGAGTGACTGGCTGAGTTTAGAACCACTAACCCCCCCCCCCAACTGTGTAAGTATACAGATGAAGCAACTTGAAGTGATATCAAATAGTGTAGATAGCCAAGGCTGGTATGCACAATGCTTTCATTACTTCTTCTTCTTTCATTCCCTATTTTACAGCTGCAAAGGAAATATTGGTGAACAGAGAGGCACAAGCTGAAAAGCTGGAGTGACTCAGAGGGGTTATGTCCACAGCACAACTGACCCTGCCTTTATTAAATATATTGTGATTCCATAAATCAGTATCAAGTTCAGGATGCATATCTTAACTGTAACAGCAAGCAAGCATGCTTTCTTCTGTAGCTCTTGGTAATTGTATTAGGTAAGTATAATACCACCAGGATGAAAGGAGGCAGCTGACCACATTGTAGAAAATCCGTTTATTTAGCGCTTTCGTCCTTAGTAATAAGAACTTCATCAGAATACTGAAACACACATAGCTCCATCTTTTATACCCAGCATGCTGTTGGTGTTAATTAAACAGTTAAAAAGGGCTATGTCCCAAACTTTCCACATATATACACAAACATATGATGATAATAAATGTAAATGATGATAAATTCAAAGTAGACACAATTTTTTGTAATGATAGACATCAAAGATTTGTTTTCAGTGATGCCACACACAATAGGAATAGAATAGTTTTATCTATACTTATGTCAATATACCAACCTAGAACACAATCAGATTCTGACCCTAAGGATTTTAATGGAAGTGGTGTTAGATAACAATTTTATCATCTTTGAACACCAACTATTCAGGCAAAAGAACGGGGTGTACATGGGGGCCGCTTGTGCCCCCATTTTTGTCAACATTGTACTGGCCTTTTGGGAAATTCATTATGTCGTCAGTTCTGAATTTGCAAAATGTTTGACCTTATATGGTTGCTTTTTGGATGACGTCATTATTTTTTGGAATAACACACATGAAAACTTAGACCAGTTTTTGGAGTATATACACAACACCACCGACTTCTTAAAGTTTACTATGACTTGTATGTGAAGAAAAGGTTAACTATCTTGATGTCACTATTAGGAAAAACAAAACTAAGACCAAATTTGAATCTACTCTCTACAGGAAACCTACATATTCCAATACGTTACTACACTTCAGCAGTTGGCATCCCATCCATCAGAAAAAATCTTTAGTGAAAGGGCAGTGTGTATGCTTGGTGTCTGAACATAGTGAATCTGAGGTTCAATGCAACATTTTACATGACACGTTAACAAAAAGAGGGTACCCCATCCCCTTCCTGAGCAATATATTCAATGAGGTAAAAGAGAAGAGGACTGGGGGTTACTACCTACCTTTATTAGAGATGCATAGGGAACAAATGCCTACAAACAACACAACTGATATTGATGAAAACAAAATGTGTAAGGCATTACTTTTAACATACGATAGTGATTTCACTGACATCAAAAAGTGCAAAAATTGGAAAGTTTTTGACACTGAACCAGAATATAAGGAAATAGTTGGGAAAAGTCCACCCATCATCCACAAAAAAAGATATCTGTATAAAAAATATGCTAGAGAGAGTGATTAGCTGTGAGCAAGTGGGGATGATGAAAAAAATGTGGACATTGTACACAGTGTAATTGTATAGTGGAAGGTAGTGAAGTAAGATTAGAACATTATGGTACTATCAAACTTCAAAAGAACTGTAATAGTAGAAGCATTGTTTACCTGGCAGCATGTCAAAAATGCACCTGTTTTTATATTAGAAAAATAAAGAATTGTCTAAAAATTAGAATTTATCAACAATTATGACATTGCGAAGAATGAAATGAACAATGCACTATCACTGCACGTTCAGAAGTTTACTGACCATTTTTTCAAATTTATTATTATTGACCAGGTGGATGGGGGAAGAGAGGTGGACCCACGGATGACTACCTTGAATACAAGGAGCTTCAGTGGCAGCTGCGAAGAAATGCCACTATCTACCATAGTTTAAATGAGAATATATAAATCAGTCCTGTCTTAAGACTAAAAGCAGCCTTAGTTTTATAAGTATTTCATGTTTTTAACAATTTGGCATGGTGAAATAAATGTTTGTGTCTATATGTGGAAAGTTTGGGACATAGCCCTTTAAGATGTTTATTTGTTAACTGTTTAATTAGCAATAACAGCATACTGGGTATAAAAGATGGAGCTATGTTTGTTTTCAGTATTTTGATGAAGGTCTTTGACTAAGGACGAAAGCGCTAAATAAACGGATTTTCTGCAAAGTGGTCAGCTGCCTCCTTTCATCCTGGAGGTATTCTTTACAGGTTTGTGGTTCCTGTTTTTATTAGGTAAGTTTAATACTGTACTCAGATTTTTTGGGTTCATTTCCAACAAGTAACTTATAGATTCATATTTAACAAGTATAATTTTTACATTTGAAATGCAACAATATTGACTTTAATGCCATGTTGTTAAATTTATCTGCCAACAAACCAAATGCATTTCAGCACAGGAAGGTGGGCTATCCACTGCAGCTTGGCCTGCCAACTCTCCAAGGCTGTTGCACCAACACCCAGCACCTCTGAGATGCAATCTGGCAGTACTGCCTCCACAGCCCTTGCACTACTTGGCCCATCCACATCAGGTAATATTACCCTGGCTGCTGGTGCAGTGGAACCCTCTAGGAGTATTGGTGGATGTGATGTGTATATCACCTGCCAGGAGCTGCCAGAGATGGTGTGTGATCTAATACAAACTGGGCTTGGTGCCCACATCAGCCACCTGGAGAGGTTTCTTATTAACATATAAAAGATACACGCATGGCAAGCAGTCTTAGAAGAAACTGAGGAAGGGGACAGTAATGGCAGTTCTGAGGGTGAGGACTAGATTCTCAATGTTCCCACTCTTCATGGGCATTTGCCTCCGATGTCACTACCTACCCCTAATCATGGTGAGCCCCAACCTCTGCTGTCCATCACCATCCCTGTGTCTGTATTGTTTGTCTTGTTTGTCTGCACCTGCTTCCTCAACTACCCTACCTGACCCTTACACTCATATGTCCATTCTCAAATTCCTCTCTTTTTGAAATGCAAAAAGAAACAAAATGGGCACCTCTACCTCAAACAAACTCTCCACTTCACATATGCATCTGCTCAACATGCTTGATTTGGTCCAATTGGCTATACAACATCATCATGTTGTTGTAACCCACCGTTGTTGAGGTGACAGTCCAAATCTATCAGATTTTGTCTACATGTGCACATTACTGTGTTGAAGAAGTGTAGATATATGGTTCTTTCTTAATTCTATCCTGTAAATTTATTTATTGCCTCCCCGTTATTCTTACCTCTGCTTGCCCTCCCCCTCTTTCACCACTTTCCTATCAACCACATTTGCACATGTTTAATATGGTCAAAATATAGAATCACACACACCACACACATGGCCAGAAATGGTCCATAAGGAAACTTCACTTTCTGTCCTCTACATTTGCACAGAGTTTGACATTGTGTACCAGTGCCGAATGGCAGTGAATAGTTTATCATGGCCTGTGACAAAACCTGCCTGGGTTTTTGCCATCAGCCACACTAGTCCAGTTATCTCCATACAAAGGTGCTTAAACATGCTGCATTGTAGGAATACAGATTTAAAGGAGAGTAAAGCTATTACTTTGAAACAGTTACTCTGGCATCTCTGTACACTGCTGTGTGTAAGAAAGTGTTATGTCCTATGTAAAGTGTTGACATAAATCATTTGACTGAAGGATTTTTTTGCCCATAGCATCAATGGTTCCACTCCAGATGCATCTCACATGATTTCTTAGTGTGAAGTTACATGTGTATTATATGTCTAATCACCCATATGTTAACAGTTACAAGTTCCCATGGAGATATACTGGATACTGGCCAAAAAATATTTGCATTGACATATTTATCCAGCCTTGTTCTGCTTGTCATAAGCCTGTTGTCCCTCAACTAACCTTTCTTCAGCCACTTCATGCTGCAGAGCATGGCAGCTTAATAATGAGAACAGAAAAAGCATGCCCTTGAATGTTACATGACATAAAACATTGTTATGTGTATGTCCATCCCTCCTTGTATGCACCCATTCACTCACACCCACTTTATGGTTATGTATCTATTAGGCTGATGGATGTAAGGGTCATATCACATTTTCTGCAGATTGACATGACTCTGATGATGGATAATACAAACATGTTACTGTAATTCAATAAGGGATCATTTCTCATGAAGTGTGCAAGATTTCAAAATCTGCCGTATGATTCCTTTTGTGTTATGTTCATATGATGATGGATGAAATGTTCATCTAATATGATGTGGAAAGTATCCTTACTGTAAAGAAACATACAGCACACACTTTTCCAGATATCTAGCCCTACACAAATAGTTAGCATACCTGCTGAGTCATACTAATCATTTCAAAATGAGTGCTACCCCTTGTCATTTGTAGCAAGCTGTACACTCAACTTGTGATTTGCAATGAGGCCTGAAAAACAACTACTAGTTGTAGAATTATATTGAGGCAGGCATTTACTGATACAATTTGGGGAAGACACATAATTCATTGTACTCCTTGATAGTCACATTTGCACTCCTGATCACATTTACTTAGAAATGATATCCTGTCACCATTTGTAAAAAAATATAATTATTTGGGTTTGAACACTGGCACAGCTGTGTTCTGACAAGGTACTCACTGATCCTGTACCCTGTGCCATAGAACCGCCTAGGCGTCAGGTGTATTTTCCACACTCAGTGCTGTTCAAAGTGGTGATGGCTGCACATCGCCTCTGAGCCTGTTTGCGTGAAGGAAGTCTTTCAACATTACATTTTTCTCTGTTTTTTTAAGCAAAACCCACATTTTCTCAGTGAACAAAGGGGAAGGTAAGGTCAACAGTCATTTATGGAAGAAAACCTTGACCTCAACATTTTAAAGTTAGACTACAGCATGTGTATCATGCTAGCCGACACAAATTTCTCCCATAATATAGGTTTCAAGCCTGGCACATGAAATATTAACAACAAACAGATGGATTTTGAAATTAACTCAATCATGTCAGTTATTGTAAGTGCTTATTTTTGCACAGTTTGGCAGTGAGCACCAGTGGACACTACTATTTCACAAGTCCAAGCTGAATTCCTGAAATGTAAATCACATGTGTGGTAATACTTTGCTATCATCTGCACAAATCAGCTTCTTGGCAATGCACTTTGTGAAGAGATGTATTGCATTTCTAATTCTGGTTACTGGGCTGCAATCCTCTAATACCTGGAAATGCATTCATAAACACAAGAGAAGGGCAGTGTTGTGTGCTTCACTAATCACTTACTTTCTGATATTCATGTGTGCCTTGCAGCAATGTGCTTGCAAGTGATATATCACGACTTGGTCCATTTTTAAAGAGACTGCAGAATTACTGAGCGCAACTGCATTGTTACATTTGGTACGAGATTATAGTGACACTGGACAGTGGTCATTCCTGATCATATCCCATTGATATTGTCATTAATTTGTATTAATGCAGATATACCTTCATATGAATATGAAGACACATAACTCCATCATTGTACTACTGTTGTTTACAAAGTGTATGCTTGTGTGTGTATGTCATTTACATATCATCCTGAGAAGCAGGTACATGTCTGTCACTTCTGCAACATGCATTAATAACAGCTTCTTTCACCTAGGTTGCCAGGATGTATTTATATGTACTTTTGCAAAATGCATTCACACAAGCATATCAGAAGTCCTGGTTCATAGCAGTATATGTTACCTGCGAGACTATGACAATCAATCCATCCATCCAGAACCCCTTTTCCCATTTTTGCACATGGGATCAGGGTTTCACTTCAACAATGAAAATCAATTAGAGCCAAGGTTTACACTGAAGGATGGCTAGCCCTGCTGTGGCAGTTCTTCCACACTGTTCTCTTGCATGCACACTCACACCTATGACAAGTTTAGAGTGTCCAATCCACCTATTGCACGTCTTTGGAAGGTGGGAGAAAACTTGAACACCCAGGAGAGACCCCATGCAAACACAGAGAAGACATGCAGATACTGCACAGGAGGCATACCAGCTGAGAATCAAACCAAAAACCTCTTGCTGTGAGGTGATGGTGAGGTGCCACCCTAAAGACAATATATAAATTTCCACACAAGTGATTATTCCTCATTGCCACAGAAGAAGCCAATGTCATCCACTACAAAATGCATTGTAACAGTGTTAAAATCATACTTTTGCAGTGGAGTGAGCATTAAGTACTGGTTTCTGTAGCTTGTGTAATTAGGTAGGGGTTTTAATCTCACAGCAGTCAACTTGTGTGTTTGTACACGTATGTAGTCAAAACAGCATGAGTCTACGACCTGCTGTCTTTACTCAAGTAGCATTCAAAAGATACTTTTACACTGATGATTTCATTCTCTGTAAAGTGCACTGTAACACCATTAAAATCATTCTTCTGCAGTGGTATAAGTGTTAAGTGCTCTGTTCTTCAGCTTGTAAAATTAGATAAACAGGGGTCCTAATCTTCTAGCAGTCAATTTGTGTGTGTGTGTCTATGCGTGAGTAGGTATGTGTGTAGTCAGAAAAGAATGAGTCCAGGTCTTTCTGCTCTCACTCAAGTGTTATTCAGAAGACACTCTTACATTTGTACATGAATCCACAACAGTTTCATTCAGCCCTCCCAAGACCTTCTTTTCAGCATATATTACTGTTGTCATCCTCTCTAAAGTGCACGGTGACAGTGTCAAAGATACACTTGTGTTGTGACACTACCATTAAGTACTATGTTCTGCAGCTTGTGTAATTAGATAAGTAGGGTTCTAATCTCACAGCAGTCAACGTGTGCATGTTCATTCAACTATCATTCTGGATACTTTCCACATATTTACACTGGGATGAGTCAACATGTGTGTCACACATTCCTCTCAAGATCTTCTTCTCTGCATACACTGATGATGTAATCCTTTATAACATGCTATCTGACAGTGTTAAAGACAGAGATGCATGGTGGTGCTAGCATTAAATACTGTATTCTGCACCTTGTGTAACTAGATACGAAGAGGTTCTAATTTCACAGCAGTCAATGTGTGCGTGTGTGTGTGTGTGTGTGTGTGTGTGTGTGTGTGTGTGTGTGTGTGTGTGTGTGTGTGTGTGTGTGTGTGTGTCTTTATTCAGCCACCAACCTGAAGACCATTTTATACCAGGATGATGTATGTTCACAGCTATGTCAAGCACTCCTAGACAAGCATCTTCTTTTCAGCATACACTGATGATACTGTATGAAAAACTAACACCACCACAGATGGTACAAGTTTTACATTGTATGGGATGAGTGGTATTCAAATCTGACCTCAGTCAACTGGCGTGTGTACGGTTGGTGGTATCTTGCAGTCATTGTATGATGTTTTGATTCTCTTTTCATTTGAGTCTCTCTCAGGAGTACCTTTTACATAGTCCCTGAATCTAACATTCCCTTTTTTCCTGTGTCCACATAACATCTGCTATGCAGAACATATGCCTCCTGAGGACTGTTGACATCAGAGGATGCTATGTATATTGTTGCCTTACTAAGACATGTGTTCTTGTGGTGGAGCATGTCAACATTCTACACAGCTGTCATGCAACCATGATAGTGACAGATGCAGTATGGCATAGGTGTGCATGTGTATACCTAGCATCTGGTCATGTTATCTGACATACAGCAATATTACATCATACTGATTACATGGGCACATATGCCTGGTTACATCCACATGTAATGCTGTTATACAAACAAACATATGACATGTTCAGTGTCACTTGCAATCTTAGTGAATTCAGTATATGCACTACTGGGTTGCTATTACCATGGATTATACAGATGTTCCCCAGCAGCATTGTGTGACTGTCAGCTACTGTGTTATTAACTGCTCTTCATGAACCATATCCACCTCTGTTCTAATTTCCACTGATACGCATATAGGGATATGATGTACAACTGATGTAACGATTTAATGATGTGAAATAGGTAGAGTTGTCTGATTGTGTTAACAGTTCCATCATGTTGCATGTGATTCAGACACAAAGTTTGATTTGGCGGTTATATACATTCTGAAGTACAGTTGTAGCATAGGTACAGCTGTAGTGTGACTGTACTGCATCACAGACATACCACTACATCACATAAATATTGCCACTTGATCATTTACATGAACACATATGGATGTATATTAGGATTTCATGGCAGTATAACAATTTCACTGACAATGTTAGGGGGACAGGGATCACATGGCACATGTGCTGACTTTTGACATGTACTTATAAAGGGTGATCCATGTATTTTTTCTTAGTTGTACAATATGACAGTGACAGCGTCTTCACTCATTGACACTAGACTTTGCAATGCTGTACTTTCTGTACACATGGCTGTAGTTGATGCATTGCCATCAGTCTCACATACTGCTGTACCATTCACTATAATGGATCACTTCTTAATTCATCCATCAGTTGCAAATGCATCAGACAATATCCATTGCTATTACATGTGTCGGATGCATGCAATACCAAGCTGTGTGTATGGAATACACTCATAATACTGAGTTATTTGTAAGTCTTGTTATCCGTATGGCAAATACCTATGACATTCATGGATGCTTTATTCAAATGTATCACAGTTGGCACAGTGAGCTCCTACATGTTGGCCATAAAGAACTATCCTTTGGAATTTGGAATTCATTAGGATTTGGTAGTGTAGCCTTCCCTTCAAGGTGTTCTAAAGGCTTGTGTAATACATAGTTCTGTGTTAACTGACAACATTTAGGTTTGATTCTTGCAGTTGTGGATTGTGGCTTATGTGTCATGCAGACCTTTCAAATGGCCAGGATTGCCTCTGATTTTAACTCTAGGTTTAACGCTGTTGCTCTTAACCCCTCCAAAAAGTGGTCATTTTGGGGGAAGAGGTCATGAATTCCCATTACAGGATACTGACAATCATTACAATTGTACACATCTGTTCCTGCAGAACATGTATAAGTTACACTCACATATTCTGTCAATGCTGCAGATTAATTGGCATAATATTTTAAAAGTGTCCATGATTGTGCTTGTGTCTGTCTACATTTGTCCAGGATCCAGTTGCTAGGTGTCCATGATTAGTTGAGAGGTATGCTGACATGTCAGTAATATTCAAGCAAGTCATTTTGCAGATCTTCAGAGTATGCACATACCCCCTATTGGATATACTGTCCATGCTAAGTGTCCTTTTCAGTGAACATGACAGTGATATTTATATCACAACCATTCACCTCCATTTAAATGAAACATTGTGTGACCATCACATATATGCTATCGTATGTGATGACATAGTATACTTGCACAGGAGGTGTAAACAGCAGTACATACTGTGCTGTCTACATATCTGCTTAATATTATGCTACTGACCTGTCTTTGAAGTGTACATACATTGACATATCCTGTCTTTGGGACATTTCCATATTTACCATGCCCTCTTCCTCTTTATTCATTCCCGTCATTCATGTCTAGGCTCATTTTCATCAGCACACTTTCCCTGCCTAGTGTATTTTTCATTGTATTTGCCCTTGCTGCCCCATCCCCTGCCATTATTTCATTTTGCAAATAATTGTAAATGTGTACATTGCACTCAGGATACTTTTCACTGTGTTATTACTGCTGTTATTGCAGTGTTTACAACCCTTGAAGTCACCGTGGCTGTCAGCCCAATCTCACCAAGCAAGTTTGCTTGTTATCACTCTCAAATGCTTCATTTTTTGCCCTCATGCTACTCTGTATGGTTATAACAGCAGCACTGTTGCTGGCCAAGAAAACCTGCTTGTATTTCTGTAGTTGTGATGAGAAGCATGAATATGCAATTAGTGCTGTTGCTCATCGTGTAAACTCCACGCAGACTTCACCTGAAGCCTACTCTGAGTTTACTGAATTCCTGGGAAAAAGTTAATCTTTAATGACACAATTTTACTGAAACTTGAATAAAACTAGGAAATTGTAACATAAACTGGATACTAGATTGGAAATATTAGATAGTGGAGTGGCAGTTATTATGGAAAGCATTAATTGATTTTGTCACGTAAATATGTACATAGCTTTTGATGACATAGTTATTATTATAATAGTGTGAAAACAATGAACAAAGTTTGTTATTGGTATTGTTTTATTGTTATACATTGCATTATTTTTATTTATGTGGAAGATAGTTAAATGTATTTAAGGTTACTGGTGGAAAAACAATAGAAAGACACATTACAAATGTGTGTCACATACTATAATGTGGATAAGGGACAGGAATTTATGAGGGTACAATTGTAGATGACTGATGCATAAAGAAGGAGCCAGGCAGCCACAGTCCAAGAAAAGACATGTTGCACAGCATAACACAGCTGAACAACAGCAACATTACTTGGCATGGTACACCACAAAACTGATATAGATTAAAAAGAAAGTCTGCTCCACATCATGATGTTGACTGCAGAGCATACAATCTCACTTCCATAACCACACAGGTCCATCTGCAACATGATGACATCAGCAAGCTCCCACCAATGGGGGCACTTCCAGACCCAGATCTGTTTGTTAGAGTAAGATGCAAATTACCTCTTCTTCTTCTTCAGCTATCATGTGAAAGGAACCTAAAAGCAGTATGAATAACTGCCACACGTGATCATGTTTGAAATGAACATGAACAATCTAGAGGCATATGCCCTTCTGCAACTATTGATCCCTTTGGGAACTATTTCTGTCAGTTATATGCAAGTCTATATGCACATGTATCCCTTCTGGACTCTTAAGAATCCTAATCATTCATCTGAGCAATTAGGTATACTGTACTTCATTGTTTTCCTATTTTAGAAGTCAGGACAGTAATCTCATCATTTAGAACCATCAGACATTTTGTATCAGCATACCAAAATAAATATCTAAAATGCTGCAGACACAACACGTATAGTTGTCTGCTGTCCACGTATAATCTTATACAAGATCCTGAAGACACTGCCACTCCCTGGAAACCTGCAAGTCGACAATGGCATGTTTCATATAGCTCTTGTAGACCTATTCCTAAAATGCAACACTTGTGTCTTTTAATAGATAACAAATGTAAATTATTCTTTACAGTTCTACCCATTCTGACCAGTGCTGCATGATATAATATAAGCAATCTCACAAAAAAAAAATACTGAAACACAAACTCTTTATAGTTTTTAAAGAAACAAAGTTACTAAATCACATTATCCATTACAAAATTGTATATATCATTAATAATCTTTACGCTAGATAAAGTCAGTCTTTTGCACATTCAATTAAGCTTTTCTTTTTGAAATGATTAAATTAAGCATTTCCTCTTCATTCAGCATGTTGTCTCCCCTACTAAAGATGGTCTGCTGATCATACAATAAGGTCATTCTCCTTTTCCCCTTCTCCTGTCTTTATGGTGAGTTGGACATGAGTGTATGAATGATATCTCTCTGAGTCCCAATACTATAAAATAAATTCACAGAAAATCAAAGTCAGTTTCAGCAGATGTGAAAGAAGCTGTTTCTTCTTTTGTTTTGTTTTGTTTTGTTTTGGGAAAGACCACCTCTTACAATCCCAAGCTATATATGCTAACTCTATGGTTATACAACAGTGGAAAAGGGACAAGTTCCAGCCCTGAGATTCGTTAAAATACCCACTGCTTAAACTAATTGACCAATGTGAGCTGGTCAATTAACATCCAATCACTGATCCATGTTCCTTCTTTTTTCCATTTTTGTGCAAGGGGACAGGGTACCACATAAACAGTCACACTTGTGAGAAAATGTGAGTGAGAGACAGGTTTGGCCACAATGAGAAAGATTTAGGACCAGATTCACAAACAACTTATTTCCATGCTGCTATCATGTGAGCACCATGCCTCACTGAGCATGTGATAGCACACCATTTTGTACTCAATAAATAGTTCTACATATCATGTAGAGCTGCCAAGCAAAGATAAACAGTACAGTGTGCTAATTAAACTATAGGCAGTTGAATTAGATGCAAACGAACTATGTTGGAGCCATTCAGGAAGCTATAAAGAAACCATGTAGAGTTGGTGTATCCCTTTGGAATGAACACCAAAACATATTGGAAAACAGCCACCATCACATTTTTTTGGGGAAAAAGCAATGTTAAGCACTGCTGCTGCTCTCTTGCATGTGTATATGCAACAGCCTCAAATGTATGACACTGTTGCTGCAGATAGACCTCATTCAAGAAGAAGAAGGGTGTTCAGACTCTGTTTAACATATCACAGACTGCATGATATTGAAATAGAGCGATATAGAGTTGATAGGGAAAAATACATGGAATCTCCAACCTCTGCCACTCCCACCTCAGACCCAGAGAAAATCGAGGGGGTACCTTTACCAGTGGAAAGTAAGATATGTGTAGCATTAAGGATATTACCAAATGGTACATTCCAGAGATCCACAGGAGATATACTAGGAATGTCACAGGCCTCAGCTTCCAGAATATTTCCTCAATATCTAAATGCTATGCTACAAGATGCAAAGGAGTACATCTATTTTCCATGCACAACAGAGGTGAGAGCAAGAACAATGCAGGAATTGTATTCTGTTGCACACTCCCCTGAGGTCTTGGGGTCCATAGATGGCACTCATAAAGAAAAAAAAATTATCCTTGTTCCCCATCTTTCCTGACCTAGAGTAGTCCAAATACAGGCTTTGCTGTGTTCTGTACGTTTGGAAAGTTCCTGTGTTGCCCATTTCCTTTCTTGGATAAAGGGAGGCTTCTTTGTTCACCAGTGGCAGTGGGGAGCTTAGAGCAGCCTATCTATCCCTGGAGGAGTGTTCCCAGCACAAGAATCTGGTAGTCTATTGGCCGTTTTGGGCCAATTTCTAGCTCTTTCAAGTCCCCCTGTATAAAACCCGCTTTGGCGTGGTTTGTGCACTTGTTACTACTCAGCCAAGCTCCTCGTGGTCCTGCAGAGTGGTGCTAGCAGCAGAGATGCTAAAAGAGTGACTGCTAACCTGATAAAAGTGTTTTTTTCCTGCTACTACCTGGGTGACTGTCCAATCTAGCTAAACTGCAAGTATTTCTGCTTCTTGAACTGTTTTAAACTGTTTAAAGCTGTTTTTGCACCTGCACTTTTAAAGTTTGCCCTGTTTGTTGCATTTACCTGTTGAGGCTACACACTCAAGTGTGCAAGCCTGTGTTACATATTTATTGCACTTTCCTGCTGTTTGTTGCAAAAAACAAAAAAAAAAACAAAAAACAAAAAAAATATCCATGTTTCCCATCTTTCCTGACCTAGAGTAGTCCAAATACAGGCTTTGCTGTATTCTGGACTTTTGGAAAGTTCCTGTGTTGCCCATTTCCTTTCTTGGATAAAGGGAGGCTTCTTTGTTCACCAGTGGCAGTGGGGAGCTTGGAGCAGCCTATCTATCCCTGGAGGAGTGTTCCCAGCACAAGAATCTGGTAGTCTATTGGCCGTTTTGGGCCAATTTCTAGATCTTTCAAGTCCCCCTGTATAAAACCCACTTTGGCCCAGTTTTTGCGCTTGTTACTACTCAGCCAAGCTCCTTGTGGTCCTGCAGAATGGTGCTAGCAGCAGAAAGGCTAAAAGAGTGACTGATAACCTGATAAAAGTGTTTGTTTTCCTGCTACTACCTGGGTGACTGTCCGATCTAGCTAAACTGCAAGTATTTCTGCTTTGGGAACTGTTTTAAACTGTTTAAAGTTGTTTTTGCACCTGCACTTTTAAAGTTTGTCCTGTTTGTTGCATTTACCTGTTAAGGCTACACACTCAAGTGCGCTAGCCTGTGTTACATATTTATTGCATTTTCCTGCTGTTTGTTGCAAAAAAAAAAAAAAAATGTTCCTTGATTTCCGTCTTTCCTGACCTAGAGTAGTCCAAATACAGGCTTTGCTGTATTCTGGACTTTTGGAAAGTTTCTGTGTTGCCCATTTCCTTTCTTGGATAGAGGGAGGCTTCTTTGTTCACCAGTGGCAGTGGGGAGCTTGGAGCAGCCTATCTATCCCTGGAGGAGTGTTCCCAGCAGAAGAATCTGGTAGTCTATTATCTAGCTCTTTCAAGTCCCCCTGTATAAAACCTGCTTTGGCGCGGCTTTGAGCAGTTTTGCATATAGCGCAGCATTGGGCAGCTCCACTTAATTGGGTTTAATCGGCTCACAAAGTCTGCTCTTCACTTTTTCCCTTAGAACTGATCTAGTTCTCATAATAAACACCCTATTCCCACTCTAAAGCATGGTACTTGCTCACTAAAGCAATTATATAAGTCAGCACTACAAAAATAAAAGTAATACACCCTCACAAACTCCCCTTGAGTATTTTGTTCCCCATTGGCCCTTTTTTCAATTATAAAGAAATTCCCAATACTATTCTAGCATGTCTAAAGGTCAGTTGTCAATCTCCTCTCCGGTCCAGCTGGTGAATCTGGGAAGCTTGAGGCAATGTTACAACTGCCTCATGTACACCGACAACCCTCTCCTCCTCCCAACAAATTCCAACACATGTGAGAGATGCAACCATATAGCCAAACTGGAGGCTAAGCTCTCTCAACTCAGTACTGGCGTAACCAGTCAGGAGGAGAAGGAAACCACACTCACTACAATTCCAGTCTCACATAGACCTACCACAACAGTAAACCAAACATATAAACACAAAAAAACATACTCGGAGGCTCTAAATAAAAATCTGCCTAAGCAGCAGAGACCTCCAAAGCAGACATTCAAGCAACCGCTACCCCAATACAAAACACGTGCAACACATAGCTTACAAAGCCAGTGTGCCAAACAGTCACAGCCCTTAAGGCTAAACAACACACCTGATACACTTGTAATAGGTGACTCTATCGTCAGGCACACTGACGTCCCGCTCACCAGGCTGAACAAGGAGAAGGTCATGGTGAGTTGCCTGTTGGGCGCTAGGATCCGTCACATAACACAAGCACTCAGGTCACTCCAAGGCAAGTACAAATATGACTCAGTCATTGTCCATGCTGGTGTGAATCACCTGAGACATACCTCCCTGGACTGGATGAAAAGAGACATAGAGGAGCTCTCTGAGCATGTAGCCCAGGCCGGTATGACCCTGACCTTGAGTAGCATCTTACCCTCACCAAGAATGATGCCACAATATGAAGACAAGATGATCAATTTCAACAATTGGCTTAAGTATTGGTGTCATTCAAAGGGGATCCAATGCCTGTCTGACTGGGATGACATGCTCGACAAGCCACAATGCTTCGCGAGGGACGGCTTGCACCTGTCACCCCTGGGCTTTTGGATATTGGCAAAGGCTCTTGCCACCCCCATAGTGCCTTTTTTATGCAAGGCTCAAAAGACAAACCCACCTCCATAGGTATCACAAGGGATAAGAAACTAAGAGTAATGCTACTCAACACCAGAATTCTAAACCTCAAGATGCACGCACTCAAAACTCTCCTTAGCATGGAGAATATCGAAACCTGTGCAGTAACAGAAACCTGGTTCAAGGCTCCCGAGAGCACCCCAGCACTACCAGGTTATACCTCATACCATGTTTTTTGGCCCCAAAACTTGGACCAAACCACAAAAGGAGGGGGAGTATCAATATTCGTAAAAGATACCCACACCTCCAGGTTGGTGGCACAGCATGAAGCATCAGAGACTATCCATGTACAACTAACAGTGGGTAAAACTGCCTTCCAGTTTATAGCCTACAGACCACCCTCCCAAACCCAGGAACCCCACTTGGCCTTCCTAAGAACACTGAAAAATATGAAGGTCTCTCCAAACACCATTATATTGGGTGACTTCAACTACCCTAACATAGACTGGGAGCATTACTCTAGCTCCAACACCCTAGCCCAAAGGTTCCTAGAATTTGTAAACTCAAATGCTATGGAACAACTTGTTGCCACTCCCACAAGAGGGGAAAACATACTGGACCTCATCATCACCAACATGGGGACTCTATGCTCCAGACCAGAAGTGTATCCCTCACTGGTAAGATCAGACCATAAACTAATCTCACTAGATATTCACATCCCAAGCCCAGCCCCTGCCCAAAAAACCACAGTGAAAAACTTCTCTAAAGCAAATTTCACACTCCTCAAAACCGAGGTGGAATCCTTCAAAGCTCCCAGGCCTGTGGAAAACACGGCCCAGACCGCAGAATCCTTTATAAATGCATTCTATGAACACCTTCAGGAATGCATGGATTATGCAATCCCAAATAAAACCAAGACCCAATCCTCCAAAGTTAGGTGCCCTGTCTGGTGGAACCCAGCCATAAACAAACTATACAATAGAAGGAGGAAGCTACTACATGATAGCCAAAAAGGGAAGGCATCTCTGATCAGTATTAGCAAAAAACTACGGGCACTCATAAAATCGTCTAAGGCCAGCTTTGAGAGAAAGATTGCACAGGACACTAAGGATAATCACAAGGCTTTCTTTAGTTATGTTAGGAACTTGGGTGGGAATTCCCAGATATGCTCAGAATTAGTCCAAAATGACAAAAAATACACTGAACCCACAGACATTGTCAACATCCTAGCTGACAGGTTCAGCGCAAACTTCCCCCCTCTTCCTCACCAAAAGGGCAAATATCTATCCCAGCAGAGCGCTGCACCCTGACATCTCAGATGCTCAGGTAAGAGCCGCCCTCTCCAAAGCAAAAATCACAGCATCAATGGGACCAGACGGTGTCCCGGGCTGCGTCTTACATGAACTCCAAGAAGAACTAAAGCCAAAGATAAAACTACTGTTCAATCTCAGCCTTACTACAGGATATGTACCCAAAGAGTGGAGTACAGCAACAGTGGTCCCACTCCACAAAGGTGGTGCCTCAATGGATCCTGGAAACTTTTGCCCCATAAGCCTGACTAGCTTGGTCTGTAAAGCTATGGCAAGTATCATCATGGACCTCATAAATAAAGATATTGGGGACCTACAGACACTGGATCCTACCCAGTTTGGCTTTGTTAAGGGCAGATCCTGCCTCTTAAACCTGGTTGATTTCTTTGAAACAGTCACCAAGGCCATTGACGAGGGGAAGGTGGTCCACACAGCCTACCTGGACCTTGCAAAAGCCTTCGATACAATACCCCACTCGGGCATTATAGATAAGCTCACCAGCTTAAATATAAACCCCTATGTCACTAGATGGGTTGCAAACTGGCTCAAGGACAGAACCCACATGGTTAGAATTGCTGGAGCCATGTCAGACTCCAAACCAGTTACAAGTGGCATCCCACAAGGCTCAGTCCTGGGACTTCTCTTGTTCGGTATATATTTCTCGGAGGTACAGGCTAACACGAAAGGACTGTGGCTGACCAAGTTTGCAGATGACTGCAAACTGGGCGCCATAATCGACTCTCCAGCTGACACAAGCATCCTACAAAAGGGCCTCATAGAAACAAACAACTGGTGCCAGAGCCATGGCCTCAAGCTAAACGCCAAAAAGTGTATAGTCATCCCCTTTGGCAAAAAGAAAGTGCCCACAAATTACCACATAGGTGGTAATCCATTAAGTATGGAACAAGTAATTATGGACCTGGAGACCCAAGTTGATAGCAATCTCTCATTTGACAACCACGTGGCCAAAGTGGTTAGAAAAACATTTTATATAGCCCACCTAATCATGAAGGGATTCACATCTAGATCAGGGGAGGTCATCGTGCCTCTTTACTCATCCCTCATCAGGCCCATAATTGAGAACAATGCCCCTTTTGGGATGTACCTTACCAGACACCTGCAGCAACTGGAAAAACCCCAAAAGTACCTCACCAAGAGGATCAAAGGGCTCAAACAGATGCCATATGCTGCCCGGTTAAAGAAACTCTAGCTCTACTCAGTGGCATACTGCCTGCTCAAAGGCGATCTGTGCCTGACGTATAAAGCCATGTCCAACCTGGAATTAATGGACATGCTGCACCTCAGAAAATACAAATCCCATCGAGCTACGTGCTCGAGAGACTTGAACCTCAGCACTGAAATAAATAGGACATGCTGGAGGGACAGATTCATAACCCAGAGGCTCCCTTCACTCTGGAATAAAATCCCAGTCCAGGTTAGGCAGAGTCCCTCATTGACTGTCTTCAAGAGGAATCTTGATGAGTAGATGGGAGTTAGTAGGTTTACCCCGGGTATCACTTCTGTGTCACTGTTAGACAGAGGCACAGTATACTAACCTCGAAAAAGGGCATAGCAAAATTCATTTAAAATGGGTGGCGAAAGCCAAACACACTCTGGCTAGGCTTATAAATGCCCTAGGGCAGATAGCCTAGTATGAACCTATGAACCTATAAGTGGTGAACAGGTAAGACACACATCAACAGGAAGGGGTTCCATGCAGTTAACTGCCAGGTTGACTGTAATTCCCAAGAGAGATCATCCTGAATGCCTGTGCAGTCAACCCAGGCAGTTTTCCTAACTCACACACATGGCATACATCACAGCTTTGTACAAGATTTGACAGGAGTGGTGTTCCACAAGGCCATCTAATGGGTGATGTGGGTTAAGCACTGGAACCATGGCTCATGACACCCATCAGAAATGCATCAGAAATACATACGCACCCACAGAAGAATGATACAACAATGCCCATGGTCAAACTAGAAATAACAGAGTGTGTAGTTGGCATTCTGAAGCCACATTTTTGTTGTCTAGATGCATCTGGGGGGGTGGTTCCCTGCAGTATTACCCAGGCACCTGTGCAGAAATTCTCACAGTTTGTGCCATGTTTCACAATATCATCTTGAGGATACAGTTGCAACAGGGACAGCAAGGGCCAGGACCACACACTTCTGGACCACAGGCAGGGCCAGCACCTCCCATATATACAGATGAGGAATCTGATGGGAACTTCCAGCTGTAGACGTAGTTAGCAGACATAGGCATGCATAATATGCCCTTACTCAGCAACTAAGAGGCAAATGATAGAGTGCGTGCACACACACACACACACACACACACAAACACACACACACACACACACACACACACACACACACACACACTCACCATTGAAGGAATATGCATGACAACCTAAGCACAAATATTAAAAGTGATGCCATCTGAGGTACACAAATGTTACTTACCTATGTAATGTCTGTTTACAGTTAGCATCAGACAGCAACAGCCCCAAAGCATACTACTCCTAACTGCAGTAATGTCAAGTTAAGTGTGGAACCTATAGTACATGAATAAATGTGTAAAGGTAAACTACCTGCATACTGTAAGTGTCATACCTAGCCACTCTGTGCATCACACTTATAAGCAAACCCTAAGTCAGATAGACATGAACAAAGCCCGTGCCACATTCATCATCATTCTCACAAGTTAGGAGGTGCACTAAGAACTGCCATATGTGCAATATAGCAGCAGTTAAATTTCAAAGTTGCACACATCATAAAATTGTTTTTTTTTTTTTTTTTTGCAGAAGGAAATATATTCCAAATATGAACATGTAAGCAGTGTATGCACAAGACATACATAACTTATGAAATAGTGCAGTGATTTGCAGAAGAATCTCTTCCAAGTTACTATTAACAATGGTCTGTCTGCATCCAGACTCCCCTCCTTCCACTACCATAGTTACACCATTACCTTCCTATAGTGTAGATTTGGCCCTCTGAACACTGTGAAGATGCAAATGATGTGTGAAATCATTAGTATTCCCGAATACCAAAAAACCACTCAGTGTAGGAGATATAAACATGATGCAGGTAGCTGCATGATTGCATGCACACACCCTAGGACTGTAGTGAGGAGCAATGGCAATTGCTAGCTGCTAGTAACTTACAAGTGTTACTGATTGCTCTGACAACAACAACAAGCAATACTAAATGACTGTTTTCTTTGCAGTGTCTGTATCATACAGTGCACACTTACAATAAAAAGCTGTAAGCACCTTGAGAGCTATGAGAATAACCTTAATGATGTTGACATCTTTGTAGTAAGAAAACACTGTCCACCATGTGCTTAAAATCTGTCTGAAGTGCTGATTAGCTATATTACACATTGATATAAAGATGCAAATAAATGACCATGACATTGCATTCCTCTAGTTAAGTTGAAAGGAGGGGAAGATAGTCAGTGTTGGCAACCTGACATTAAAATGGTGTAGACCATTATTACTGTTAGGTATTTGTCAATATGATATCCATCTATACTTGCTTAAGCAATTGAGAAAGCAACATTTTCATGAGAAAGCAATGATTTCTACTCCTATGTTGGTGGCAGAGAGGGATAAGAAACACAACTGAGTATGTGTTGTCATTGCGGTAAGTTAAAGATTCAGTTCCAGATAGTGTGGTGTGTGACAGAGTTAATGGATATTTTCTGAGCATATGATCAGGTTGTACCACACACAGACCCAGGAATTCCTGCCTTTTCATATGTATTATCCAATATGTGCTAATACTGACAACTGTCTATTACTTTTTCTTTTGTTTGTGTTCCTAGCTGGGCACATTTTGGCAGAGTGCACTGTTGACTGGCAGTGTTTTGAGACAGTGAACAACAGTCCACTGCCCAAAGTGCAAAGTGTCATATTATACATTCACATAGGTGTAGTTTGGGGTCTATATTATATAATTGAAATGTCAGTTCAGTGAACGGCACTTACATCGAAAATGCCATTCAGCGAACTGTTCATAGTGAGATTGTGGTACAGTGAAGTTCGGAAAATTTGCCTTTTCCTTGCTATAGTGTAATCTCAGAGCTGCTATATATAATTAGCAGGGGGGGTGCAGTCCTCCACAACAGCAAATTCGATGAACAACATTTTCGATGTAAGTGCCGTTCGCTGAACTGACTTTTCAATTATATAATATAGACCCATGTAGTTTGCTATAGCACCCTGAATAGCAGTAAGATGAAAATATTGTGTGGAACATAAATATGTTCTTTTGTCTGTGTAATGTCAGCAGTGTTTATTAGAGAACAAACAGGGCTCATAGATGAAGGAAACAGAACAATTTCATTTCTGTAATCTTCATTATCACAAACCTGTTTGGCACAGATGTGTGGTATTTCTAATGAGTGAGTGATTTGCACAAAATGTATACTTGTTTCTTTATAATAAATTGTAAATGCAGTGGCTTTGGCCCTTTAACGCAGTTTGTATGGGGTTCAAATCCATACAATATGAATGGACTTTGGAAATTATTACTCCAGATGTAGGAATCACTGTCAGCAGAGTTTTATATTATTTTTATTACTATTTCCCCTTGTGTACTTACTTGCTGCTAAACTTCAGGCAATCTAGCTCACCTGCTTAAGAAAGAAATGAAAATGTATGGGCAACCTTCTGTAGTGCATAGAGGCTTAGAGGTGATGCGTGGCTATCAATACTCTGGACAGTGAACAGTACTTAGTGAATAAAATCTAGCTGTTAACCTAGTTTTCTTTGTGGCACAAGATCTAAGTGCGCTGTTTTTAGAAATGTCACACAGGTGATCCAGGGTTCAAATCCAGATAACACTTTTTTTAAATAAGGTGTCAAAATACAATTTCTAACAACACGTTGATTAGGAAGGTAACACCAGATACAAATGATTATCATAATTATGTTTATTGCAAGAAATTGATGCTTTGACAGATACATTTCTCTCAGCAGCATATCTCATAAATGATTTATGAAACATAGTAGAATGTGTGTAGTTTTTTTAAGCTGGATAGTTATGATTATGAATTAAAATGCTCTTGCATATCTAGGATGGGCAGAATACTTAAGTTAAAAGTATCTTCTGTCCTCACATAGACAGTTTGTCAGTAATAAACATGTTTGAAAGTTAGATTTTCTGTAGCACTAAGTCACCTTGCTTGAAATGTATGTAGTAATGTTCCTTAAGTTTGATTCCCACATTGATCAACTGCTTACAGTGTGTCATTCCAAAAAGCTATGTGCCAAGTCATCCTATTTAACCTGCAAAAAAAAAAAAAAAAAAAAAAAAACAAGGATAACAAGCCAAGTCACTGAAGGTGTCAGTGTTAACCATCTGAAAAAGTGTGAATATGTTCAGCATCATACATGGCAAATCTCACTGCCATATCTCACAACTCAGTTGCTGTTTGATAAAGTACCTTCCTCCTTGCTTACAATTCCAGAAATGTAGCTAGCATGGCTGCGCATGTTTACACAGTAGCAGTTAAATGTGAGATTGGAATTTGGTGCCAATTCATCCTTAGAGTTATTGCTTGACTTCTGCTGGCATGGCTGGTGTGGGAGATGATGGTTCTAAATTTAAAGCACAGAGATGGGTTGTGGAGGAGTTCAGGATTTTTGTGGAACTCTTTGTGAAGTACTACAGCCACAGGCTCCTGCATGGGACTACAGTGGGTTCCAGTATAAGACCAAGACTTGGAACAGAGTAGCCAAGGCTGTCTTCAGTGCAATTAGCATGCCACACACTGTAAGAACTGTCATCACCACTATACTGACCTGAAACAGAGCAAGAAGGACTTCCTTAGCCAATGAGAGGATGAGTAGACTGCTGACATCCCACAGTTGTGTAAGTATATCGACCTATTTGAATTATATGGTACAGCTTACAGTATCCAGGTAAGACTGTAATTCAATATGCTTTCATGTCTCTTCTTGTCTTCTTCTGCTTTGTACAGCTGCTGAAGACATTGCAGTGAAGCATGAGGTGCACCAAGACAGGTTACCTCATCTCAGACAGGCATGGGGTATGTATGCATCAGAACTTAATGTAAGCCCATGCAATATGACAATACTGTAATAAATAGTTGTATCTGTGATATCATAGCAGTGAAACTGATTAATGATACAACAGAGTAAAACCTTTCCATCATACCTGGACTTGTTAAAGGTTTATAGACTGGAAAAATCATTTGTTGTCTGAAATGATATAGTCATCTGATATGTCATAGATCTAATTATCTCTCTCTCTCTTTTTGGGTGTGGAATATTGCATATGTCTTAAAAAATGTTCTGCTCTCATACATTTATTCTTACAAATATCTCACATGACTGACCACTTCATATCTGCCCACCATCCTTCCACAGGTTGCAGCACCAACACCCAGCACTTCAGTATCTCACACTGCCAAAACTGCCTTTACAACCTCACTCTAGCTGACCCATCCTCATCAGGTGACTCTGTCCTGGCAGCCATTGCACTGGTACCATACAGGGGTAATATTAGTGGAGGTGGTGATTTTGTCACCTGCAAAGACCTGACAGGGCTGATGGACGATATTATGGAAAGGGGACTTGGTGCCCAGACTGGCTGTGTCAAAAAGGTGCGTTATCACAATGTGAAGATGATACCACATCAAGCACTTACACAGGAAACTGAGACAGGAAACAGTGTTGACAGTTCTTACAGTGAGGACTAGACTCTCACTGTTCTCAGGCTTGATGTGGGTGCACCTTTAATACCCCTTACCTATCCCCAATCACAGTGGCCCCCAACCTTTTGAGTCCATCCCCATCCTTGTCTGTCTAGTTTGCACTGTATGTCTGCACCTGCTTCCTCAAATAACCTTCCTACCTGACCCTCACATTCCTAAGCTTCTGCCTCAATATTCCTCTCTTTTTGAAAGAGAAAAAAAAACATAAGCACCTATCCCACAAAAAAATAATGACCCCTACATAGCTCTACATTTCACCTATGTACATTCTTAACACACTTGATTTGGTACACTTGGCTGTACAACATTATTCCGCTATTGTAACCTGTCCTTCATGTGGTGATAGTCCAAATTCAGCAACATTTGATAGACTTTTTTATTTATTTTGTGAAGAAGTGGATAGCTATGGTTCTCTCCCACTACCTTCCTGGCAATTCCTCTATTCTTTCCACTTTGTCCCCCCCACCCCTCCACTTGACAACTCTCTCACATTTCACCACTTTCCTTTCAACCCCATTTTCACATGTTTAATCTGGTCAAAAAATAGAATCACGCACAGTAGATATAGCCAGAAATGGCCCATAAGAAAGCCTTCACCTTTTCCTCAGCCTTTGCATGGAGTTTGGCATCATGTACCAATGAAAAAACTCCATCTAAAAACAACCTCAAGGTTATGCTGCTAAATAGTAGGAGTCTTAATACAAAACTGCACTCACTTGAAGCAGTCCTCACCTTGGACACTTGTGCAGCCATAGAGATGTGGTTCAAGGCTGTGGAGAGTACCACAGCCATACCAGATTACACCTCCTTGCACATGTTCTTACCACAAACTGAAGGTGTGAAACTAAAGGAGTTGGTGTATCGATATTCATTAAAGACAAATACACCTCCAGATTAAACAGTATGATTCCCAGGAGATACTTCAGGTGCAATTAATTGTTGGTAGGACACCTATTCAAGTCGTTGCTGGCTACAGAACCCCCTCCATGAATCAGGGCACCCACTCTGCCTGTTTGTATTTACTTAAGTCTATCAAGATACAACCAAACACTGTGGCTTTGGGTGACTTTAACTGCCCATGCATTAACTGGATAAATTACTCATGCTCAAACTGACTTGTCCAAAAATTCCTCAGCTTTGATAACTCCAATGCCCTGGACCAGCTGGTTGACACCTTCACATAGTTACCAACATCCTGGATCTGGTGCTTACCAATATGGGGGACCATTGTAGCACCCCCACAAAGTCTCCCCTGGTGATATCTGACCACAAATCAGTCTCATTTAATGTAACTATCACACCTGCCCCCCCCCCCCCCCACACACACACACACACACACTGCAGCAACTAAACTAAAACACTTCTTCAAAGCAGATTATAACCTCTTACAGGATAGTATAAGTATCTTCACTGCACTTCCCCCCTCAGATGGAACTGGTAACTATGCTGAGTTCTAAACCAATGTTTTATACAAACACCTGTATAAGTGCATTGACTTGGCAGTACCTGATCAGAACTAAACAAGCTCCTCAAGGAGGAGCAAACCTGCCTAGTGGACAACTGCCATTAACAGGCTTTACAATAAGAGAAAGAAATTGCCCTCTAAGACTAAGAGGTAGTGAGCCCTAAACTGGAAGCACCCCCTCCGCAGCTTAAACAAATGAATAAGATTTCTTGTGAAGTCCTCCAAAGCAAGCTATGAATCAAAATTAGCTTCCTCAACTAAAGACAACCATAAGGCATTCTTTAGTTACATCCATAACCTAAAAGGAAAGGCCCAGATTTGTGCTGAACTCGTAGTTAATGATACCACATATACTGAGTCTGTGGACATAGCTAACCTGTTGGCCAACAGCTTCTGTGAAAACTTCACTCCTGGTTCTGACCACACGTACCCCATGACATCCCTACCACCTGTCCCCTACCTTGTCCTCTCTAAGGCCAAAAGCACAGCATCTGTGGGACTTGATATCACCCCAGGCTGCATCCTACATGAGTACCAACAAAAATTAGTCATACCATCGGGTACTCTTTCCAATCATAGTCTATGCACCAGCTTCATCCCAGCTGAATGGATAACGGTCACCGTTATTCCCTTGCACAAAGGTGGTGCTTCCACTGGACCTGGGAACTATAGACCTATCAGCCTGACTAGCCTTATCTGCAAGGCCATAGAGCGAATCATCATGGATCTTATCAACAAAGATATAGGTAAACTCCAAACAGTTAATCCTACTCAGTTTGGATTTGTTAAAGGGAGAGTATGCCTGTTAAACCTGGTGGACTTCTTTGAGACGGTCATCAAGGCTCTGGATGATGGTAAATCTGTGCATACAGCCTAAATAGACTTAGCCAAGGTGTTTGACACTATCTCCCACTCAGGCATGACAAACTCACCCAGCTAGGTATCAATCCTTATATCATTAGGTGAGTTGCTAACTCGCTCACTGATAGAACCCATATATGTAGTCAACATAGGGGAATCCACCTCCAACAGCAGACCTGTAACCAGTAGTATTCCACAGGGATCAGTCCTGTGGCCTCTAGTGTTTGGAATCTATTTCTCTGAAGTACAAGCAAAAACTAAAGGTCAGTGGCTGACAAAGTTTGCTGATGGCTGCAAACTGGGAGCAGTCATAGAATCTTTAAATGATGTCAACATCCTACAAGAGGGTCTAACACAAACAAATGATTGGTGTCAAAGTCATGGCCTTAAACTCAATGCAAAAAAATGTATTATCATCCTTATTGGTATGGGCAATGTTCTTGGAAACTACCACATTAATGGCAACACCTTAAGTATGCACTCAGTGGTGAGAGACCTGGTCACACAGGTTGACAGAAACCTTATCTTTGTCCACCTTGTCTCCACAGTGATAAGAAGGGGATTCTATATTACTCATCTCATAAGTAAGGGCATTGCCTCCAGAAAAAAAGAAGTTATAACCTTCCTATAATATTCTCTTATCAGGCCAACAACTGAGTACAATGTCCCTTTTGGTATGAACCTTTCCAAGCACCTGCAGCAATTGGAGAGACCACAAAGGTTCATCACAAGGAAAATTCAAAGTCTTCAGCATATGTCCTATGTGGATTGTCTGAAATTATTGTCACTTTATTCTGTTTCATACAGACTCCTCAGAGGTGATCTCTGCCTTGCATACAAGGCAATCTCTGACCCTGCTTTATTGGAAATGCTGCAAATCTGCAAGTCAAATTGTACACGGGTTATTCACTCTAAAGACCTTAACCTGGTATGTGACATTAATTAAAATATGCTGGAGGGGCAGATTTGTCTCCCTGGGGTTACCACACCACTGGAACAGACTCTAATTTCATGTCAAACAGAGCACCTCACTAGACCTCTTCAAACACATAATCTCCTGGATGATTTGATGGGTAACCATAAATTCATCCTGGGTGTTCCACCTGTGTCCCTCTTGGACAGGGCAATAGGTGCTGATCATGGAAATAGTGGTAGAACTTGACTAGGCTTGTAAGGGCCCTTGGGCCATTAGCCAAATAACTTCCTGTGATCCTATGATCCTATGAATGCAGACTGATGGTGAATGGCTGTTCATATGCTATGGCAAAACCTAGTCAGTTGTTGCCATCAGCCGCAGTAGTCCGGTTATCTCTGCAAAAGTGCTTACACATGCTGCCTGATAGAAATGCAGAGTAAAGACAGAATAAAGGTAATACTTTGCAACTGTTACACAGTATTCCTTGGTGGGATTGATAGATAATGTTCAAGTCACTAGACATAATATTTCTTCTGGACAGCAGTGCATATCCAGCATTAGGTGAAACTCATGCTGCCTGTTTTTATAAGTTTCTTTCCTGTGAATGAGTTGCCTATGTCTTTCTCAAAGCCCCTTCTGTTTTATCATTTGTAAGACTCAGCATTTGTGCAACATCTGGCAACATGCAACTGTAGTATGTTATGCTAATTGGCACTTCAGCTGTTATCGCATAATGCGGTGAGTGGCCTTACACCTCACTGTAGACCCTGTTAATTTGTTATCTCCCTTGAAGCATTTCTATGTGTAGTAGGCATAAAACCAATTTCAGTAGCTATTACATATATAATTTTGCCAGGAAACATATGTGTAAAAGTCATTCCTAGGTATTCTTAAAGTCATGATAAAGTTAATATAACAACTGCGTTCTGATGCTCTCTGTAAGATAATCATCATGCTGGAGTTGAATGCTGCTTCATTTAACCCAGAGAGTTTGCACCTTGTGCCACAGAGAAAACTAAGTTAACAGGTAGATTTGTTCCAGTAAGTACTGTCCAGAGTGTTGATGGACACACACCTCTGCTAAGCCTGTTAGCACAGTGGAAGGCAAACCAAATGTATTGTTTCACTGTTTCCTTCAGCAAAGAGCTCATGATTGCTCAGAGTGTACCATCTCTCAAATGGGGAAGGCAAGCAGAACATTTCATTTTTGAACTGAGCTTTGCAGCTAACATGGAAAGGTTTAATAAAACACATAGAGCAACACTGAACACCACAAAACTATGGTACTTCACAGTCCCATTTCAACACATCAAAGTATCATCACACATGCGCTAAGACTTTGCCAACCTTCGCACAAATACATTTCTTAACATTGCACTTTTGGAAGTGATTTGGAACAAAAATAATTATTGCTGCTGGATGATATTACTTCATTACATGGAAATTATATAACGTACTGACATGAAATGCAATGAACTCTGTGGCTAAGTGAACACTACATTCTTGATTCTTGGCTCTGCACTGCAGCAATAACACTTACAAATGATATACAACCACATACAGTCTTGACATACAGAAATCATCATGTTTTATCGCTCCTGCATTGGAACATTAAGTATTGCTTGGTATTAACAGGCCACATTGCCCATGTATGAGCACATATCATACCTACATCAGTAATAACATTCATTTTTGTTTGCATACCATCATCATAACCTGATGATCAATGAATGATTCATTGCCCATCCTGTCTTTTACAACTGTGTGTGTCTGTGAGTGTGTGTGTGTGTGTGTGTGTGTGTGTGTGTGTGTGTGTGTGTGTGTGTGTGTGTGTGTGTGT
The DNA here is from genome assembly GCF_019279795.1 of Protopterus annectens. NCBI lineage: Eukaryota > Metazoa > Chordata > Ceratodontiformes > Protopteridae > Protopterus > Protopterus annectens. Next base: position 1,960,392,181 of record NC_056728.1, read on the forward strand.
GTGTGTGTGTGTGCGCGCGCGCGTGTGTGTGTGATATACACAAGATAGGTAGATACATTTCACTGTCACTTCTGCAGTATACATTAATGACAGAATAGCTGACATAAGTCAGTAGTATGTATGGATTATTGAGTTTAACACTGACCATCCTCCATCATATCAACAAGTGTAGGTTTGCACAAAACTTTCAGCATCATGACATCATCTCTGACAGAGAAAGAGACCCTAATCCTATCTAAAGTGCACTGTCAGAATGCAAAGTCAGATTTCTGCAGTGCCACTTGCGTTATGTACTGTGTCCTCTAGATTACATAGCTAGATAGTTAGGGGGCTCTAATCTCATGGCAGTCAACTTATGTGTGTGTATGTATATGAATTTGTGTAAAAATGACCTTAAATGATGGTGGCCTTATTTAAATAATAGTCTGCTGTTAATTTTAGACTACAAGATGTGTCCACATCAATGTCAGATCCATCAACATGCATTTTCTGCACAGTAAGTTATAAACATCTAATTTCTGGCATGCCTTCCAAGATCATGGAATAGGCGTGGAGTCTCCTATGACTAAAATATTGCATCACAGAATTAGTTTCATGTAGTGTGTTGCATTTCCTGAAATCAATGTGAAACTAATATTGCTATGGTTTATACTTGTATGCGGGGAAGGGGGTGCAGGTTGCATTGTATTTATGATTAAAAAAAAAATTGCCATAACTTTTTCATCATCAACACTTAATCAAGAAAAAATACACAGTAGAATGTATCCGACCAAATAATCCTCCAAATTCCTTCAATTAAAAACTTTTATTAGAAGTTGTAGAACGACAAAAATAAACAAATAAATGAAATCAAATCAAGCGCTTTCGCCTGAGTCAATGTCAGGCTTTATCAAGATGTTCACCTACAACAGTTACTTGCTTTAAATAGTGTAACCCCTTGCCTACTCACGTGAATTATTAATTCAATCAGTGTGTTAAGTATCATTTAAAGGTGTCATTTAGAGGTAGATATAACCTTAATATGGAAGTTTTGCACAATATTTGTATTTGTAAATATTTTTATATATATTTATTTAACAAACCTTAAAATTATTTAGCATAAAGATAAAAAAATATATATATATATATATATTATTAAGTTAGGTAATCATTATTTAAAATACATATATATTGGTCGCAAAAAAATAACGTCACAACATTTATATTAGAAGTTTTGTTCAAGCTTCTCACCAAAAACGTATGTGCTGCCTAACTTTGTAATAGCAATACGGTGCATCAGCACCCTAATTATGTGCAAAAAAATAATAATAATATTAACTTGTTATATAATTCATATACTGAAGATTATTGTGAATATTAACAGAATATAAAATGGTACTTATTACATGTTAGGAATATTAAATATCAAATATTAAAACTAGCATATAAGATGAAATAACTACAATATTTATATAAATAAATAAATAAATAAATAAGTTAATAAATTTATATAAATATTTAAATATTTAGCTATGTATAAATATAGATGTTAGCTAAACTACTCGAATCATTTATACAATGTAATAATAAATAAATGAAAATATATAACAAGTAAAATAAATGTATAGGATATAGGTCCAATAATGTGTAAATATTCAGAAAGTACAAAAATTAATTTATAATTAATTCAAGTTCATCATTTAAAATAATTGCTCAATACATAACTACATAAAGGTATTAAATACCCTTATTAAACAATGCAATATAACCTAGTGAGAAGTATAAAATTGATAAAATACTTAAACAATATTTAAAAATACTTGAACAATATTTAAAAACATTTAAAAAGGAACCTGAATGATGTGTGAACAGGAATAGGCCTATGTGCAAATACAATAGTATTATACAGTGTATCAATTAACATCAGCATTATAACCTCGCTCGTCTGATTTTCAATACACTGCTGATACTAATAGTGTCATTTAGCCCGGGGGGTCTGGAGGCATTCAGTTTTAACTGCCATAACAATTCTTTGTACTCAAGTGTGGCCTCCCAATCTCTACCTCTCGGGTTTAGTGGCACATACTCTAGTACCATAAATTTCAAGGACATTTTAGGACATGACTGGGAGTGTTTGAAGAAAGCATTGGATTCTTTCCCTTTGTGAATATCATATAAGTGTTCATATATTCTTTTACGTAGTGTTCTCTCCGTTTTACCAATATAAAAACTGGAACAGGCACAACATACCCCTAGATATACAATACCCTTGGTTGCACAATTAGAGTAACAATGTGTTTTCACCTTAAATTTCCTTGATGGAATATAATAACTACTGCTGTTCAGTATATAAGGACATTGTTTGCAGGCATTACATTTATATGTACCTACTTTTGAACCATGGGTAACTGGTGTGTTCTGAAGTTGCCTTTCAAACATACCTTGAAGGTTAATGCTTCTTGCATTCACAAATTTGGGTTCATTAGGTATATACTTGTTGGTTTCTTCATGTAATTTTAATATTGGCCAGTATTTTGATACAATGTTCTTTATTTGTGAAGAGTCGTTATTAAAGGTGTGTACAAAAATGTTATGTGATTCTGAATGGACCACCCGTTTTTCTTGAGGTGTGTTGTCCATACCAAGGCCAAGCAAGGGGGAAATATGTGTCCACCCTCTTGTTCTTAACCTCATTCATTGTCCTCTCTATCAGATGTTTGGGATACCCTCTTTCTAGGAAGAGGCTTCGCAACAGATCCACTTCCTTCTCAAATAGTTGATCAGTACTACAAATTCTTGATGCCCTAATAAATTGTCCCTTCAGCATACCTTTCTTTTGAAAGTAAGGGTGTCCACTATTAAAGTGGAGATATGAGTTGGAAAAAGTACTTTTTATATATACTGATGATTGAAAAATACATGAATCAACATTTTTACTTAAAAAGACATCCAAATAATTCAAACAGACATCATTTATGCTATGGGTAAATCTTAGAAAATGTGTAGTATTGTTAATATATGTTAAGAATTCATTAAATTCTTCTAAGCTGCCCTTCCAAAAAACACAAATATCATCCAGGTACCGTTGATAATGAATAATGTTTTTTACCCATGGGGAGAAGAAAATGTATTTCCTTTCCCAAAAATGTAAAACAATGTTGGCGTATGTTGAGGCACAAGGTGTGCCCATAGCTACCCCTTTTCTTTGTTTAAAAATCTCTCCATTAAAATAAATAAAATTATTGTGCAAAATAACTTCCATAAATTCAACGAGCAGGCTTATAACATTTGCACTATAATCAGAATGTGTGGACAGAATTTCATTAAACCATTCTAGACCCACATCATGTGGGATGCTGGGAAACAACTCAACCACATCTATGGTAACCGTGAAGTCAGTTTGGTCATAAAAATCTTTTTGGATGCTTCTAAGGAACTCCCACAAATCTTTACAGATGTAATTTAAAGATGATACCAACTTTTTAAGAGAAATGTCAATAAACTTACCCAGTGGTTCCGTGATGTTCCCCGCACCTGCCACTATTGGTCTGAATTTTAATGGGTTCAAACTTTTGTGAACCTTAGGAATACCAAATATCACTGGGGTAAGGGGTTTGTTGACAAATAAAAAGTTATATAATTTTTCATTAATCACTCCTTGCATTAAATGATCCTGTAATGTATATTTTATTTTTGCATGAGCAACATTAATCTCATTCACCGAGGTGATACTGTAGTGTTCAGTGCCTTGTAATATGTTGTGTATACAAGCTTCATAGTCATTTTTATACACCAAAACCACCCCCCCACCTTTATCTGGTTTCATTACCCTAACTTCTTCCTCCTTGAGGGAACTGACCAAAGAGTAGCATTCTGGAGAGAGGTTAACTGGATTTCTGCTAACTTTAGGGTACTGGTTTCTTATGTCTAATTCTACTAATTCTTCAAAGATCCTTAGCACCGGATGCATTGGGGGATTAAAAGTGCTTGTTCTTGTAAACAACTCATGTGTGAATGTCTGGCCTTTAAAAAACATATTTAAATTTAAATGTCTAGTAAAAAGTTTGAGTTCCAAGATAGTTTTTGTAACATCCAGGGGTTGGGCAGGAACAAATTGAAACCCTTTAGTAAAGAGGTCAAAATGTACATCCTCAAGAGGGATATCTGTATAGTTATAAATTGAAAAATTATCTTTTGTCACAACTGAACAAAAACCAGTATGAGAATCGGTTGGTGACTCACAAATAGCTTCATCTATCACCAGATCATTGAGGAGTATCTCTGGTTTTTGCCCCATCCCTGCTGTTTGTAAGGTTGGCCCCTGTTTCCCTGCCTGCCTTGGGGAAAATGAAAAACATGATGTGTGTTTTTTGAGTTATTATTATTATTATTATTGAACTTCTGTGCCAAGCGTTCACTTCTTCTTGGCATCTCCTCTGGTACTGAGGCATTATTATCAGCACTAATAGCCATTTCCCCAACTCTATTATTCATCTGATTATTAAACCATCTCCCTTTAGTTGATGATTGGTAAAACTTCCATATTAAGGTTATATCTACCTCTAAATGACACCTTTAAATGATACTTAACACACTGATTAAATTAATAATTAACGTGAGTAGGCAAGGGGTTACACTATTTAAAGCAAGTAACTGTTGTAGGTGAACATCTTGATAAAGCCTGACATTGACTCAGGCGAAAGCGCTTGATTTGATTTCACTTATTTGTTTATTTTTGTCGTTCTACAAGTTCTAATAAAAGTTTTTAATTGAAGGAATTTGGAGGATTATTTGGTCGGATACATTCTACTGTGTATTTTTTCTTGATTAAGTGTTGATGACTGCTGACCGAGCCAGTTTGGCTGCCCTCAGTGCCTAGAGGGCTTCCTAACTATCTAAGTAGATGCTGGACTGGCCAGACAACTATAAAAGCAATTTGCATGCATTGCTTTCCCTCTGCTCCCCTCTCTGACTGACTGCCCAGCAACAGTCAAGTGTATTAATGTTTCTGTTTCCTGCTTTCTTTTGTTATGAAAAAAAACATACGTGGCAGTTAGCATTAGCAGTACAGAAAGGTTGTACTTTGTCCCCAATACCTCTTAAAACTGATGACATTTTGAGAGGTAGTGAACTACACTTAATAAATAATGACAAATAGTTTAGCTATAGATGTCATTGACTTATGAAAATGTACATTAATTCACTCATTCTGCCAACATCTCACGCTACTAGTGCTTATATTTTAAAACTGTCCCTGATTACCACAGGCTGTCCATTCAGTTCTTAATACTAGAAGAATTAAATATCTCCAAAATTTGCAAGTTCATATTTCCTTACAAACCATAATTGCAAAATTATTTATCCACCATCACATTAGGCAGGCACAGGAAAAACATGAGCATACTCATCTAATTACCATGAGTCTTACATGCTGATATGACATTCATTCTCAGGTATCCTTTCTTAATTCATACATTCATTTCGTTTGTTTGTCACAATACCCATTGCTGCCTGATGTAGCAGATGTCAACAATACACAGCTCTGGGAAATACATTGCATCATGGTGTGGGGTTTCCATCTATTGTTATCTGTTGGTGCATTAACTGTGTCAAGCAGGGGTACCTTACACAAGGGTATTACATATGTTACAATCTGCACCCACATTTGTAACACCACACACATCTACATATGGGATGCATAACTATTATAATATTGAGGTACATAATTCCCTTCAGGGGTGACGCTCCTCATACATGTGTTAGGCCTCTTTCTGTGGCATGCACAGTTAATACACAGGTCATTGACGCATGGGTTCAGTTCTTACAAATGACTTTTGAGCCATTCCTATTTTCCTACATGTTATATGGACATAATGCACACTGTGGAGATATCCCATTATGTATCTACTGTGCTTGCAAACTGTCATCTCAAAAAAATAAAACACCTGGGGACTACCAGGTAATAAAATCCTTTACTGGTGTATCCCAGTACCTCAGCTACAAAGCCTTCAAGGGATAAATGACACCAGAAAAATATTCAATATATCTCACTTCAATCAACAGTTAATTATGGTAACACCCATTTTAAGTAATATATCCATTACAAATGCATGCACATTAAAGTGATAGATCCACTTTTACTTAAACTACCCCATATTCCACGTTTCCCACATTTGAAAACAGTACATTAAACGTTATGCTTTTAATTTCTATACATTCAAATTACTATACATTCAAGTTAACCTCCAGGTTAAGTCCCAAAGGAAATAATGTATTGAAATTAATGATGAACCTGGTTTCTAAAGCCAATAATCTTTCCCTAAATAACTCATAAGCTTAATTAAAACACTGAAAAATAAGGAAGAATCAGAGCCCCCATGGATGGAACAAAAATGGCTGGCGACTGGACTATCTAATCTCCTATGCCTGATGTCCCCTAAATGTTCCAAAATACGTATCTTCACTTGTCTTTTAGTCTGTCTGATATACCACTTATTCAGCAAACAACCACATCCACAATATAAACAACTCCACTAGAATGGCAAGTAAAACTTTGCCTAGCACTCTGTCATTAATCTTGTAAATTTCCATGTAAATTTCTTACTCTAGGACAACTTTAATTTGCATGCATTTGTAATGGATATATTACTTAAAATGGGTGTTACCATAATTAACTGTTGATTGAAGTGAGATATATTGAATGTTTATCTAGTGTCATTTATCCCTTGAAGGCTTCGTAGCCGAGGTACTAGGATATACCAGTAAAGGATTTTTTTACCCAGTAGACTCAGGGTGTTTTATTTTTTTCTGTGCGAGTTTGTGAGTTTGTTTTTTGCAATGATCTGTCATCTCAACTCAGAGCATCAATGACATTTGTTATATAATTCCCCTCTGTTACACCGTGATTTTGTGTAACTGTCACATCCTACTTTTATTTACCTACATTTGCTCAGAAATTGTGACCACCATTATTTATTCAGACATATGTATCTTGAAATGTTATCACTACACAGTTGTGCTTGTGACATAAGCACTTTCCCATTGATTATTGTACAAGACTTGGAACATTTACCCTCCCCTCTAACATCTTTCTGTATACTTCTCTTTGATTGCTGTGCACATTGTCCTCAGTGCACTTTTCCTGTCTGCTATACCATGTAGTGTTGTTGCCCTTGCTGTTTCACATCCCCAATTACTTATTTTTCTATTCATAGGTTTCATTTATGTGTGCAGTACACTCAGTACACTTTCTCTGCCTATGTACAGCATGCATTATTTGCCCTATGTAGCTCTTTGTGCTGTCCAGGTGAGCACACATAACAGGTTTGCCCATAGACAAACCTGTTTATTTAGTGTGTGTGGTCATGCTGCTCAACGCAGTTTCCTGTTGCTGCCATGGAAACATGCTTGTAATTGTATTAGCGTGATGAGCAACATGTATATGCGATTACCACTGCTGCTCTTCACGCTAACACGTAAGCATCGTGTAGGCCAGGGCAATTTATCAGCTCATTGCAATGTCTCTGAATCAAATGCTAACACTGTCAGTCCTGACCACATTAATATTTGTCTTGGGGTCCCATGCACTGCATTAGAAAAGGTTCCCCCTCCCACACCTTCAGATTCATTCAAATACTCACAAATATCCCCACAGATGGAAAGACAGACATAGACACAAACACATATATTCATTCATCCGCAAACAAGTCCCCCATACACTTACTCACACTTGTAAAAACACTCACCCATTCACCTGAATAAACAATCTAACAAGCACACACAAACACACACACACACGCATATGCACACATAATCACATCAATACACATCCATACTCGCAATGCTTTCTGTAGGCATCCTAGTTTGACAACTGAGGCAGATACACACTCACACAAACATACGCATCAATGCACCCAGATTCATGCCCCTACAGACAGAGGCACACACATGCCAACACACATGCACATATATGAATGCTATCACTCCCTGCCTACACACACACACACACACACACACACACGCGTGCGTGCACACACGCACACACACACACACACACACACACACACACACACACACACACACACACACACACACACACACACACACACACACACATTCTTTAAAGTTACCCACACAGTGAGTATTCCCATATGAGAGGATGGGTAACTGCCATGTTTTTAGTGGTCACCTTATTCCTTCTAGAATAAAATGTTACTTGGCTTAGTGATTATCTGAATTACTTGGCAGAGCAAATTGGGAGCCACAGATATTTTTGAGGGATAGGACAGAGCTAATAAGCATTAGTCACTCTTCTGGTGTTTGCATGTGCCTGAGGTCCCAATGAGGGAAAGCCTCAGTGGCAGAGCAGACTCTGAAATGAAAATACTTAGAATAATGCAGAAACCTTCCAAGTTAAGGCATCTACATCATGCTAAATCTTTCTGAATCCTAGGGTAGGTCTGCAGAAAGCTGATTTCAGTGAATTTTTTTTCACAATACCAGGACTCAAAGAAAATAGTTCTTGAACAGCTGCTACCTTCCTTTTACAGCTTAGAAGTGCAGTCTTTTCACCTGCTCATTAACATTAATGCCTTTATAAAAGGCTATATTATCTCATCCCAGTATGAGCAAAAATCTGTCCTACTCAGGAGATGCTATTGTTTTCCATTATTTAACTGTAAACCACAGAGAAAGAGAGATATTCCAGCTCCCAGTTTGGGGGTGGGGGATTCATCCCATGGTAATTAACTTTCTAGCCCTCAGTTTATCAGCTAGAGCTCAAGGCAAACCAGCCTGATGGCAGGAAAAAGCTCATTTTATCATCCAGTTTCAGACTAGCAGAACTCATTGTCAAAGATTTGTTCATAGGACCTTCCACCAGCCTAGCTTGCAAGCTCCTTCTCACCGAGGAAGGCTTCTTGGCTGTCTTACTCTAGGGGTCCTCTGTTAGGACCTAGGCATCAATGCTTGATGCCTGATGAGAACCTGAGTTGGGAGTGCATGAATGCATCCTTAGAGAATATGTTCTGAAGTCAACAATGCTGAAGTATAGGTCTCTTCTTTACATATGCCATAATCAGCTAATGTAAGCTTATGTGCAGCTTCCCTGTCCTGATATTCAGTGTATACCATTCACACCTGTATCTTTAGATAATACTTTAGATAAGCTCACAGTTACAATTAGTGGACAGCATGGGACTTCTCATTCAGGAAGTTGTGAATAGTTATAAGATCCTGAGGCCACTGACTTTGAAATGGGGAATGTTTATATGCCTATCCTTCTCTCCACTTGACTGACACATGACTCTTTCTTTGTAAAGGCACTCTGGTTTGTGAAGAACAGCTTGAGCCCCTGTTACCTCTTCTTATTGAATAAGTTATTAATACTATTATTACAGCCCAGATGCAGCCCAAGATTACAACTTCATCCCCCAAAAAAGGTAGATGCCCCTTACAAGGTCCTAAGTGTTTAGAACCCATTGCAAGCATCTTTTTGTTATATCCTGTGTGATCTCTGTAGTCTAGTAGACACCTCAAAGAACACAGTTCCACCTTGCTACATGACAAGGAGTGCAATACTTTAAATACGTGTGATTAGAGACTTTATACCTATGTCATGTTGAGGATTAGAAACCTATTCATCTCAGATGTCAAAATTACAGTCTGACCTAATAAAGCAGGATCTACAATTGCTTGAGGACATCCTTGTCACTAAGATTATACCGACTTCGTAGAAAATTTGTCAGCCATGTTGACTGATGTAACTTTGACTGTGTAACTGTTTTGGTATGCATTACAGTCTTAAGCATATGCCTTCATCCTACAAGTGTGTGACACACAGCTACTGTATGTTTCACTGAAGCATTCTTACTGCTACTGTAACTCAGCCTGTAAATAAAGTGTCTTGGACAATATAAGCGATGAGGTTTATCTCTGAAAGGAGTTGCATGTATGCACATCACTGATGAAGTAAAGTGGTTGTTTCAGGAACTTTGCTCTATAGGAAAGGTAAAGTGGACAGACTCTGATGATGTTGTACTAGCATTTTATCACTGTGTCTGTACTTTTCTCTCCTCCCCATGTATGTCTTGTTTTATTTATTTATTTATTTTTTTCTCTTCAGTTACTTCACATTTAAGAGGACAGCTCATCCCTTAAGGGGAAAAGTCAGGAACAAGGTCTTGAATTCTCACCTTAAAGAGGAAGTGATCTTTGGCCAAGCTGCTCAATACCAGATCAGTAACATGCTGAAGAGGAAATAATTCCTCAACTCTAAGGAGGGTCTTGATAATATTGATCTTTCTACTGCTTCTTCTAAGCTTAGTCAACACCAGGATGATACCTACTCACTATTTGAAGGAGATATTGAAACACCATACATTATTGTTCCCCCTCCCACCTAAGTCACAGAAAAAGGTAGAGTTACCACTAACCCTACTACAGTCCTTACTCTGGTCTAATGGGTTGTGGGGTAGAATATCTACATTTCACTAAATGTGAATAGATATTATAAAGAGTTGGTGGGTTCATCAATATTCTAAAGAAAGGGAGTTATGTCTGCAACTTCCTGAACTCAGCAAGAGCAGACAGTCCTGTCTCATTCCAAGGCCCAATTTCAGACTTCACAAAATTTAACCAGTATGTCTCCTATGTTCACCACCAGATGGTCACTCTGTAAGGGTTGTTGTCCTTCCTTCTACAAGATGCCTAAGTAACAACAATAAATAATGAATGGCTTTTAGCACGTCAGTATTTGGTATCACGCAGCAGATTGTTCTGCCTAGGGTAACTTTTAAGTTCATGAAATCATTGTCTAATGTTTGTTTTTCCCGCCCTTGAGGAGGGCTGAATTCTTGACCACATTCCCCTTACCCTAGAATGATAGGAATGTCCAACAAATAATGCTGGGTCTTCATTTCTGCAACTGAATTCATACAGATTCTTACAAAGGACCTTGCTTGACAATCATGTTTTTTTTGTTTGTTTTCTTGTTTTTAACACTCACTTAACATGTCAAGCATTGTCCATTAATAATGTTATACAATACTGTGCAATAATCACAATTCTTTTGGTAAAACATCCCCTCAGGTTTCAGCTTTCTGAACTCTGTTTTTTCACTTCTCTATCTCCTTCTACACTGTTGGTTTGCAGTTTGGGATAGAAACATGCTATTTGACACATCAAAGAGAGTACTCCATTTAGATATAATAGATGTTATTCTCCTGTTATCATCTGATCAACTGGATGACCTTCTTACTGAGTCAAGTATGCCATTCCTCCATTGTCCTGTACATCGATGTACAGTCCTGGTTGCTGGATTTCCCTGTATATGAGACAATACACATGTATGCTGCTTACAATCCTTGGTGTGAAATAGGTATTTCTTGATTTACAGGACGGTGCTCATTGGTGGTTATGAACAGTGAGTGTGATTATGTATCTGGTGCATTAAATCTCAGCATGTATCAGAACACTCTGCTGACTTCCCTGACTAGGAGATAGTTAAAGTGGCTGTCAATTTCTTTCAGATTGAGAATAAATGTAACCATTACACCCTTCAAGGATGGTGTATACACATTGTAGCTTCATGAAGCCCTAATGTGCCTGATGGAGGCTTAGAAAAGGAAATATTACTTTGCTGAGTAGGAAGAGTATGCTAAGCTGCTTATACTAGTACTGCAATCATAAACTGCATTTTGGTGTTGAAGCGAGGTCTAGCAGTCAGACATAAGTCTGTGTAATGGTAATGAAATGCAATTGGGGCAGCTATCACAACAAAGGTCATAGAACCTAAAGCTATGGCCAGATCTCAATACATAGAGGCTCATATATGCAAACAGGGAAATGAGGACTCCAAGATCAATATGCACAAAATAGGCTTCAAACATAATACAACAACATTTGAGTCTACATTCAGATAACAGAAATAGGAGAAATAATACAAATTATTGCTAATCACTGGCTGTGACTATTGCCATGATTATCAGAGCACTGCAGCAACATAAGAGTACCAGCAATCAAATGTGGGCTCTGAAGACATCAAGACTGCACAACAGAGAGGAGTAACATAGTGGGGCAAAGATGGAACTAATGCAATAACAAGTCACACTGAGGTGTAAATGTTAGGAAAGCATGACTGAGAGGTGAGACCAGTGGAAGACAGAGTGCTTATATATTCCACTTGCCACACCTACATACCAGCCTAAGCTTTTCAATCCACACTGTAAACTGCACATGTCCTGCAGCCAGTCATGTGCTGCACAGAAGCATGTGCATGCACATCCTGCACATCCACGCAAATAAGCACACACACACACACACACACACACACACACACACACACACACACACACACACACACATGCGTGAGTACACACACACGCGCGCACACATGCATGCGTGAGTACACATACACACACACACGCAAGCGCGCATGCGCAAGTACACATACACACACACACACACACACACACACACACACTCACACACACGCATGCTCGTGCATGTGCGAGTACACACACACACACACACACACACACATACACACACACACACACACACACACACACACACACACACACACACACACACACATACAAACACACTAACATCCCTTTTTTCCTCCCCCATATGGTATAACTATATTATGTGCCAAAAACTTCTCAATAATGCCTGCATTGCACTAATACATACATAAATACATACATACATACATGGAAACAAATACTTCAGGCATGGACAATAATGCTCTTCTAACCTGCCAATATACCAAAACAATTATTCCCATAAGTGTCCAGGTTCTTCTTAAAATATGTAAACAGGTACTTGCTTCATTGTAATTTGATAATGTATTCCATTCATCAGCTACTGTCTCAATGAACCAATGAGTATATTTCTCATTCCTGCAGAATTTTCCACATAAGTTGTCTGATGATTCTGCACTACTCATTGATAACCCCAAATGTTTCCAGAGGTAGTTGTCTCTAAGTGCTATATATACCTGAGGTAGGTCTACTTGTAAATATCTGTATGAAACACTGCACATGTTCAGATATTTTAGTACTTCAAAATAACTTAAAATGTTCACATCCATGGATGCCATTGGTATATGTCCACTATGCTCTTTCCAGTTTACTCATGCTTGTTTTTTTATAAGGTTTCCATATTGTTATTCCATACTCAAGTCTCAAGTTTGGGTCAAATATAATTAACAATTACTTCATCAATTTTGATTTCCTATATTTTTAAATATCCTTTATATACAACATATACTTCTGTAAATATCATTAACCAATTGGTTGATATGATTAGAAAAACTCAAAACTGGATTTATCCACGTACCCAAGTCCTTAACTCATTACTTCTGAGTGACGCCTCCAGGTGCATCTGCAGTTAACTCCTACTGATGCCTCTAAGCATCAAATATTGCTTGTTCATATTTGCATCAATAATTCCGAAACCATGCTATGTATGAGGTTTTAAAAGATTTCATATTAAAGCTTACACAACAGCAAACTAAACTGCATTAATATTTGACCTCTGTCTAGTGCAGGTAAATAGATATTAATTGTTGTCTTTATTATATTAATTTATAAGGATTACATTTTCACTTTTTTCTAAATATCTCAACAACCAAGTAACAAAGACAGAAGTCTTTAGCATCATATGAAATATCTCAGCTAAATGAATAAAATGCTGCTGACACTGTGTGTAACTTCAGTGGTTGCTTGACATATTGTAAGTTGTTTAAAAATATTACAAATCTTAATAGTTACTGGGCAGGATTCACGAAGGCTTGCACGCAGTGTAAGAGACGTGTAACACTCCATTCAAGCCTCGCAATCCAGGAACAGCCCTAAACTCCGTGTAAGAGACCAGCTAAAATGTCTCTTACACGGACTGGGCGTGGACATGCTAAATACCTCACTTGCAGCCGAAAGGTATGCAAATGAGGTATATTAGTGATCCACGAAGCAGAAACCAGCCCGTGTAAGAGACGTTTTAGCTGCAGAAATGTACTCAGTTGACAACTGAGTATGTTTCTGCAAAATTCACAATGGAGCCATGTCAGCACCAAATAAAGGGTGCATATGTGTCAGGCAGCATGCCAATGGCCAAATATGTGGCCATTGGCAAGGTAACCCGATGCAAAAATAATAAAAATATGTTTAAACCCAGCGCAGCCCTGTGCAAATGGGTTGCGCTGTACAAAACATAAAAATGAAGGTTATAAACCCACAAATGTGGGTTTTATGCAATACATGGAATGACAATGCAGGGACCAGCAGACCAAAGCCACCGTGTAGTGGTTGCTAAGGGGGGAAGCTGAGTGTAAGACATGTAACTAAGCATTAGTAGGCAATCTCATGTAAATGAGGGTTAGGATACTGAATCTCACAGTCACATAGCAAATGAGCACAGTCTGAGTAGTGTAAGAGATACATAAGGGGGAGGAATAGAATAGGAGATAGGTGACATCACAGGGGGGAATGGTAGAAAGAAATGCAGTTCATTGGAGGTCAGTGTAACATGACAGATGACAGACACAGATCAGGGAAAGAGGAATGCCACAAGATAAGTCTGTGAAAGTCAAGAAATGGAAGGTGTACACTATTACTTACACTAAAGTTTCTTGCTGGGTGTGCATGCACACGTGTGCTTGCCATGAAGCACGAGTAGGGCAGTGTGTGCTTGTAAGGCAGACTGAGCATGTGGGAGCGTGTTGGTAGATGTTAACTCTGTTTGCGCTGGTGTGCATGCGTGTAGGGCCGACTGAGCATGTTGGCGCCTGTTGGCAGGCTTGTAACACTGTTTGCGCTGGTGTGGGTGCGTTTTAACCCGAATAAGTAGATTCTGAACAGTGTAAGCATGTGTGCGCGCGTGTAAGCCACTGTGAGCGCGTTTCTGCTGGTATGCATGCTGCTCCCCCCTGAGGAAACAGAAAGGAAAAAGGAAGCAACAGAATTAGTAGGAAGCTAGCAGGGAATACTGCTGGAGCTAGCAGGTGAAAACAATTAGAAGCAGGCAATTACACAGGCAGAATAGTAGCCCAGCCCAGCACTTAAAACTCTGCAAACAGCAGTGCAGGATGTTTCTCTCAAGAGACACTGCAAGACAGGAGTAAGCTAATAGAAGTGAAAACTGAAAAAGCTTCACTCAGAGCAGAAATGTTAGGGGCTGCCATAGCTGTCATAATGAGACATAGGCAACTTGCTGAGGGTGGTGACAATGCAGATGGTGCCAGATAACCCACAGTGAGGAGACGGAGAAGAGTGTACAGGCCCAGGGTCACCTACCACGGGTTACATGAGCTGGAGATAGTAGAGTGCTATAGAGTGAACAGAGAGCTCCTGCAGCAAATAGTTGAGCTGTGCAGGCCACGCCTCACACACAGAACCAATAGAGGGGTACCCATCCCAGTGGAAACCAAGGTATGTGTTGGCCTAAGAATACTAGCAACAGGTACCTTCCAGAGACCAACTGGTGATATGATGGGGATATCACAGGCATCAGCCTCCAGGGTACTGCACCAGTTCCTGGATGCCATGTCAGCACATCTCAGTGATCATGTATATTTCCCCAATGCCCGGGAGGTATTGGCCAGCAATATGTGTCTCTTCCAGCAAATAGCGGAATACCCTGAGGTAGTGGGTGCAATAGACTGCACGCACATATGCATCAAAGCACCAGCCGGTGAGCGGGGTAGGGCCTACATTAACCGCAAGGGCTTCCCTTCCATCAACTGCCAGGTCGTGTGTGATGCCCAGGGCATAATAATGAATGTGTGTGCTGGCTACCCTGGGAGTTACCATGATTTCCACATCTGGCATTTGACGCAGCTGTACCAGACATTTGCCAATGGGGACATCCTGCACGGATACCTAGTGGGGGATGCAGGTTATGCACTGGAGCCGTGGCTGATGACACCCATCAGAAACGCACACACACCTGAAAAGAAAAGCCATAATGAGGCACACGCCCAAACACGTAATGTAATAGAGCGTGTGTTTGGGCTGCTGAAGTCACGGTTCCGGTGTCTGGACACATCTGGTGGAGCCTTGCAGTACACACCAGCTACATGTACCCAAATTGTCATGGTATGTGCTATGCTACATAATATGATCTTGTGAAAACAGCTGCAGCAGGACCAGCATTGGGCTGGGCCAAACAGCCCCCCACCATTGCCAAGGCCATCACAGGCAGAGCGTGACTCGGAGGAGGAACAACCTGAGCCTGCCCCAGTAGGCAGAAGGAGGTGTGCCCAGTATGCCCTGGCCTTGGCAAAGAGGCAACGCATAGCACAAACACTGGCTCAGTAGGAACCCTGGAAATGATAACCACTCTGACTCACTCAAATAATAACATGGATGCCTAAAATGACATGACCTGCTCACAAACATGTACAAGGAGTGTAATATGCGCATCCGACAGAGGCAGCCCTGCAGCACCACCTGAGGCATGAATGCCATGTGTTAAGTAATGTAACACCATGTACTATATGCACACCTGAGGACCCTGACAAACATCCACCCTTACCAAGCATGAAGCCACAAAATGACGATGGCATGATCAAGTGCAATAACTGGCTGAAGTAATGCAGTTAGTCAAAGGGGAGCCAATGTGTTTCAGGCTGGGAAGACATGCGGAGCATGACATGATGCACCACCTGCTAGGGGTGGCGTGCACCTATCAGTCCAGGCCCCATGAATACTGGCAAAGGCTGTCAGTACCCATAGCATGCCCTGAATAGGTAAGTCTCAAAACACAAACCCACCTTCATAGGTACCACAAGGGATAGGAACCTAGATGTAATGCTACCCAATGCCAGAAGTCTAAACAGCAAGATGTGTGCAGTGTAAACGCACACAATATGGAGAATGTAGATATCAGTCCTGTAACAGAAAACTGGATCAAGGCTCACATCAGCACCCTAACACTACCAGGTCACACCTCATACTGTGCTGTACAGCCGCAAAACATGGAACAAGCTACAAAAGGAGGGTGACTAGCAATAAATGTCAAGGATAACCACACCCCCATGTTGGTACCACAACAAGAAGCAGCATGGATTAGCCATGGTCAAATACCAATGGCTAAAACCGCCTCCCAGTATATAGCCTGCTGCAGACTACTGTCCTAATACCAGGAACTGCACCTGGCCTATGTCGGAATACATGAATATATCAAGCCCCCCAAACCACATTATATTGCTTGACTGAAAATACCTAGAAATACACCAGGGGCATTATACTAGCACCAACACAGTCAGAGAAAAGTTCCCAGAATCCATAAACCAAAATGCCCAGGAACAACGTACCACTCCCACAAGAGGGGTAAGCATACTGGATGTGATAATCAGCAACTTGTGTACTGGATGGCAAGATGAGAAGTGTATCCTTCACTGGTAAGACCAGACCATAGAGTAATCACACTGGATATACACATCCCGACCCCAGTCCCTGGCCAGAATACCACAGTGAAAAACATGTGTAAAGCATAGGTTGCACCCCTCCAAACTGATGTGGACTCCACGAAAGGCCCTGTGCAAGTGCAGAATATGGGACACACCGCAGAACAGGTTATACAGGCATTCCATGAACACAGCCAGGAATGCTTGGAGTATGCAATCACAAATAACAACAATACACAATGCCATACATGCAGGCAGCTGGCATGCTGGACACCAGCCATTATCAAACCATGCAAGAGAATGAGGAAGCTACCACATGATAGAATAAACATAAAAAGGGAAGTAATCACTGATCAGTAGTATGGCAATAACATATGTCCACACATACAATCCACTAAGGCCAGCCACAACAAGTAGAATCTGTGAATCCAGAGGCAATGTGACACCTGTCCCAAGTACACAGACAACCACAACTCCCCCCAATAAATACAAATATATGTACACACACACGCACACCCACTTACAACCGCTTAACAGTGCTTACTCTGGCGCACACCCACGCTATTTTCTTTGAAAGAAATGAAAATGGGGAGACAGGAAAGTGGTGAAAAAGGGGTCACAAAGAGGGTAAGACAGTAGGGAAACAAGCTTGGGATTTGCAGGAGGGATGTAGGTAAGGCCCATAGCTGCCCATTTCTTCATCAGCAACAGCTGTGCATATGTATCTAATCTGGTGTGACATTTGAAACCTTCCACCCCTGAGAGAGGTGTCAGGACAACAATAATACTTGTTGTACAGCCAATTGTAATTGATAGTTTCCATGTCCAGCAGACATGTGTGCGGAATGGGCAGCTATGTATGGGGCGTAATTTTTTTGTGGGTACAGAGTGCCCTTTTTTTTTTTTTTTTTTTTCAGGCAAGAGTGGTATGTCAGGTGAAGGAAGTCGGTATAGCTGGGGAGGTAGGTTGGGTAGGTCAACAGACAAGACAAACAAGACGCATACAGGGGCAGTGTATGACACGTGTGGGGGGGGGGTTACACAATTGACGGGGATGGAAGTTTGGATATCCAGAGCCCATGAGCCCACAGATGGCAACAGTGGAACTGATATCCCCACCCATGGGCAGTTGCCACTGTTCCTTCACTGTCCAGCATGGGGCTGTACTGGGGGCTGTGTAGGCCGGGCAACAGGCATGCCTGTAAGTTGTGCCACCTGTGCCTCAAGCTGGTGTAGGGGCCCAAGAACAGAGGCCTGGATCTCCCTACGCACCACAGTCCGGACGCTACAGAGGGTGAGTGGTGGTTCTCCTCTGGCCACACTTGCAGAGGGGGATGAGCCCCATCCCCTGCAGCGTTTCCACCTGCAGGTGGCACAGGGCCACCGGAGGAGGGTCCAGACTGGGCACTAGTGCCAGGTGCACTCGCCAGCTGAGGTGGGAGCGGTGGGTCCACTGGAACCCGCCTTCCCTGTTGTCCTATGTTTTGCATTATGTCATGACAGTTTGGGTTAGTAACATACAATACCATTCACAATTAGTTGTAACAGCATGCATTAGTATTCCCATTAACCAAACACCCAGATATTCACTCCATTGAATAGCGAGCATAACACATGTATAATTTGAACAGCAATACACAGTCCAACAACATGCAGGGTTGATTGATGGCAACAGGCCATCAGGTTTGGATGTATGAACAGGGCAGATGCATCAACGGACATGCAAATATTTATGACCCAACAGGACAAATGTCCAAGGGTGTTAATTGTGATTGCACATACCATTTTCACGTGGAATGGGTTATATGTGGTTATAGGGTGGGGTGAAGAAAATATTAACACCTTCGAATACCAATACATATGCTGTACATTTCTAATAGCTGCAGATATATACACACTACTGTTCTAACTACAGTTTCCTATATGATAACTACTTCAACTTGGTGATAGGACTGTTACTGCTACATCAATATACATTTTATTGTTCTTCATACACATTCATATCTAGCTTTGTTCAGCTACATCATCCTGCTACATTTGCTTTATATAGCTATAGACAACTATGGATGTTTGTTATGTCAGACAATCATCCTATCTGCATATTGCAGACTGAGAGCAACATATCCAGATTTTGGGATACACATTCCAGCTGCAGCAACACTTTGAACACATTTCACTGTTTGGTTTTGCTTCTCACATGCATTTCATTCTGTACTGACTGCAATATACTTTATTCAGGGGTTATTACTACTTTATTGGTGGATTCATAACACTTTCTTACACTCTTGCACTTGTTTTCATTTTACTATTCAGGATGGTACTTACTTCTAGGCTTTATTGACATGTTTTACCTGTAGTTATTACAATCCTTTCCAGCAGTCTCACTTATGTCATGTTTCAGTATTTCAACAAGGGTATATTTCACACATGTGATTTGCTCATCTTCTGCAGCTGTACTTTTCAGCTTGCTGCAGGTTGTGTACTATTATATTACAGGTGGGGCATCTTTATTTCAGACTTTATTTCAGACATTTTCATTTTTCTGTTTGGATTACAGACTGCAACACACTTTTGTAATCAAGCAATACTTGCAAACACTCTTACACTTGTTACTTGCACATTCTATTACTTAGTGACTACACTGCACTCTTTTGCTAACTGTCATACTTTTATATTTCTGTACAGTTACTGGGAGAGGATTACTGACCTGCCTGGTGGCGCAACCGCACCAGCCTATCGCCATAGGCTCTGCGGTTCACAGAATGGATACCTGCAGCTGTAATATAAATGAAGTAATATTGGAATACACATCTCCATAATATCAGCTAGTTTAATTTCTTACATACATAATTACATGTAACTTACTCAGTAGTGGGGCGTTGGGCATTTGCCGGGCCTCCTGGATCCAAAGGTTCAATTGGTCCTGCTTGCATCTCTTCAGGTCCGCATGGTGGTGACGAACCTGCTCACCAGTCCTTGGAATCCCTGTGGCACTGGTGAGATCGTGAGCCAACCGGTCCCACACCTCAGCCCTATATGCTCCCCACATGACCTGGCCCTGCATGAGTTGGGCCTCATGATTGTGAACTAGGAGCCAGACCTTGTATCTGGACTCCTCAATGCCCCACCTCTGTGCTCGAAAGCAACTACCCTCACCTACTCCTGTCATTCTGGCTGCAAGTCAGTTCTACAATCGTTTATGCTGTGTATTCCCACCTATGGGGCTTATATAGGCTGTTTTTCCCACACATATCTGTGATTGGCCATTTTGGAATTGTATCAACTTCACAAAACCTGCTTTGTCATGCTCCACTTTGTATTCATTCCTATATATTAGCTATTACTGCATTTATAGGTACCGCTGTCATGGCTTAGTGGTTCAGTACCTTGACTATGGTGTGTAGTATCCTGGGTTTGAACCTGACCACTGCTTTTTATTTTTTATGACTGTCTGAACAGGTTGAGGGGTGTGTCTGTGTAAAGGCAGTTTTGATACAGCTTGCCCAACGTTGCCCGTCAGTTAGCTTGTTGGAGCGGTGCGCAGCTCCGCGCAAATGGGGTACGCTGGGTTACACCTCATTTGGCTATCAGCACGCATATTACACTCAGCTCACCTAGGGGCACACAGTTTCAGCGTTAAACCACTGCTCACCTACGGGCAGATGCACTCACCTTGTTAAACTGTAGCTCAGCTATAGGCACATCTGGCATTTTTTATAATTTTGTTATCTCACATTTCTTCAAAATAAATGGACTATTTCATTACATTTTACATGAACTATGATTTTATATGTGTACATGTTTGTCAGGGACTTCTTTTGTGCTTATTTTACTAAAGATAAAAATTGGTGTTGTGGGGGCTCGAACCATGAATGCCTGCTCTTCAACCAACGTCTCTACCGCTACACTATTGCTTCTTGGCTTACTTTGCATATTTAGTTCTTATATCCTTTTCCGCTGACTGCTAACTGTGGCTAAGCTATGGGCACGCCCGGGCACGCCCGCGCAAATGAGCGCACTCACGGGCAAACATCTTTACGATTTAAAAAAATATATAAGATGTTCATTTATATATTTTATGTTCATAGTCTGTGGGGGCATGTGTTGTGTTGTGTTTATTCACATTTCCATGGCCTCTGTCGTGGGTGTTTACTTTGGGCAATTTTACTCTTCTGGGGGCGTGTCCGCTTGCAGGGCTCGGCCTATGGACACGCCCCCTACTGTCTTCCACGGACCGTGTTAGCCTTCGGTGTGATTCAGCATGCCCTCATGCATATGCATGACATGCTGACGTCACACCGTTTAACTGCAGCCTCCATGTAAGCCATGTATCTCTTACACGGAGGCTTCGTGAATCCTGCCCACTGTGTTTACTGTGACTTATGAAATTTGGCTTAAGACCTAGAACGTAAAGAATACTACCACTATAAAAATAGATTGTGCTGAATAGTTTTCCATTTATACTTCTTTCATAATTCCTATGGTTCCAGAGATATGAACATTTGTTTGAAATGTGAGGGCATAATTTGATTCTGTCAAAAGGCTTAGGCTCCGCCCATTGAAAGTTACAGTGAAACCTTGCTGAGCTCCATTGGAGTGAATGATTAAAGAATCTACAGTTTCAATCACTTTTCGCTCTAATAAATATTCACCTTTCAGTTTAGGTCTCTCGAATCTTATATGCTTACTTCTGAAACAGCCACTTGGATTTACAGTAAAACATACTTTATTAAAACAAAGCAAACGTAATTTCTCTAGCGCCTCGACTTTACTGTCTTTACAGAGTATAACATTCCCTCGTTAAACGCTCCATCTTACATACCAAACAATGACTTGTAGTTGAGAACTATAGTTGTGATAGTGAGGGAATAGTATATGCTATAAAATGCCCATGTAGAAAGTTTTATATAGGGGAAAGTAAGATGTCTTTTTCAGCTAGGATTAAGGAACATATTAAGGACATCAGGAAATGAAGAATAGAAAGTCCTATAGCTGTATATTTTCAGGATTATCACACGGGACAGGTGGAGGGTCTACAAGCCACTGTTTTGGAATAGATTTATTGTAATTTTTATGATATATTTGATGTAAAAAGTAGGCTCCTTAAAAAAAGTCAATCCCCGGGATTCATGAAGCTCGGCGCAAGGCCGGTGTAAGGCTTGCGCCGGCGGTGCAGTGAATAGTCGGCGTAGCAGCACCATATGCATAGTAATGAGTGCGCGCCGCAACCACAGACACGTGCGTAGGGCACGTGAGCGGGCCCAAGTAGGATGCGTCCGGAGGCGTGGCTAAGCCGGCAGGCGATGAGCAACCTAAAGTGCTGACTTCCACAGGCCGCCCGTAATAGTAACCGCACCAGCCAGGGCCCGTGGAGAATGAAACGCACGCAGAGTATGCAACATAGTACCTGTCCCAACAAAATGGAGAAGCAAACACAACCCACGAAGCCCTAAGTGTACCCGTCCAAGGAACAAAGGATACGCGTAATACCGTGTCCGTCCCGCAATGTACTGTCAGTGGGCATACCCAGTGAAGGTGTACCGCAGCATGTCAGCGCGCCGCACCGACAGAGAAGTAGCGACATGGGCATGGTCACCAGGGTTACCAACTGTCCCACTTTGCTAGGGACAGTCCCTCTTTTGACAGTTGTGTCCCGCAAAGAAATCGAAAAATGGCAAATGTCCTGAGATTTTAGGACAAAAATATTTCTTCTATATACCTTAATAGTAGCATAAAACAATTATTTTGTATTTGAAACACATACATGTTATAAGAAACAGAATAAGCCACTCAAATGCTATAAGAATAAGCGTTTATTTTGGCAAAAAAGTGAAGTTCTTTCATCTCTACTTGCTGTGGGTATGTTTTGTCCTGCAAAATCCGATGTTTCTACAAAAGATGTCCCACTTTGGGCACTGGAAAAGGTGGCAACCCTAATGGTCACCAGCAGTAGTGAGAGTACACAGCCGGGTAGCCATGTCGATATAACAACAAGAAGGAAACAAGATACCCTAAACACAGGCAAACATGTGCATAGCAACATGTACCACACCCAGCAACGTGCTCGTCGCATACACAGGACGGCGTATGTCTAAGCGTAATATCCAGAAGCAGAACTCATGCATGCAAATGTAATACACAATAGCCCCATCATAGCATGTATCCCGCACCCATGTACGACCGTGCACCCAACCCAGCTAGCAGCCTCGCGCAGCTACACACCTACACACAATGGGCATACCTGAAATGTGGTAAGAAGTATTGTCTTAGGCAGTGCCACGCGGACAAATATGTACCCCACATGTTAACAACCCACCTCAGGTACAGATATGCAAATGGCTGCATGTGAATGTGTCAGCAGAATGTGTACATCCCGCATGTGGTATGGACCCGTCCAAACCCCATAGGCGTGCACACGCCACGGTGCACATAACTGTACACATCTGGACAAGGCGGGATGTTCAAACACCGTACCGATGATTAGCTATGCAGACATGTCAAACACAACACATATAGCGGAACATCTGCCTACCAAACAGGACGCCCTAACAGGGTGCCACAGGCACAGAAGGGGAAGGTGGGACATCACATATTGAGAGTAGCGTTGCCGGATGGCCAAACACCCACGGCCAACGCAAAGGACGGAATAACATGCATATGCCCGGATGGATGTTGTTAGAATAATATATATATAAACACATATGAAGTGCCAGTTTAGAAGCAAATAGTATATAATGCATTTTATTCTATTTTACAATATGGCAGTAGAAATGATCTTGCATGTAATTGCCCGAAGCTTAGCTGCAGTGTGATTGAACTCTGACCCTGGCAGTAACCAGTTCAGCAGGCTTATGTCTTTCAGCATTAATTATCTGCTGGGTTAGAGAAAAATAAATGTATGTACATGGATATCTTTCTTCCTTCCACTGAGGAGGATGGCCTTGTGAGCTCTATCGAAGATAGAGTACAACTCCTTACCAGAGAGACAAAGGAACGTATTAAGAAATGAACTGACTATTGTATGCGAACAGGCCAGGAACCTTGAAAGAGCAACATTTACAGAAGGACACTGTAATTGACCAGGTGCCTTGCAAGGCTGTGTTATTCTCATGGGAAAACATTTTAAAAGCATTACCTCAGCACCTTCGTATGAATAGAATATTGCGGACTATAGTGATGGAAATGCCCTGTGACTGACCACGTCAGTAAGGTGGGCAAAAGCTGATTGTAAACACTATATAAACAAATTGCTTCCTGTATAGAGTCAGACAAAACTCTTATACTTGTACTGTATAGTTTTTTGCCTCCTGGTGTACACTAGTAAAACGTTGTGAACCTGAGCTTCCTGTGTTATTGACTGTCATTTAGAAAAGCCTACTGATTTTTACAGTCTGATTTTAACAACTTATTTGACATTGTGGTCCTTCTTAGCCGGAATTCCCTTGGTAAGCTACAGGTCAGAGTGCATGGGTGGTAATAAATCTGCGCAGGAGAAGTTGCCCAAATGGTTCTTCTTGAGTGAAAAGACCTCCGACTGAATTGTTGTGTGTACAGAGGCTGTCCACTTTCTGATCTGTGGCTGAAAAGCGGAAAACTGGATCCCAAGAAGAAAACGTGCAGTCATAAATGGGAGGCTCAGGTAAGGAGAGTTTCCCTCTTTGTCTCTATTTTAGATCAGGGACCAGGTTACATTGTGTTGTTGTTAAGATTTGTGATAGCAGGTCGAGAACGAATTGAAGTACTGTTACATTTGGTCATAGATCAGGGGAACACAGAGCAGAGTAAACAGTCATTCTAGACACTACAGTGGATACAGGGAAGGAGATACCACGTGGTACGAGAGAAGGGTTACGTAACAGTCTTTTTGAAGACATGGGAAATCAGTGCACTAAGAGATCGCGAGATCCGCCCTTGACGGATGATGCGAAGTATATGCAATTACAGAGAGCAGATAATGTGAGATATTTTGCAAAATGGGTTAATAAATATGACTTTGATGGTATATTAGACAAAATATCATTAGTGAAACTTTTGAAACACTTAAAATGTGACGCAGATGGTCAGGCGAAAAAACAGCGACAGTTGGGTATTCCTCAAGCACATAGGTGGATTGAGGAAGTGAACCGAAGGGAACAGAAGACTAAAAATGCGAAAGCATCATTCTTAGACAAAGAAGATAATAATACAGTAGTGGCGACGGTCCCTCCCCCTCCACCCCCTCCGATACCTCATCCAGGATATGAAGCGGGAGGGCAGGCTGGTCCCCCCCCACATTATCCTGTGGCAACAGAGGTATTACAACAACAATTTGTAAGAGAAGCTATTGAAACTAGATCCCGAACATGTAAAACACCTAGGGACACTCAACTAAGAAGAGAGTCACTAGAAGAGAGTGAGGAAATCTGTCAATTAATTGAAGTACCGAACCCTCAGGCAGGACAGGAAGGCCAGGACCCAACTCTCCTAGTGTATAGACCGTGGACACCGGAAGATATCCGGAAAGCTACAGAGGGAATTCCCCATCCACAAAGTAATCATGAAAAGTTTATACAACATTTACAAGGTATGCGAATGAGTTACCACTTAAATGGGGAAGAAGTAGAGAAGGTGATTAGACAAATTATAGGTCCAGACTGGCACATGGTTTGTGGCGTTTGTAATGCTCGTGGCGCGCAACTTAAACCACTCCCACATAGTGACGCAGAATTAGACACCACGTTGAAGGGTCTTACGGACCGAATTACTGAAAAATGGAAACCTAGAGCAGATTGGACCTGTATTAATCAGTGCATACAACAAGATAATGAAACTGTAGATGGATACTATGGTAGATTATTAGAATGTTTCAATAACCATAGTGGTATGCCTATTCCTGCAAATCAGAAAAATGAGAGTTCATATGAACAACAGTTGAAAAATGCATTTTTGAAAGGTTGCATTGCCCCTATCAGTAGCTTTATTACAAAGCATATGATAGATCACCGAACGAGTAGGCTACAAGCTTTACTGGAGTATGCTAGGCATGCTGAAAGACATCTTAACAGTAAGAAGAAAAAGAAGACGCAGGTCTTCACAGCTGAAGACGGAGCAGAAGTCTTTGTAGTACAGTCAGGTAAAAGGGGTAAGAGAAACACTCAGGGCAATAAACGCTCTGACAGAGACTCGGAGGTGTTTGAGGAAAGAAAGAGAAAAGGTGAGTGCTTTAACTGCGGGAAGAGGGGACATTTAGCAAGGGATTGCAGGTTGAATAAAAAAATGTCTACGGAAGGGAAGGATAGGAGTGATGAGGATTGACTATATGACAGTCATAACGTTCAACAGTCATCAGGAGAGACTAATGGGCAGGGAGAAAATGTAAACGCAGTAGAAGGAATAAAGGAAGTGCAAACAGATGTAGAAAAGGAGGAAAACGAAGTTTTAGAATTAGCCTTGTTGAGCTTGGAGCTCTATTTGGCGGACACAAAACCGGAAGTTACACTTCTGGTGGAGGGGAAGGTAGTGAGATTTCTGTGTGATTCAGGAGCATCACGAACTTTGATACACCCTTCAAAGTTACCGGAACACTCAGAATCACCTGACTACATATTAGTGAAAGCAGCAAACGGGCAGCTATACAGGGAACCACTTTCCCATGATATAGCAATAACTGACCCTGTTTCAGGTATGACCCAGAGAAGTAAAATAGTACTTTCTGCAAAATGTCCAGTAAATTTACTGGGGAGAGACATTATGCAGCTCTTTGGCATAGCAGTAGTCCCTACCAAGAAGGGTATGGAGGCACAAAGGCAAATGGATACTTTTGTGGTGCGATCGGAGGGTGAATCCCATAATTGGTACAGCCAGGACCTAGTCACGACTGGTCCAGGGGCAGTAACCAAGGAACTGATGAACGTAGCCATCAGTAAGGTACCCTCCCTTCACATTGATCAGCAGCATTTGTTACATTGTACTCTGTACTATTGTAGCACACCAGGGCCTGATAAGGAATATGAGCAAACATTGTGCAGACATCCTGCCAATAGACTAGTGTTACGAACCTTGTACTGGGATACTGAGGGTAATAGTGTGCTGAGTTGTTCATTACCTCAGGAATTCATGGGATTATATAAGTCCAACAGGCCACCGCATGTCAGTGTAACCAAACATAAAAATGTCAGATGGGTGGACTTGGGTGAAAAAGCAACAAGATGGGAAAGGCAAATCGACTTAGAATTGTCAGAACAGGGAATACAGAAGCAAAAATTAAATTGGCTAACGCAAGCACGTCCAGCTGTACACTTACAGCAGAGTGAGGACAGCTGATTGGTGTTCCTGTTAAAAGAAGAAGAAGAGAGAGCCTTGTGTGACATACCAAGCACTCTTTGGTCAACAGGGAAATCAGATGTAGGGCTTATTCGGACAGCACGTCCTGTAACCATTACACCGAAGTCAGCATTTAGACCGCAAAAGAAACAATACCCTTTGAGGAAGGATGCAGAGCAGGGAATCAAGCCTATCATAGCGGCACAACTCAAGAAAGGGATACTGGTAGAATCTTTAGATTCACCATGCAATACCCCTCTATCTCCTGTTAGAAAAGCAAACGGGGAATGGCGGATGGTACAGGATTTACAAGTTGTAAATCATGCAATAATACCTAGGGCACCGATGGTGCCAGACCCACACACTATATTGAATGATTTGAAGCCGCAACAGAAGTATTTTACCGTGGTAGATATAAGCAATGCTTTCTTTTCAATACCTATACATCCAGATAGTCAGTATTTGTTTGCTTTTACATTCAGGGTAACAGATACACCTATACTCGGCTACCACAGGGATACTGTGAAAGTCCAACAATATTTGCACAGGAGATGGCTAGCAACCTGGCGGGGTTTACTCCACCCGGGGGCAGTCAAGTTCTACTTTATGTGGATGACATCCTGCTTGCCCCTACCCAGCAGCAATGTAGGGAAGCTACAATAGCATTATCGAAATATTTAGCAGAACAGGGACATAAAGTAAACAAGCATAAATTGCAACTTTGGAGAATATAGGTCAAGTACCTGGGATATGTGGTATCCAAGGAGGGTAGAACATTAGATGAAGATAGGAAGGCAGCAATTTTACAAGCAGCCAAGCCAACTACCAAGAAGGAAATGATATCCTTCCTGGGGACGACTAACTTTTGTCGAAGCTGGATACCAAACTATGCTTTGGAATCGGCTGTATTGGCTGCTTTAATCTTTAATACACCTATGGCAGCACATGATATACTACATTGGACTCCAGTAGCAGAAACAGCTTTCTGCAGACTAAAACGATTGATAGCTTCATCATCAGTTTTAGGGCTCCTGAATTATCATAAGAGATGTTTTCAGACTGTAGATTGTAAGCAGGGATATATGACATCAGTCTTGACGCAACAGCATGGAAGTAAGAACATGCCCCATAGCTTACTACTCATCGCAGTTGGACCCAGTGGCACGGTCATTGCCACATTGTGTACAGGCAGTTGTTGCAGCTGCTATGGCAGTACAGGCTTCGGCATCAATGGTATTATTCCACCCTCTCACTTTGAGAGTGCCTCATGCAGTTGCGATAATTTAGCTGCAAGAGAAAATAGCATTCCTGTCCCGTGCTAGACATCTGTCTTGTATGACCATACTCCTGAGTCAACCTCATATGGTGATTGAACGTTGTACAACATTAAATCCATCAACGTTACTTCCGACTCCTGTGGATGGCACATCACACAGTTGCCTACAGGAAATGGAGCAAATAACTTTACCCAGACAGGATCTTACTGATATACCCTTAGATGATGCAGAGGTGACATTTTATGTGGACGGATCATGTAGAAAGGGTCCTACAGGAAAGAATCTAGTAGGTTATGCAGTAGTTACTGATATTGAGATTGTAGAAGCCCAACCCCTGCAGCATAACTTGTCTGCTCAAGCAGCAGAATTGATAGCTTTAACACGTGCTTGCACTCTAGCAGAAAACAGATGTGTGGACATATATACTGATAGTCAGTATGCTTTCTCTACAGTGCATGTTTTTGCGCAGCAGTGGAAGAATAGGGGAATGATAACATCCACTGGTAAACCGATTAATCATGCGCAATTAATCTTGAATTTATTAGATTACATTCAGTTACCTACTAAAGTAGCTAATTGTAAATGTGCAGCTCATACAAAGCAACAGGATAAGATTACGAAAGGTAATGCACGAGCTGATGCAGCTGCAAAACAAGCAGCCTCACACTCAGAAACTTTCTTTTTGAATGAGGAATTACAACCCTCAGAGATGTTAGATTTAGAAATGTTTAAAACAATGCAAACATTAACTACGAAAGCAGAAAAACAGAAGTGGGTAAGACGAGGAGCAATTCTTGAAGACGGACTGTACATCTCCAAAGAGAAAAAGCCAATATTACCGTCTAATTTAATTAGATATGTGGCTGTGTTGAGCCATGGGCAGAGCCATGTCTCAACAGGGGGGATGGTACAGTAAGTTAACAGAATATTCCCACCATACGGAATTATGAACTACACACAAACATTTTGTGCAGCGTGTCATATTTGCAGTAAACATCATGCACAGGGAGCATTCCAACCGAAGCGAGAGGGTTTCCCTACACCACCATATCCGTTCCATACTATTTGTATGGATTTTATAGAGCTGAATAAATGTGAAGGGAAGAAATACTGTTTAGTGATTATAGATATGTTTCAAAATGGGTAGAAGCTTTCCCAACCAGGAATCCGGATGCAGCAACAGTGGCAAAGGCCCTAGTAAAAGAAATAATCCCTAGATCTGGCATACCAGAAAGAATCTATAGTGATAATGGAACGCAGTTTGTGAACCAGACAATCCAGCAACCTGGGAGATTCTTTGGGATTTCCATGATGAATCAATGTGCTTACCACCCACAGTCAGCAGGACTGGTGGAGAGGTACAATGGGATTTAGAAAATAAGTTGAGGAAGTTGATGAGTGAGGCTCAGAAGAATTGGATTTGCTGTCTACCTCTAGCATTGCTGAGCATGAGAACAGTTCCAAATGTAAAGGGTTTGACCCCCTTTGAAGTAGTATTTGGAAGGGCATATTATGTGCCACAGTGGAAAGCTCTCATGCCTGCAGAGCTGGAGGTCGATGGCTCATTAGCCAGTTATATGAAAGGATTGTTAACCAATAAGATTGTTTTTCAGTTAAACTCTTTTTCAGATAAAGAACAAACGAAGCCGGACGCAGTGCTGACTCCAGGATCCTGGGTGTGGTTGAAAGTTATCCAAAGAAATAACTGGACGAGTCCAACGTGGGAAGGTCCGTACCAGGTACTGTTGGCAACACCCACTGCAGTAAAGGTTGCGGAGAGGTCGTCCTGGGTTCACCTGACCCATTGCAAACCGGTGAAGAATATTCAGTTTTAGAAACATTTCGTAGCTGATATACCACAGAGACAGAATGACCAGGGCCAGAGTGTATAAAAATACAAAGCAACCCCAAAGACATTGGTTTACTGTCCTACTGATCATACACCTATCAACCATGTTTGTGGTGACTTTTCTTTTGCTGGGATCTTTCCTGCATATAACTACACAGATATAAATGATGAAACGTGATGAACTGACCACAGATTGGCATCCCAACTTTAACACATACCTAGCCATGAAGCGTGTGTATGTAGAGACTATGAACATTTCAAATTGCTGGGTTTGTACTGCCATACCTACAGCATATGGAGGACATTTGATGTCTGCTGTCCCCTTGGGGATAAATGAGACCTGTGAAAATCTACTTTGTGATACAGGTTCTGTGAGATCACAGGACAAAGTGGCACTGTACTTACCTGTTACACAAAAAGGAATTGTTTGTTTCTATAAAAATGATACACTCCAAGTTGGTTGGAGTGATTGTAACATAACTGTGTCTTACAAATGTTATCTAAAAGCCAAAGATGAGAGTACTAGTTGTAGCACGATATAGGAGTCGTATGTAAGCTTTATGAGAACAACGTTGAAAGATGTGCAGAAAAATCCTGAATTGTATAAACAGTTGTCTGTTATAGACAGGAAAATGTTTCATTCAGAGTTAACCCACATCAGTACTAAAGTAGAAAATTGTTATTTTGTTTGTGGGAAAAAAGCATATCAATGGTTACCTGAGAATTGGTCCAGCAGTTGTTTTTTGGGTTATCTGGTTCCAGCCATAAGACATACTGCAGAATTGCCTCTGGGTAAGATACGAAATGTAAGAGATATAGCTCGAAGAACTGGGAACTCAGTCGAGAAACCTACTAATCCAGTGGGTAAAATCGAAGCTGGTTGGAAAGATCATTCATCCGTAAGAGATAAAGGAAAATTGACTCATATGGACTTGAGTGACAGTGTTATATCCTGGGCTGGAATAATCACAGCCTATGGAGCAGTCAAATCAATCTGGGAACTGAGGAAGTTGTCAAAACCTCTCGAAGTAATGAGCAATGCGACCTTTCCGCTCTCGAACTTGTGACTGATGAACTGAATGCAATGAGAACTGTTGTTTTGCAAAATCGAATGGCTCTTGACTGCACCCTGGTGGCGAGAGGTGGTATGCGCCCGGTTATCAAAGAAGAATGCTGTGCGTAAATACCAGATAATAAGCACGAGATCAACGACCACCTAGAGGTAATACAGCAGGTATCAGCCATGGCGGAACCAGGCCCAAACCCACTGACGAACTTTTTCCAGAATCCATTTTGTGGATGGGGTTCAATCCTAATGAATATCTTGATTGCCATTTGTGTTGTTTTGCTCATATTGGGAGCATGTGTCTGTTGCGGGATACCCTGTATGAAAGGATAGTTAGGGACTTTGTTGACGTATCTGTAACCGAGACTAGGTATCAAGACCTGGATTTGAATCTGTTAATACCAAATGAAATTCTTTCTGAAATGTAAAACAAATGACTTGCCTAGTTAAAAGTTCCAGAAAGGAAGAGGCTAGGGAATGAAATAATGTTGTTTATGTTTCTGGATAGAATAAAAGCATTAAAAGGAGGGAGAATGTTAGAAAAATATATATCTAAACATATATGAAGTGCTAGTTTAGAAGCAAATAGTATATAATGCATTTTATTCTATTTTACAATATGGCAGTAGAAAAGATCTTGCATGTAATTGCCTGAAGCTTAGCTGCAGTGTGATTGAACTCTGACCCTGGCAGTAACCAGTTCAGCAGGCTTATGTCATTCAGCATTAATTATCTGCTGGGTTAGAGAATAATAAATGTATGTACATGTATATCTTTCTTCCTACCACTGAGGAGGATGGCCTTGTGAGCTCTATCGAAGATAGAGTACAGCTGCTCACCAGAGAGACAAAGGAACATATTAGGAAATGAACTGACTATTGTATCTGAACAGGCTTGGAACCTTGAAAGAGCAACATTTACAGAAGGCCATTGTAATTGACCAGGTGCCTTGCAAGGCTGTGCTATTCTCATGGGAAAACTTTTAATAAGCATTACCTCAGCACCTTCGTATGAATAGAATATTGTGGACTATAGTGATGTAAATGCCCTGTGACTGACCACGTCATTAAGGTGGGCAAAAGCTGATTGTAAACACAATATAAACAAAGCTGCTTCCTGTATAGAGTCAGACAAAACTCTATACTTGTACTGCATAGTTATTTGCCTCCTGGTGTACACTAGTAAAACGTTTTGAAACTGAGCTTCCTGTGTTATTGACTGTCATTTTGAAAAGCCTAATGAGTGTTACGGTCTGATTTTTAACAACTTAATTGACAGATGTGTATGTCATAGCATGGAATAGGCCAAGCCAACCACCACAATCGCCATGTGTACCACATACAAACAGCCAGTAACACGCAGTAGTAATGCATGAAGGCATACACGACTGTGGGAATAGCACAGGACATATGGCACGTGCCAAGTGTAGATGCATGACTCAAAACTCCAGGATGGGGCCCCCTGCAAAGAGGAACATGTGCCAACCACACCTCCCACAGATGTACCGGCAGTGAAATCACATGCCAAACACACACCAACACTACCGTCCATCCCACGACCGCAACGGAGGCTGGTCAAAGACCACCATGACGCGCGCACAAACAGGGACACGTGTAACCGTTGCCTTAACACCCCCCCAGAGGCCAAAGAATAATAGAATGGACATATGCATGTAATGCTGTGAAGGATGTGTGGTAGTCCTCAGTATCACAGTGTTAGGGACACAGATACACTGTAATCAACCGTGACGTATGTGCACTGTAGACAGCATACCTGCAGGTAATACAGAGGTCAATCACGTGTCACAGAAATATACACATGAGAAAGAGGATAGGGGATAGACAAGTGTAAATGGGACAAACTATGAACATAGGTTCAGAGGTCCATAGGTACAGGGTAGGCTATCTACCCAAGGTCAGCCATAACCCTAGGCCATAGTTAGGATTCCTTTGCCAACCTTCCGGTCCAGAGATAAAATGCCTATTATATTGCTGTACCTCTGTCAAGCAGTGACAATGATGTAATCCCTGGGGTATATCTGCAATCCCCCATCCAACGGACAAGATCCCCCTCGAACAAGGCTAGCAAGGATCTCTGCCTCACATGTACTGTGATGTAGATCCACAGCATAGTGAGTGTCTGGGTGACGTATGTGTCACTCCAACACATCCTATTAATGACCGCATCAAGGTTCACATCACCTGCCCTTGTGGTTCCAAGGGATGTAGATCCAGTAGGTGAAGCATAGTCATCAAATATGGGTCGACATGGCCTCGTATGTCAGGCACAGGTCAACACCGAACAAGAGGTATGTGACTGAATGGAGCAGGAGTCCTAACAGTGGGGCAGCATAACACAAATCCCTGACACCCTGCATCTGTCTGACGATTAACCTATGGGGCCTTCCCAGCTGCTGTAGGTGTCGGGTCAGATACCCTCCGAATGGGGCAATGTACTCAATCATAGGTGTAACACGTAATGAGTACAAGGAGACAATGACCTACCCTGATCTAGATGTGAATCCCTGCACGAACAGGTGGGCAATGTAGAAGTCCTACCAAACCACGATAGCAACGTGTGTGTTGAAGGAATGGTGACCGACAACCTGGGTCCCCAGATCCCTGGTAATTACCCCCGTGCTCAGTGGACTGCCACCTATATGCCGGACAGGGGTGACCTCGTTCTCCTCGACGGGTATGACTTTGCATTACCTGGCATTTAGCTGTAGGCCATGTCCCTGACAGCAGATATACATATCTGGGAGGTCCCTTTGAAGGATATCTGTGTCAGATGTCCGTCCCACTATGGCACCCGGTTCAAAAGGGGGC